>NW_027635860.1:3192531-3432664 GCF_903797595.1 Erithacus rubecula
TATTGCCAGCATGTCACAAGCTGATTATAAAAGCTGTGGTGTAGGCAGAGTTTCAAATTGTGCTTCACTTTTAATTTCCAGCGCCCCCCCCTCCTCTCCCCCCCCCCCCCTCTTTTCCCCCTCCCCCTCCGAAATTCCTTGAATGTGTCTGTGTATTTACCAAAATACAAATGTGTACCGAGCGGTAGAGCTATCGGGTTGTAAATACTATGAGTACCTGCTAATGGCCGGGAGCAGATTGTCTGCAGGCGCCTGGAGTCAGGGCTGGAGCGCCTGCAGCCCGGGGCAAGGAAGAGCCCCCCGCCGCCCCCTGCCTCCCCGTCCTGTCCCGTCCCGTCCCATCCCGCTCCGCCGCTGGGAGCAGCTGACCTACTTTTCCTGCGTTTCTCCCCACACTGCCCCGACCCCTCCCACGCATGGGGCTCGAAAGCTTTTAACCCTTCGGAGCGCGGCAGCCGCAGCCGCGGCTCCCCGGTGCCGCCCGCGGGGCTCCGAGCCGGGCCCGGGGGGATGCGGGGATGCGAGGATACGGGATGCGGGGATACGGAGATGGCGGGGATGCTGGAATGCGGGGATTCGGGGATGCGAGGCCAAGGTGCGCGGCTCGTCGGGCCGGGCCGGGCCGGGCCGGGCCGGGCCTCCAACCGGGCTGTGCCCGCAGCACCACCCGCTGGACAGTGTGCGGACACGGACCATCCGCACCGGGCTAAAGCACCGCTGCTGTCCGCCGGCCTATTGCCCTATCCGCGGGACCGGTGTCCACTTGGCTTCCAGTGATTCTCTCCCGTTTCTCCCATTAACGAACCTTTAACAAAGCAAATAATAACCGTAATGAAAAAGGAAATACCTAGAATTCACAGAAATGGCGCTGCTTGCATTTCTGTAGGATGCAGCCCCACCTTCTTGCAAGGGACAGGTCATTAAAGCGTTTTGGAGATGCTCTGCCCTTTGTGGCTCATGCTCTGGCACCTGGTGTGGGAAAGGCTCTGTGATTATGGTGACAGAACACGTCTGACACAGCATACGCTGAATACTGGCTTGGTGTGAAGAGCACATGTAAGTGCTTTGTATTTGATGTGCCTAATGTGGTCAAATAGTGCTCAGTATGATACTCAGCTGATTAATTGTACTTATTTCTGGATTGCGCTTTGCCTCCCTGTGTTTCTGCTAAAACAGTGGGATGTCTTTTGCTCTGTTTAGAAGAATATTAGAGGAGAAGCTGCACAAAAGTCTGGAAAGGGCAAAAATAATACTCTCAAATTTTTAAGATATATTACTCTTTCTAGAAAGGCCATAAGCAAAATGTTGTGAGATAAAAAATTTGTGTTGGGTGCACACCTTTTAACATGCAAAAAAACCTGCTTACATTGGAAAGCCTCCTGGGTTTTACTAGACAACTATGGAACTTGTCAGCAAAGCGTTTCCTCAAGTATGTAAACTCTACTGAGTGTACAAACAAATTGCATTCAAGTACATTAAGATAATGGCATGGTCACTTGTCCGAAAAAGTTAAATTTTCCCTGGTGCAGCTGGTGAAACTTGGAACACAAGTAAAACTGCTGGGAAAGGAGTTTCCCAGCAGCATAGATTTCATAGGTTAGGGACCAATGGGCGTCCATGGAGTAATCGAGCTCTGTGGTCACTGTGACCTTGGAGTAACAGCTGTGGGTCACTCTTTTGGCTGTTGTTGAAGGATGGTGGGGATGGGCAATGAACCTTGTTTCTGTTCCAGAGTAAGGCCCCTTACATTGGTGGTGAGAGCATTATCTGTGTTTTGAGAATGTGCTTAGCTGTGCTCCAGTGCTTTAACACGTTTCCACTGAGCGGCCACTGACCTATTTGTAATCTGTTTCGCAGAAATTTTATTTTGAGTGTGGTAAGTGGAGAGTTGCAGGGACATCTGGGCATGATCTTCGCCCTCCCACAAAGGAGGCACCTTCAGTCAAGCTTTGGGATATGTAAGCATGTTAGATTATCCTTAGCTAATGTCATACTGTCCTGCTGTTGAGGGTAATAAATAAATAAATCCCCTCCTGGCTGTCAGATCTTTCAGCAGCCTTGATAAGAATAACTGCCAGGTGTCTGTGATAAGGCTGTGGTCCTTGGCAGCACTTTAGGGTACTGTCCATGAGGAACTACTAGGGTAGTTCCTGGAAAAGCTGGATTTTATAGAGGGATAATGGGTATTTGTTAATCTAAATGGGTCAGGGTGCTGCTGGTTCCCCTATGTCTTTCTCAACACAGGATGAATATTGGGTTGCAAATGGCTGTCACTCAGAAGTATAAATTAGAAGAATTACAGGGTACTGCCAGTGAAACTCTCTACCTCCTTTGCAGTTGTCTTTGAGTAACTATCCTGGTTACCAGGTGGTTCAGTCGGGTTTTGTTTCTCTTGTTTGTTTTCAAAGAGATGCATGCAAGTTGTAGTTAACAATGATGTTAAGGGACAAAGAATTTGCATTTTACACAGGGAGTAAATTTTAAGTACTCATCAAAGCAGAAACATGAAGATTCTGCAAAGTAATTGGCAGTCAAAAATATCTCAGCTCAAATTTAGTGATCAGCTTACTATCACAAAGTGATTTTTGGTGCTTAAAAAAAAAAAAAGTATTTATTTGCATCATTAATGATTAAGTCAAAAAGTGAGTAATGACTGCAAAAGTTGATCTTACTGACAGAGTTCATAGGATACACCTACTAAAGGGAAGTTTTTCCGTGTTTTTAGGTTAACCCAGAGAATCTGTGGTATGGGAAGTAAAAAAGATGTTGAATGAGTGCCACCAAGTGTCTTTCTGCAGAATATGAAAGCCCAGTTCTTGAGTGGGAGCAAGAACAAGACTGCACCATTAAGTTCTGTAATTTTAAGTGAGACATCTCAGAGGCAGTGAATTCTGTTAGAGTGGGAGGAGTTATTATTGTCATTACACTGAAGTGCAAGAGCTCTTGGAAACTGATAATGCAAAGTGCAAACTCTGGGAAAGCTGATAAAGGTGAATATCTATGCTAGGGGCAGAAAAATAGATATAATGCAGTGTATCCATCCAGTTTGTCTCTCTGTTCCATTTTGTTTATCTTCTGAGTGAGCGCTCAGCATTGACGCCGGGCTGTGCTGTGCTGTGTCAGATGATGGTATGATACACCTTATCTCTCTTTAGCAGAGCTGGTAGGTGTCACCCTACCTCCTAACAGGTAACATATGTTACAGATCTGGCTGTGAGCAACTCCACTTTTGCCCTTCTTCTGCTACTATCGATCCCAGTGCTGGCCATATTAATAGCTACCCTGGGGGCAAGGCTGAGACTTGTGTGTTTGAGCACCAGAGATTCAACAGAAAGAACAAGCTAGGTGTTGGCAAATGTCCTTCAAGATGGTCTCACCCTGGCTTCCCTGGAGGTTAAAAGTTCCTGAAGGATCTTCAGATTCTCTGTTCATACACAAGGGTGTGTCAAAAGAAGGAAGAATAACATCAGTCTTAAAACTTTCTGAATTTCAGTTGGATTCAAGAAGTAGATATCCAAGTGTGTTGAAATTCCAGTTGCATTTCTCTATGCTGTATGTTGGGGCAAAAGAAGGATGCCAAAAAGCCATATTACATTGAACACAGCTGCCTCTTGACATGCTGGAGTTCACTGCCTGAACTTCCCCACCGTGTCCAAAGCAGCTTCAGAAAGACTTGTGGTGGGTAGCAAATTTATTATTTCTCCTCAGAAATGTGAAGTGCCTTTTGTTCTGGTTAAACAGAAGGGGAGTGGACTAGGACAAGGGTCTAGCCAAGGAGACTATATATTGCAGGGTTTTGGTAATGGAATTGTTTGGAAAGAAATAGTTTAGGTCATGAGTTGTGCTGAAGTCTGCATACTGAAATTGAACATTTTTTTCTGGAAATACATTTATTTATAGGTAAGCTGATCAGTCTGTAATACATGGCACCCATTAAACTTGGAGGAGTGCAAGAGAGCAAAGAGTGCACCATACATTTTGGGGACTCTGAGCAGTGAGTGAGCAGGCACAGTCTCTCTTTAATCAGGAGTCTATTGTATGTCTCAGGGCCTTTCCACAGAAGATAATGGGTGAACAGACTTCTGCTGTTACAATTTTTCCATTGTAGCACACTTTGTTCTGTTCTATTTTATTATTTCACTATAAATTAACTTAGGAGAGTCTGGTTTACCATTGTCTGAGTATGCTGTGGAAAAAACCTCACCTTTGCAACAGTGTGTAACTCTTCTTTGTGTTATGAGGGGTGGAACTGCAAAGTACAGAGACAGGCATCAACATATTGAATCTGAATTACTTGGAAAGACTTTCACTATATGGGTGATGCATATTTTGTGGTACCTATTGTGTCTAAACTCTGAACTGATTTGCTCTCAAGATGTAAAATTCGTGATGTGGATTTGGTATTTAGGGGTATGCAGGGATATCTAAGCACCACTGAGAGGTGTGCTGGATAACTAGAGTGCCCTCTCTGTGTGGGTAGGCAAAGCTTGGTGAACAACATGAGAAGTAATTTTGGAGGCTCAGATAAATGTCTAAGCTGTCGTTTAGTCAAAATTAACTTTCTTTACAGAACATTAAGTAATTAGCTGTCCTTTCCCTCTTGTGCCCTTCCCAAGCACAATAGACAGAGTTATCTGTATTCCTGCCAGTAATTCACCTATTATCTCAGTTTAAAAGTATTTCATTGTTTCAAGGACAGTTTTTAATATACTGGAGAATGTTTCTGTCAGGCTGTGATATCTGGGCATGATCTCACCATTCATTCAAGAGGAAAAATAAAAGCTGTCTCTCTAAAATGGCCAACCTTACTACAGCTTTAAAAGCACTCTTTGGGGAGCTGAATAAAAGCAAATGGCAAACTAAAAGTGTTGCTAAGGAACAAATCCAGATGCTTCCAGACTTTATTAAAAAAAAAAACCCCAAAAAACTAACAACAACAAAACAACAAAACAAAAATCAAAACAAACAAACAAAAACCAACAAAAAAGGACACGAGGACACACACACTAAATTGGACTAATGATTTCCAAAAGGAAATGATCAGATAGATGGCGTTCTATTATCCAACAATGCTAGTTTACTAAATAAGGTAATAGTAAGAAATTAAGAGCTTTGAGAGCCAGAATAATTAATAAACATGAATGAGGAGGCTCTCCAGAGGAAAAAAGATTTGCACAGGACCCGAACTTGTAGCAAACATTCTACTTTAATAATGTCCACGGAAAATCACTTACACAAGCTGCACAGTTGATTGGACATGCCGTGCTGGCGAGAATGGGGTGGAAAACCCAGGGTAATGGTGTTCTTTGACGCAAGGAAAGTTGGTGTTGTCATGACGACTAATGTGTGATATGTGCAGACATGCCCCACACTCCCAGCCACTTATCCCCAGCAAAAGATGTTCTCAGCTTCCACTTTTCGGCTGTTCAATAGTTGTAAGGGAATGACCTCACAGCTGTGGCTGTTCCCAGATATGTTCCTCCTTAATGCACACTGCTTCAGGTGTTTGGGTTTCTGTGTTACCCATCAGCGCTTCTTTAGTGTTTCTGCTGAGCTTTCCAGAGTAGAAAGCTATGGAATATCACTCAAAATGAAATAGACAGTGTGTTTTTGGTCTTGGAAAAAGTATGGTTACTTAGGTTTTATTTGATTAAATAACATAGGAATATATTGATTTTGTGACTCTATTCAATTTGTGACTCTGTTCTCCAAAGATTCTATTAATACAATTACACCTTTAAAGGGCTTCACAGAATCTTTTTTATTTACCCCAAGACAAATAGTAAATGTATTTTATTACACAGAATTACATTAAAATGTAAAGATTATTTTAAATAATTACATGACACAGAATTTCCCTCCTTTAACAGTGAAAATGTTTTCATTTCTAGCTAACAGCAGCAATAAAAAACTGTTTATTTGGTTGAGGACAGCTTTACTAACACTGTGCTAATTGATGCTTAATCCAACTTCATTTGAAGTAATTCTGCTAAAAGCATTTGGAATGGACTCTGAAATACTGGTTCATATAGAGGAAGATAGTAATTTTGACTTCTTTTCCTTAGGTTTATTGGACATCCTTTTGGCTGTAGGGTGAAAAAAGCTGGCGTTCTTCAAAGAGCAGTTTCCTTTTATTAAAATCTGCAGTCAGAGAAACACAGCTTTCATTGTACTTTCTCCTATCTGAGTCATGTTCTCTATGGGTGATTGATCAACACTTTGTCAAGCCTGGACATGGTAAACTACAAAAGCAACATGATGAATGGAATTTTAAATGTGTTTCAAAATAGAGTTCCTTCTTTATGATCAAAATGAAAGAAAATATTCCACCAGCTCCTTGGATCCAAAATAAAACTGCCAAGTTAAACATGACAAAGTTAATTTAAGATTGTATTCTGACTGCCATGTAGACGTTGAAGAGAAAAATCAAATAGAGCAAGACAGACAACAAGTGGACTAAGCAATGTTACCTTTGGATCTCATCATTGCTTAGGCATCTTGAAAAGTCAAAAGAAAAGTGACAGATTCCTGGACTAAAGTGTCTCTCCTATCTGTCCTCCTATCATGTACCTCTAGTCCAGATCTCTGTGGATGGTGTCCAGAAGAAAGATGGGAGTTGTCCCTCCTTGAATGTGAGTTTTTTGATTACTGTGATTTTGTTTTGTATATTCAGTCTTCAGGTTTAATTAATTTTTTCCTAATTTTTTAAGAAATGGCACCTGGAGGTATCACAATATTCTTCTTCCTTTAGGTGCTTTTCTTTTTTTCCCCAGCTAACAACCTCATGTGTCATACTGCTTCACAAGGTGACACCTGCATTTACCTTCAGTCCTATGTGTGTTCTTGCAGTTTTAGACTACAGGCTTTCTGGGATAATTCCTTTCCCAAAAATCTGGGCAGTATGATCTTGACTAAGTGCTTATACATAACAGCACCAGTAAATAATGAGTAATGAGCAGTTCTTTTTAAATCTATAATAGAAAAGTTGGATTTTAATGTGACTCTTACTTGAAATAAGGATGACAACATTATACAAAGTTACTGTCAGGAAAGCTGCCAGTAAGTAGCAGCCTGATAATAACACCTTGTGATCAGTTCTCTGGGAAAGACCATTTCAAAGGTAGCCCTGGCAGAATCTCAATGCCATTTTTTAGAATCCTTCTTCTGGTTGATGAATGTTGGTGTAGCACTGAGACATGCGCTTCGTGCCACCCAGCACCCACGACTTGGATGTGCTCATTGTTCGGTTACATGATTAATTGTGTGATTATGTGTGACCCCTCAGCCTGGCTGGGCAGTGAGCTGCTGCAGAGCCCCAGGAACCCTGTGAGAGACCCTGCTCCATCTCCCCATGGCTGCTGGAGCTCCAGCAGGAGGGATCCGTACTGTGCGTGCAATGGATGCGGCTGGGGCTGCCTACAACGCTTTTGGTGTTTGTGTGAGGGCTGAGCACATCTGCCACATCTGGCCCTGGGGCACGCAGGGTGGTGTCACCCTGACCTCTCTCAGGCCACCAGCTCTGTCAGCCCCAAGGTTTCGTAAATCCTCTGCACGTCAATATGTTGCTGCCAAAAGGGAAGGCGACACAATGCAGCAGCTCCAAGATATTTCAGATGTGTTCGAAACAGCACATCTAAAAGCCTAAAAGACAAATAGTCCTATTTATACATTTTATTAGGAATTTTAGATTGCATAAAGTTACTGGAAGTATGCTCTTGTAGTTTGATCAATAATACAGTTTTCAGTAGGTGGAGTTTTGAATGAGTGGCAATTGTTTTCTTCAGTCTCTCTTCTCACAGGAGACTTGTCAGAATTTGCATAGGCTAACTTAACTTTCCTGTATCCCGAGAAGACACATGCAAGGAAATCCTTTGATAAAGTTGAAATGCACATTATTTTGTTTGGTGGATACTGTTGCCCCCTGGAGGCCATTTCTCAGTTATCAAAATATTAGATTGAAACTTAAATTAAAACTTAGAAATGTTTGCTATTATAAACAAAATATTCCCTTTAGCAATTAAAAATATTGCGACTTTAATTAAAAGGGTTTATGAGCTTATCAGAGAAATAACTTATTTCTTACTATGCTAATTATTTTTCTGCATTTGCTATTTGGATTTGCAAATTGCTAGAGAGTAAAATTTAATTGGTTTTTAAGGGAGATGAATATTTAATTTGAATACAGTGCTTGGGAAAAATAAGGATTCTGTGAGTATATGTGTGTGTTTTTTGAACAGTGTAGATAATCGGCCTAGGGAGTGTGAATGTATCCACATGTGCTGTAGACAGGTTTGCATGCAATGCTCACAGAAGTTGCTCATTTTGCTCATGGAAGTTGCTTATATTTCTCATGGAAGTGCCAGGAAAAGGGCAGAGCAAGGCTGTGAGTAAAGGCAGTGCAGGGACTCGCTCAGGTTTCGTAGGTGCTGCATTGCACCTGGTTGGAAACAGAGCTAAAATCCAAGGCAGCTTGTGGAGTTCAGAACACCATGTGGGCAAGGACAGCAAGGGTTCAGGTAATGGCCAAGGAACTCAAACCTCACATCCATCTGCTTCTCCACTGCATGGCCTCCTGGAAAGGGAGCCCTGCTGGGCCTCATTACAGAGGCACACAGGGTGACCTTTGGGAGTAGAAACGAGATCCCTGCATTTCTGCGGAAACACATCCTCTTTTCCCTTAATTTTTGGGTCTGCTAGATCTTTGGGCTTTTTATAACAGTTTGGTGCTTGGCTATCTGCAACTGACCTTCAGTCTAGAGAGAGCAATGAATGCCAGTCACTGGCCATTGAAATAAAACCACAACTACTGACCCAATTGCACTGTTAATTATTTGGGCTGCTCAGGCAGACAGATCTTATTTTATATGACTACAAGTTTATTTCTAAATATTTCATTCTTACTGTCATTTCTAAACATTTCACAAATGTTAGGAATTAAGTGTTAAGTTATACCTGTTAAATTGTTTTGCTTAGTAGTCATTCCCTTGACTATGCTTGTAGTAGACTTTTTTTTCATAGGTGCTGTACCAGTCGGGTGGTGCTCTGATTTCTGCCTCCCCTGCCTCCCAGAATGGTTTTGCTATTCTAACAGGGCTTCCCACCCTGGTGAGCACCAGCATTTCAGGACATGGTCATGCTGGCTAACAAACAGCCCCATGCTAGTACAAAGAGTATGAGGCCTGTGAAGGGAACACAATAAGGGCAGTGGTGGGTACTGCTCCTCCTATGGACTGTCTAACCTCAGTAAGGCTGATATATCTGGTGGTTAATGAGCAAGGACAGACACAGGACACACCAGAACAGACTCCCTATTTTAGATGCCTTCTTGGTATCTGGCTGTTGCTTACCATCCTCACATCAATCCCATGAAGGCAGTATGTGTCCATCCTTCTCCTGCTCTTTCTTCCTCTCCTCACCATTGGGCTCGGTACTTCATTTATTGCTGCACTGAGCTGTGTTAACACTTCACATAAGCTGAGTTACAGCCTTTAAAACTGCTGAAAATCAGAGACGGGTGCCTGGTGAGGAGTGCAACATCTGGGCTTGAACTGGTTATTTTCTGCCTGTAATGTCAGTACTACATGCAATAGGTTCAAGTGTAACCTATAAACAGCATAGTATCAGTTCAAATTATCAGTGTTTGTTTCTGGACACATTTGTGAATAAAGGTTTCACATAATCTGAGATGCCAGAAATTTGTAGTTCAATCTCTCTTGATATGCTTCCTAACTAATTAAAAAAATTACATTTTCTGCTGGTGGAGATGTTCAGTCTGTGACATAGCAGTGTTGAGAAAGTGAAAAATACATAAATTTTGAGGATGATCTGATGATTTAAGTCTTATCAAAAGAGATTGCATTTATATATTTCCCCCTTGTTTTTACATATCTCTTGCATATAATAAGTTTAAATAGTTATATGTAAACCAACATCAACAGCTTATTAATGTTCCTTCTGAAATTCTAGCTTTAGAAATCAAGACATACACAGACAGAAAAGCATTGAGGATGCTCATTACAGTGAATGGAAAAGTCATTTCAGCCTCTCTATGGGTTCCATTTCTTCCTCCTGGCTCCCAGTCTGCTTCAACATATCTAATCATCCAGCCTGAATCCTTCTTATGTTACTTTCAGTAGATACAAATATACATAAAAGTAAACACAATTTTAAAAATTCTCCATTTTGAGACCTGCAAAATTGTCAGAATAGGTCTGACTGATGAACCTTAGATTGGGGTGTAAAGTGGCTTTTAAGGTGTTTTTGATTTAAGCTTCTCCAGGTTAAAAATGGATGAAATGTCCATTTGCTATCCTTTTGAAAGGGAAAAGTATAGGTCTATTCACAGACAAAAGGCTTAAAATAATGAGCAAATGTTATGGTTTCATCTGGGATTCAGTTAATTTTCTTCTTAGTATCTGTGTTTTGAATTAATCATTATTATAATGTTGATAAAACACCTATGTTTTGGTTGTTGCTAAGTAGTGCTAACCCTAAGTCAAGGACAGCTGGCCTGAACTGGTAGAATATCATGCCCAGTGTAAACTGGGGACTTGGCTGGGAGCTGCTGGTCTCTGCTGGGAGATGGGCTGGGCATTGGTCAGCAGGTGGTGAGCAACTGAGTTCTACAGCACTTATCTTTCTTAGATGTTATTTCTGTTGACTCCCTTTTAAATACAGTTAGTGTTATATTTATGTTATTATTATATTTGATTTCAGTTTTTAAATTGCTCTCATGTAAACCCAGCTCCACTCCTCTCAGGTGTTTAGGGCACAGTACATGAATGGCAGTGTCGTACTTAGTTGCCTACTGGGGCTAAACCAAAGCAGGGAAAAATAATTATTTTTGCTTTTAAAAGTAATTTTTAATCTAGGTATGCTTGAGACTTTTGTTGTGACATCTCTTAAGAAGTAGACTGCATAGAAAATGAGTCCTCTTGGGAAAACAGAAGGACTCAGGCCAAGGATTGAGGCTGAAGGAGGGTGACCAAGGTCGAGGCAGATCCACAGCACCATCTGCAAGATGAGCCTGCTCAGCTTGCTCTCCAGAGAATGGGTACAGAGAGCCTTTACCATCATATTGAACACACAGAGACTGCTTTCCCAGGAAAGTCCTTGAGAAACCTGAAAGCCATGATGGGGAGGCTGAGGCACAGAGGAAAATTGAGGAGTTTCCCCACGAGGTGAACACAGTCTCAGAGATAAGTAACCCCGGTGTGCTGACTTCTGCTCTGTACTTGTTCTGTTGGGGAAAAGCTGGGGAGGGGGAAGGTAGATCTTATGGCCATATTGCTCTGAAGAAGAGAGGAAGTTAAAATATCCACGTCTGTTTGAAATATGCCTCTTTTTCCTGTTAAAACCTTCGGTTTTAGGAACCGGGCTTTAATGGTAACCGCAAGAAAGGTTTAGGCTAACCATGGTAGCATGGACAGATAATTCCACCTTCTGTTTTTCCTCTGACCACAAAATGCAAACCCAGAGAGGTTTGTAGGCAGCAATGAGGTGAGAGCTGCCCTGCCTGCACACTGGGTGGTATTTACAGCCACAGAAATATGAATAAAGCATGCTTCAGAGGGGCGTTAATTGCCATCAGTTATGAATACCGCAGCAGGAAGGAGAACTAAAACCAGCATGCAGCTCCTTTTGTGGGTGATGGAGTGCAAGTATAGCCACAAACTGAAGGTTTGTGAGAGAAAGAGTTATTGTGATTAACAGCAAGGAGAAATTCTACATTGAAGCAACTCTATGGTGACCACAGTGCAGCCCTGGGGCTATCAGCCCTGTCAGCATGGCCAGGGCTTGGCTTTGTCTGCCATGGCAAACAGGTGGATCAACAGGAGATGACACTGCTGCATATGCGTGCATGCTGGCTACATGGCAGGACTTACAGCACTCCTCTCCCTACAAGAAGAGAATGGGAAAAAGCCCAAAATCAAATAGACTTACCATCACAAAGAGGTGTCGGGTACTGCGATGCACCAATAGCCCCATCCTTAAAACTCCTGAAAATCAGTACCTCAGTGTTCTTTGTGTGCCTAACTTCCTCAGCCCAGTAGACCCCAAGCCTGTGCACAGCTGTTCTGGTCTAAGTCAGTATTACTGACCAGAGAAAAAGCCACACAAGACCTTTGGAAGGTCCCTTCATGGAAATTGCTTCCAATGAATTAATTACAGTTTGCATTAGCAGCCACACTCTATATGATACCATTAAATTTTACAAGGCTGTGAATAAACAGCTACATCTTACACAGTATTTTTTCATCTTTGCACGTAGGGTACTGGTTCTTTCAAGGCTGTTCCCTAGGCAAGTAGCATTACTTTTTTCATTCAGCCACAGGGAGAGCTGCCATTACTTCCTTGAAAAATTATACCTCTCTTTACTCTGAGGTATTATCAGTATTTCTTAAAAGCTAGTTTACTTTGGCCTTTCAGGTAAGGTGTGTGGGTGTGGGGGAAGCACACTCTGAAAATAATTCAGCAGATGAATTTATTTCTTAGTTATGGTTACAGCTTACAGTGCTAATGACTCATGGCATAGAAATCTTCTGTAGAATCCCTGTCTTGCCTTCATTGTCATGTTGATGTGGGAATTTATGCAGCTGTTAGATCAAAGGCTCCAGGTGTTGCCCCTGCTTAGTGGCTGGAGATGTCCTAAGCTTGGGCAAACCTAGCTTAGTGGGGTCATGCTGCTGAAGTTAGTTTTGCTCCTATGCAAGCTGACACAACACAAAGAGAGTTGGTACCTGGGATCTGACTGGACTTAAGCACTTTTTGTATGTGGGGGCTAAGATAGACAGGGTCTCCTGCAATGGTCTAGAAAGGAGTCTATTCCATAGATACACCCAGCTGAATGTGAAGATCAGTGGCCTTTACTTCACTATAAAAAGTAAAGTAATTTTTTTCCTGTACTTCTAAGTGTGGAAATGTTAATGGGAATCCATACATCTGTGTGCCAATGACTGGATAAAGCTGGCATAGCAGATATACCTGGAGCAACTGTGTAGCAGCTTGGGCATCTGCCAGATTTAAAACTAAGAGACAGGGCCTGGTCATTCCTTCATATCTTGAAACAGCAAAAGTCATATGCCTGTACTTCCTTTCCCATTCCAGGCCCTCCTTCTTGAAGAGAACTGATGCAAGGATTTCCAAACCAGAGGAGAGAGCAGAAAAGACTGATACTTCACTTGGAAGAGAGGATGATGGATAGGGAGAGATGGACAGGTGCCCTAGGGCACTGCCAGCTGGCTTTTCCCAAACTGTTTTGTACATTTGTAATTAGTTTTTGACTTAAGGAGCAACACTCACATGTGATTTGTTAATTGACAAATGACAAGAGATTATGTGGTTGCTCCTATGATTTCTCTCCCTCATAAGCAAGGATTCCCATAGGATACCCTGTGCTGCTCAGCAGAAGCAAACAATATTCCCTGGGACAAAATGCAGCTTTCCTCTAGCTCTCCATAACGCTTAGCTCATGGCAGTTAATGCCATTAGTCAGAGACTGCCAGTTAAAGTGCCATAAAATATTAATTATAATAAGGTGCTCAGTGTCTCTCCCCAGGTGTACCTGCTCAGGATACTGCTGAAGTCCTCTTGGGCAGGGACTATGGGGACAGAAAGATGTTTTATTTGTGCTGTGGAGAAGGTTAATTAGGAAACTTCTCACATTACTGGTGAACCTAATTAATTTGATTACTTTAGAAGAGAGTCCTGATTACACCTGGAAAAGAAAAGCCTGATAGCAAATTATGGGTAATTTGATACAAGACCACTCAAGTTTATGGTTACATGGCAACTGCATGTTTTGCTGCCTTTTGAGTAAGAGTAGTGATTAAGACCTGGGCAGAGGGAGCAGCACAGAATATCCATGGGTCAGAAATGACCTTGTTGTGGTTTCCTGGGAGGAAGTCCTTATGATTTCAGGGAGTAAAAGATAATGTTGCCATGGAAGGAGACCCACTGGTTGTTCACTATTTTTACTAAGCAAATTATGTCTGGAAATCACTTTTCCAATGATACTATTAATCAAACTTTAGCTACTTTCCCTGTGTCTAAACTCTATTACACAGTATTAATAAGCTTCTTTCTTAATTCTATCTGTGGGTTTATAAATAACTAGATTTTTTCTAGTTATCTAGGGATTTTGTGCCCATAAACTTACAGGAGCTTTAAGTTTCTATGACTTCCAGCCACCCCTCTACACCTGTCCTTTGTGAAAATGTATTTCAAAAGCCATTTTACCACCAATGGGAAAATTGAGCTGGTGATATATGGAATGTAATTAGTAAGGCAAATAGATACAAGCTGATGCCTTGGTTGAATCAGGTGTTGGGGCTGGGGATTACAGGAAATCCTTAGGGATGTGTGAACAGGCACATTGGTGAAACTATCAAATAAAAGGGCAATATAAAGAAAGTCTGGTTTTATTTATCTCAGTCCAGGAAAAATATTGTGCAATACATGTAATGGATGTGTTGCATTTACAGTATCAAATTATGAAAAGTCAGTTCTTGCAAAACTCAGACTTAAGTTGGGTTGTGTAAGAGAATAGACTTGACATTGCACATGATCTGATAATCACTGGTAAATTGTACATGTACTTCTATGTTTCTAAAGATCAGGAATTGGTAGCAGAGTGCATCCTGACCCATCAAACTTTCATGCAGTTAGTAGAGTTAGGTAGTGAGACAATTTATGTCGGGGAGCTCTAGCAAGCAGAGCTTCCAACTGCTCTGAGCCTTGCAGCATCAACCTGAATGTTTGTGACATGCAGAATTTTGATCTACAGAATTTTAGGTTTGCACACAGACTGGCAGACTTATTGTGCAGTTTAACCTTTATGACATAGTTTAAACCTTTGAGTAGGATCTCAATAAAAGACAAATGTCAATGTTATACAAACATTATTAGTCTTCATTACATTAAAGTCTGAAAACATTCTGCCGACTTCAAACTATCAAACCCATGTCAAAACCTGTATCACACTATTTACTTGTTGTAACTGTCCCATATAAACTGTAGTAAATTCACATTATTATATATTTTTTCAATGCAGAACTAACATGACTGTAAGGCATAGGTTTATTTTTTTCTGGTTCACTAGCTAAAGATCTGGCTGTTCTGTACCTACTAGCAGTACTGAAGTATTTATAATCACACCAAGCTGAATAGCTATAAGATGCTCAGGAACACATCCAAAAAGAGCTGACACCAGCCTGCCTATTTAGTGGAGAGTATTTCTGTAAAGAGAGAAGGAAATCAAGCATGCCAATGCTTGGGATCAAGTTTCTTAATTTATGGAACTTATTGCTGCCCAGTGGAATTTGGTGAAGCTATGACAGCTCATTCCCTGCAGCAGCTCTGCCTTTTGGCTTCTGCAAATGTGTCTTTGTATGGATAATGTAGCACAAGCTGAATGTGGCCATCTACAGTAACTAATGTCCTCCCATGGGAATAGAACATTGCAGTCAAAACCATAATTTTTGCAAAGTTACTGCGTGCTGCATAGGAACTGGTTTCTTTTTGGCAATGCAATATAATTATGCCACAGCCTGAACTTAGACTCTATTTCTTATCAGTTTCTGCTTTAAACATCTCAAATTATATCAGTGGTCAAACTCTGACTGCCTGAGAGGAACTATCTGGCCAAAGAAGAATACATCTAAAAACTTCAACATACATCCTTACAGATAAGAATATGAAATCGCCTATTAAGGAGCTGAAGACCCCAGCATGTCTCTAGTGTTCAGACCTCTAACAGGAACACTATTAAATAGGTTCAGGAAAGATTTCAGTACATCTTTATAAAGATTTATTGTTACTAATGTGTTTTCTGAAGCAGGTAATTTTGCCAGCATGTATAAATTAATTTGGTCCTAAAAGGAAAAGGGATAAAACCCATAATTGTAAACCAGAACTACAAACTATGAACTCATAAAGGAAAACCATTTACTGTCCCTTGATTAAAACACAGTGTAATTTCTCTTAATTATTTCTACTCATTTTCTTGTCCCTGGTGGTTATGACATGAAGGAACAGAATCAAAGTAAGGGTTGGAAGACTTAGGCAAGGCATTAAAGCAGAGATAGTGAAGTGCTGGGACAGTTTGCCTGGAGAGGCTGTGGAAGCCCCACTACTGGTGTTTGATGTTTATCTTATCTTGTCTAAAATAAAAAAAAAAAAAAGCATTTGTAGAGGATGACAGAGCTAGTGACTTTGTCCTAAGAAAAAGAGTGGATGGCTTCTTGAAATCTCTTCCAGAGTATTGCCATCCTCCCCTGTATTTTCCCTGTAATGTACATTTCCTTGGGGTTTCTTTCTGCCCCCTCCTATTTTATTAACTGCCTATTATGAAGGACTCACATGTAATTGTTGAATATTTGAGTGTAACAAGCTATTTTTAATTTTCTTTGATGTTCCAACTACATTTTTGTTGTTACATATCCAAAATAGCCTATGACCTTGTTAAACTTGGAACAAAGGATGCAGATTTGGATTTGGAGCTCAACAAAGAACAAACCAATCTCATGACATGGTCCTGCCAAGGAAAAATGTGGTATATTTGAGCTGAGGGCCCTCAAAAGCTGCTCAGAAACCAATGAGCCATCTCCTCAGTCACAAAGTATATGGGTTGGATTGTAGGAAGGATATTTACTGTGAGGTGATCAGGGTGGTCTTCCTGCCTCAGACTGACTGATTCACAGATTATGCAAATCCTCACTTGGCAGATGAGCAAGTGAAAAAATGGAAGACTGCTTCTTTTCATGTCAGGTAATCAACATATTTCACTCTTGCCTTCAATCATGTCTCTTGAAGCCAAGTAGTTGAGTCATGAAGCCAAAGGAACCACTCTGTTCCTCTATGACATTGAAAACCTAAATCACATTTTCCAAAAATAGAATTTTCCGGAGACATTGGGATGCCCTTTCTTGAGGAATTTGACAAAATGTTCAGAGTATAATTTGAATGCTATTCTCTCTTTTGTGCACATATACATACATATATGGGAATATATCTCTGGCTAGGTAGTCCCATAGGCCAGGCCTGGGTGTTGCAGCTCATACAGAGGTAATATCCTTGACTTCATTTAGACTATATGCCACAGATAAAGCAAAACACCTCAGGAGGACTTAGAGATCATGACAGCACACTAACTTCCCAAAGCCTCAAACAGCATTACCTCTGAATACAAAATGTGTTTTATCTCACTGTGAGCACGGGTGACAAACAACTGCTGCAAGAATTTCTGCAAGAAGCAGAACAATTAGATTGCAACAAGGTTTTCCTTCTTACATCAGAAGTATAATCTTAAAAACTGGTAAAAGTATGAAAGTATAATCTTAAAAACCATCTACTGCTTCCTTGCTCACCTTTTGTGCTTGGAGTACCCACTGATGCTGACAGATAGTGGTTTAAGAGTATGGGTAGCTTATTTCAGGACAGGGGACCTAAGTATTGGATTTCACATCATGGAATTGAGCTTAAGAATCAGCTATGAGAATAATGCAGAGGTTAAAGTGAAGAAAAAGAATACATTGAGACTGTTACTGTATATTTGTATTGTGTTCTCATGAACAAACCAGCCCCTGAAGTTAGCATTTGAATGATAGTATTTGAGAAAGTGAGTGTGAATGTGTATGGGGGGAAGACAGGGTGTTTTTCTGTTAAGACAGATCAAGAGTCCCCTACAATTACCCTGCAAGTCATAAGGACCTACCATAACCAGGCTTTTACTTTGTTTCCTCTCTCAAAAATAGGATTTGGGGAAGCAGAGAGACATGTGGGGGATATTGCAGATTTTTGGTTTTTGCACAAGGTGTGCCAGACACATAACACTAAGCATGATGGATAGCAGTTTAAAGCAAGGTGGTTTGTTGTTTTTGTGTGCTGTTAACAAAACCTGAGAAGCAGTCCAGAGCTGTGGCTTCAGCAACCAGAAGTGTAAGCCTGGCAGAGCTCTGTACAAAGGGTGCTTGATTTTCAGCAGATGTCTCAGATACCAAGCCATTAGATCCCACCACAAAAATAGTTGTGTAAAATGTTTGTGCCTTGGCTCTGGCCTGACAGCAATGGGACTGCTCCCCTTCACTGAGTGGATTGGAATATTCCACTTGGGCTGGGACTTCTGTGCAGCAAGCCTTCTTCCTCCACGGGATGGCGAGGCTTCTCTGGGTGGGGATGAGAAAGGCAAGACATATGTGGGACTTTTCTGATCATTTTTGCAGTTGTGGTTTTAGAAAGTGGCATGCATTTTCCTAGCAGGCTGCTGGCACGTAGGTTTGCCACCAGGAGGGCTGGGAGAAGGAAAACAGCAAGCCCCTTGCTTTTAGGGGCATTGCTTGGCATCAGGTACAGAAGCACCTACAGTCAAACCCACAGATGTTGCCAGCTGGCAGACATCAGTAATAGCAGCACTGGAAGATGATTTACACTCTCTGGGCATCAGGCCTTGCAGAAGGGGAGTGTTTTGTACTGCAGAATACGAGATAATTTTGAACCTGCACACTCAAGATTATTCTTAGTGTCAAGATTCCTGTTGGTCATTCTTCTCTTTTCAGCATCATGTGCTTCCTACCTGTGGCCTTTCCTATCCTTGCCAGGGCCAGAGCTGTGCTTTGCACAATTTGAAGATAGTGACCACTACTGACCACCACATGCACATATTTTTCGCTATATCTCACTATAAATAATATGCCACAAATTCTCCCAATTTCCTTCAAATCTGTGAAATCATGCAAAAATGCTGCTTTTGAAAACAAAATGTTCTTAGGCAGAAGAGGCCATTATGTTTTGTTCAGGCGGTTTCAAACCTGGCTGAAATCTGGCTCTGGTGTTTTTGTTGGTCTTGGCTTTATGGGATGTGTACTGTCAAGCTGAGCTGTGAAAATGGGCCAGGCACCACACCCAGAAAAGCAATAACCTGGCACCTTCATCAGCAAAGTGATGGCACCACAGCCCCTCTGGTTCCTCTGTGTGTGACAAACCTTTGCTGCTGGATTTGCAGGCAGATTTCCCCTTGGGAAGTTCAAATGTGTTGCAGGCACATGTGCACATGGCTTTTGCAACCTTTACAGCCTACCAGAGGCAGTATTTTATGGTGTGCTAGGAGTTTGTTTATTTCTTTCAGAAAAATCTTTAACCGCAGATTTTTCCATTTTCTGTGAGAAGCACTACACGACAAGAGTGAGAGTATGAGCAGTGAGAGAAAAAAGTAATAGGTTAATAGAGTAGTAGAATCATTTAGGTCAGAAAAGTCCTTTAATATTATTGAGTAAAACCTTTAACCTTGTGTTGCTAAGTCCACTACTAGACCATGTTCCCAAGCACTATGTCTTCTAAATATCTCTGGGGAGGGTGACTCAACCACTTCCCTGGACAGCCTGTTCTACTGCCTGACAACCTGTCTGATGAAGAAGACATATTTACTAATATCCAATCTAAATTTCCCATGGTGGAAGTAGGGGCCATTCCCTCTTGCTCTGACTCATTACCTGGGAGAAGAGACCGACACCCACAGCACTACATGCTCCTTTCAGGGAGCTGTAGAGACTGAGAAGGTCACCTCTGAGCCTGCTTTTCTCCAGGCTGAACAGCCCCAGCTCCGTCAGCTTCCTCTCACAGAACTGGTGCTCCAGACCCTTCCCCAGCTCCATTGCCCTTTTCTGCTCAAGCAACTCAATGTCTTTCCTGTGCTGAGGGCCCCAGAGCTGAGCACAGGATTCAAGGTGCAGCCTCAGCCAGTCCAAGGTCAGGGGACAATCCCTGCCCTGGTCCTGCTGGTCACAGACCAGGATGCCCCTGTCCTTCTGGGCTCAGCTGGCTTGTGTTCAGTCACTGGTGACCAGCGCTCCAGGTCCTTTTCCACTGGGCATCTTTGCAGACACTGCCTGAAGTGTGTGGCACTGCCTGGGGTGTGGGACCTGCTGCTTGGCCTTGCTGAACCTCATACCACTGGCCTTAGCCCACTGCTCCAGCCTGTCCTCATCCTTTTGCATATGCTTTCTACCCTCCAACAGACCAACACTGCCATCCAGCTTTGGTGTCATCTGGGAACTTACCAAGGGTGATCCCCCATCCTGGTCAGGGCTGGCACTGCTACTGAGCACTTGAGAACAGCACAATGACCACATTAGCATCTCAGTCTCTTCCACATCCTTAGTCACTATGTTTTTGCCCTGCATCCACTAAAGGGTGGAGATTCTCCTTAGCCCTCCTTGTGTTGCTGATATATTTATAGAAACCATTTTCATTCTCTTTTATATCTGCTGCCAGATAAAATTCTAGTTGGCCTTTGACCCTTCTAATTTTCTTCCTGCAATATCTCACCAGGTCTGGAAAGCAGGAAAACTAAACTGACAGTACAGAACCAACCACATGAGTTCAGAGGAAAAACTCATCTGCTCACATGACCTGTCTCTGACATATGCTTAGATGAGATAAAACTCATGCTCCTAGAGCATTCTCTGGTATAAGACTTCCTACCAGCCAGGCTCAGAGACTCGCCATGCTGAAGGTTGTTCCCTCTCTTTCTTCAGTAGACCTTCCATCCCTGGCTTTCCCTAATGATTTTCTGCAACGTTTTACAATTCTGTTACACAAAACATCTTGTGGTGGTGAGTTTTTCCATTCCATGAAATGAGGACAGAGTGAGGGGCTGTCATTCCTCAGCCTAATTCAAGAGCGTGGAAGCACAGAGACACAGGGAACCCCACTGGATGCCAGCACCAAGCACTGATGTGAAAATGAGAGATGCAAAGTGGGGTGGGATTTATCTTGTGCCATGGAGCAGCAACATCTACTACTAAATAGATGTTCTTGCTAACTCCGTTCCAGGTTGGAATGGTACAGAGGGCTGGTGCCAAGTCCTGGTCTTAGGTGAGCTCCTGACTGCTAGGATGTCAGTAATATTGATCAGTTTCAATCCAGCAGTACCTAAAGGCCTTGGATCTGATCCTCATTGTTCAAATGCAGCAAAAAGGCAGCTCAACTCACCAGAGCTGGCTGTCAGACACTTGGGGAAAAGGAGCAGGCAGATTTCAGTGGGTGTTGTAGATAGCCCCTACATTTCTTTAGCTGTTTCTGTGTTTGCTGGATGCCTGATTTGGCAGTAGACTGTGCAGGTTTTATGAACATCTATTAGACAATAACAGAGAAATGAGGAGTACCAGTTGCTTTCTCAGCAGCTTATGATGCACTTTGAACCATCCTCTGCCCTGGGATGAAATACAGTCTGATGTATCTGCCAAATTCATTTCTGCTCTTGATATGCCTGGAAGGTGTTAGTTCAGTCAAAACTGAGAATTTTCTTGCTAGCACTAGACCTAGAGAAAGGCAACAGAAGTGTGTATCTGCATGCTAGCCGACAAAGAGCTTTCCTGTGGAGGAGTTTGAGGTGGAGGGTGCCCAGATCAGTCTTTGGTCTTTGCCTTCTCCGAGATGTTGCCAATTTCCCTACTAATGATACAAAGAAATTTTTTTGTTTGTCTGTTGTTTTATTTTTGTTTGGTTTTTGTTGCTTTGGTTTTTTTTTGTTTTGGTTTGGGGTTTTTTTTTGTTTTTTTTTTTTTGTCAATAGACCAGAATATGTCTGAACAACCATACACAAATGACAGCTTTCAAATACCTTTCTATAAGGATGGAAGTGATTTAGAAGCTTAAGCTGCAATAGATGTCTAAGCATGTTTCTCACAAGCAACTGAAGTGTCATTGATACCCTTGCTATTAATATGTAAGTGTATTAGTCCTAAAAATGCTTTAAATAATGTTTCTCATAAGCCACCTGAAAAATCTGTGACATGCTGTAGAAAAAATAAAAAACAACAACTATGTTTGTACAGTAGGTACACAAAAAGGATTTGTAGCTTTTCAGATTGAGTTTTAGATCAGAGTTGAAGAACTGCCAAGAGAGTTCTGCAGGCAGAAAAATCTTGTGGGAACAGGGTGGAAATGGCTCAAGTTGTTAAAACAAGCCAAAACAAGATCATTTATTCCTAGATAATTACATCAAATCAAGTTTGACGTACATGCAATTGTGCCTGTGGAGGGAGATAATATAATGTAGCTAATATAAAATAGGAACACTAGACGTCATGAGCAAAATTAATTCCTAATATAGATGCAGTGGAATTGGTAGATATTACTCTGCAATATATATGACTCAGTATACCATATAGAAATGCTATATGACTGCAACCTTTTCAATATATATGAAAAAGGCCTTTTTCATAGGTTAGTAATCACTTTCAATAATGCTATTATTAAATGCCATTTTTCCTAAGTTACCTAGTGTGTTGCAAAAGCATTTATCTAAGGATTTTTTTAAAGTCCTGGGAGAGGTACAGTAAAGTGGCACACCTTCTTATTGCTTCAGCATTTTGAAGAAATGTCATAGACCATATTAAGTTCTGAATTAATTTGAGAGAGGATGATCATTCTGCTAATATCCCTACAACAAACAACAGCTTCAAAATACAGCTGTAGTGCCCCTAAAATTATGTCTTGTGCTCTGACCAGAATACATTGTCTAGGCTTAACAGTTATTCCTGAAATCAAGTGTAGAACTACTAATTGTATAAACCTGCTCAATCGAAACCAATAAACGATTTCATAGAGGTAAAGATTATGAGGTGCATTTAGGCCATGAGAAGACTTCCCACTGTTGGAGAAAACTGGAGAAAGGATACATGTTAAGACCAATAACCAAGAGAGGAGGTTGTGCCAGATCCCTCATCTGGGAATGGTGCTTGAGGAACAATCTTTTTCATCTGTCCTGCTAAGGCCTGTTCCAGTCAGCATTGATCCAAAAGGTACCTAAGAAGACAAGAGAGTGGTGGCTGAAACCTCTTGACTTCCTAAGACAACTGACTTACTCCTCTATTTATGCTTATGTTTATGTTTATGTTTATGTTTATGTTTATGTTTATGTTTATGTTTGTGTTTATGTTTATGTTTATGTTTATGTTTATGTTTATGTACCTTTTTTAGTCCACTTGCTCTTACAGACAGCTTGGGGAGCGTGTTGAAGTGAAAGTAGAATAAAATTTGGGTATTATAAGGAACTGTCTGAGGCCCTGGAGGGAAGTGATGACACAGGTCACACCATTCATCTGTACCAAGCACTGATCATGATCTGCTTAGTGCCACCTTGGGCTTTCAGGCCCACAGTATGACTACTAGGCAGACTAGTAGCAAATTGAGAAAATATGAAAAATATCTAAGTACTCAGAGACTGAAGACAGGATAGTGAAAATTGGATGTTTCACCTTTGTTTCAGCCCTCTATAAACACATGAAGAGTAGAGTGCAAGTTTGTATTAATAATGAATGAGAAGTGTGAAAGAAATGCAGTCTAATACTGCTTTGGGCTGCACTGCCTTTCCCCCATACTAGGTCTTCCTCCTCTTCAGCCTTGCTATGGCCAAAGTGGCTGCAGCAGCTGCAGAGTGTCTCATGTTGGACAGCCAAGGAAGGCCAAAGAGGGTCCAGCAGCCAGAGGGGCAGCGTGCCCTGACAGGCAGTTTTCCCACATGGTTCCTGGCACAGATGCCATGGGCTTTGGCACCTGTCCTCCACACCATTCATCCTGCCTCTGCTGGGGACACCTTGGCTCCTGCCCTCATCAGCACAGAGCCTTGCTCTGCCAGGACCAGGCATTTCCCACTGCAACCACCACAAACTGTCCTCCAGCCTAGAAAAATTCCCAGGAGAAAGACATTTTCATGTCTGCCTCCCACAGCACATATTTTCTGGACAGGTCAAAGAAGAAATCATCAACTATTGGTTCTTGGCCTCTGAAAAGAGAGACAGGTGATTTTCACAGAAAGAGAAGGGATCTCCTTTTTTTAAATATTTATTTTTACTAGATGGGTATTCTCAGTAAGGTCAGTGGTTCTGCCCAGAGGTAAGAGTGGATAATTTCTTCATTTTTCTGTGGCCTCACCAAGGGTTCTGTGGCTCACAGGACCCTCCAGGTGTACTCTAGGACAGTGGAGAAACATATTTTCCATATGCTTGTTTTCAAATAAAGAATAAGACCCTTGAGTTTGCTTGGGATGCACTGAGGCATGAAGAGTGCCACTTCACTGCAGGGCTGGTAAATTTGTCTTAATTGACTCATTTGAACAACAATTTGATCTATATGTCCATAAACTTTTCCTGATTGTGTATGTGTGTGTGCATGCCCGGCAGACATAAAAGACGCAGTAAAGAACTGAAGATATTGAAAAGAAATCACATAAAACACTTTTACATGAAACAGCTATTTGTCAGGTCTCTAGCTTTATGCTAATTTCTGACAAGAAACCTCAAATTTTTCAATGCAACAATCTTGTTATTTCAGCTATTATGTAAAACTTCTCTTTTAAGCACAGGCATCAGCATTGTTCTCTTTTCTCCTCTTTCCACATGCATCTACATCAGACAGATTATACTCGTTCAGTAAGACAGATAAGGTCACTGCTTTTCAAACTTGTGCTATGTGACATATTCTCCTTGACTCTCATTTTGAATAAAACTTTGTTCTTCATCTACCTGTACACCACGAAAAGGACAACTTAGCTGCAAAAAGACATGCTATGGGATCAAACAGAGTGGGGGAGAGAGGATTATGGAATGGGTACAGCTCCACATCTGAGATTCTATTCACCTTCTTCTTCCATCATTTGGGAGTTTCTGGCTTTAGCAGTAATCCAAGCAGCTCATTTTGACAGGTTTACAGTGTTTCATACACTAATTGGAACCCCACTGCTTTAATGTCTTCATTCAAACAGTTTCTCTGATCTGAAAGGGAAGACATGCTATACATAGCTTTATATGAAGAAAAGGAAGTTTATGTGATTATGGTAGTATTATGGTAATACTTCTTAAAATTCATCAAACAAAGAATAATTTAGAATTCATTTATTCATAACAGCAAAAGTTAATATCCTTGCCTGCAAAAGAGTTTCTGACATTAATATTTTCTTCTGAATTTCTGCTATTTTGCAGAGGTAGTATGGGTTGCTACACCATTACCATAGCCCAAACTCTTTTTTTTTGTCCTTTTTAGTCTTTTCAAAATACAGTTGTTCCTTAAGTAAATAATACTGTTTCCATTAAGATGGTATCAGAGCTGTCTTCCAACTTTACTGTGGATTTATGTAAGTATTTGAACAGAACATTCAATTCAGCCCTCTGTTTCACAGATAAACATTTTAATGATACAGAATAAATCACTTCCCTACAACTGAGGGTTTAGGATTTAAACAACTTTGCATATCCTTTCATAATTTGAGAATTTCTATTAATGGTGCATTCTTGCTTAGGGAATAGGGGAATAACATGTACATGTCTGTTTATATATACAATTTCTATTATTTCAGTAGAATAGGATTTTTATTTTTCTGTTGCTGATCCTCCCCTATTTCTTCAGCATCTTTCTTATCTAAGATGCTTCAAACCTCCCTAAATGTCATTTTGAACTGAGCTCATAAAAGGCTGGCAACAGCTTCAAATACTTAACTAGTTACATGGGACCAAATTGTGTACTCCCTTAGCCTGACTTTGTTGAAAGCCATGCAGCTGAAAGCAGAAAATATTTGGCACGTAGCCCTGAGAGAATTGAAGAGTGACAACCATAGGAACAGTGATTCAGATTAGTCTTTGTATTAAATTCACTGAAGCAATACATCTGGAATGTATTAAAACCATTTTGTTGTGTGATCTGTCAATTTTTCTTGGGTCTTTAAAACCCTTTCCTCTAGGTTAAATGAGTTTTGTGATTTCAAAGTGACAGATGACAGGAGATGCTTTTCATTTCCATCTCTGTTGAGGGAATCTGATGCATTTCATGTTAGGCCCAATACATTTTCATTATTTTATGGTGGAGTTGAAAACACAGGAAAAATTGCTTGTAATAAAATTTGCATGTGACAACAGAAGCAGAGATTTGCTAGAGAAATATGAGCATAGATAAGGCAGGAAATTTCAGAATCAGGTCTTGCTATTTGCCTTTTATTAATAAAGCATGTTGCCTGGTAAGTATCCCAGGTAAGGTAAACTGGCTGGTGAGTGTGTGTGTGTGTGTGTGTGTGTAGGTGCATGCACACAAAGAGAGAAATAACACAGCTCTTTTTTTTTGTTAAACTCTGGTGACCTCTGGTGAGCTTCTTGTGCACCCATTTACTCTAGAGTTCTTTGGCTGGAAGTGGGTTTTGTCATTTGGGTCAGAGAGGTTAAATGAGACCACCTGTTCAGGCCATTCTGGTCCACAGGTGTGTGCCCCAACTTCCCTGTCAATCTCTGCAGTTTTGAAAACTTGGATGGTTTGAGCTGGTTTTCTTTGTGGCCTTGTTGAGTTTATGGCTGAGGATTATTTATTGGAGAGCTTTAAAGGAAGTGACCTTTTGGTTTATTCATTGTCACATGTAGACTGCGAGGAACAGAAAACAAATAAGCATCACAGAACCAATTTGAAGTGGTTTTGAATTACAGGTCAAATAATAATAAAAAAAGACTTCGAAATTCATAGACACTTGGCCATTTACTGTACAAGACTTTTTTCTGTGCCCTTTAGTTTCACCTGATCACCTAAAGCTAGGTGTGTGCTTTTCAATCTAAACTAAAAGAGGGGAAAAGCTCAGCTCAAAACCTGCACTCTGCCTCAGAAAAGAGACATCTTTCTAGAATGTCACAAAATATCCCCACCAACATGAACGTTTGCTCTGCCCATCATCATTCCTGTGATGATATTTAGAACATCATTTCTTCCCTTGCTTTCTTTGCACCAACAGGTAGACTGGCATTCCTACTGGGAGAGCCACAGAAGAGTCTGTTTTCTCATGTTGTGAAGTGTGGGAAGAGGAAACATTCATTAGGCTGATCAGCATTTGTGTAAAGGACAGAAAGAGCTCTGCTACCAGCCCTTCTTCTGAGGTTTGTGTTGGCATCCTCAGGCTCTGCCCCTGCCTCCCCAGCAGCCAGTTGCTCTGCAGAATAGCTGAGCTCCTGGCTGTGCCAGGGCTGCTGCCACCTCAGTGGAACAGGAACACAGATCCTGTTCCCCAGCAGGGGCAGAAGGTGGTGCCAGGTGCTCTTTGCCATTTCACCATTGTCTGGAGCATTTTCCCACAGAAGTTCCTCATGGCTGGCAGCTGTCCAGTGCCCTGCACACAGCCTGCAGCTGAGGGTCAAAGGAGTTTCTCTGGGGGGCAGAGGAATTGCTGACAGGTCGGGGTCAGCCCAATGGAAATACAAATGGCCATGCAGAAGCAGGGGAGCAGTAAGCATGCAGCAGGGTCTGCAAGTTTTCTTCCTTGAAATGGGTAGATCTGGATCAAATTTGTCCTGCTGTGGGCTTCCTGCAACCAAGAGCAAGACTGGAAGGTACTTGCCTGTTAATTAGTGGTGAGAATAAAATATTTCTGAAGTAAGGCATATTTATACATGGTTGCATGTTGCTAAGCACAGCCTAAGGAAAATAAATAAATCAACCAAAGAAGGCCCATGAATTTAATTTTACATGGGCATCATTTTTACAAAATGAAAGGCCTTTTTAAAATTGTGCTCTATCACATTGCCTCTACAAACATGATACTACTACTTGCTAGGCTGAACGTTGAGCCTTATTGGTGACCTGAATGTTCCAGACCCAGTTTCCAGTACTTTAAATTCTTGGCTTATGAGTGAAAGTGTGTTTCATAGATATTTTTTGCAAGTGATGAATATAGTATAGTGCCCATAGGGCTCTATACAAGGCTCATATATATATATATATATATATATATATACATATATATATATATATATATGCATATAAGTATAGTGATGGGTCTGCCCCCTTCTTTTCCCATCCCACCCCACCTTTTAAAGTTATTTATTTCCTGGTGACCTCTAAAAGGGACCTTCAATAACATCTAACCAGGACACCAGCATGCTGGCAGCAGGTCAGCTCCTTGGGTAGGAAGGAGCAAAGACTGACTGTATTTACTGGGATAAATATATTTAAAGGCAAAAATGCTCCTTGCCTTTCAAGTACATGTCCCAGTTTGTATGACATTTTCAGTGTACAATGTTTATATTAGGTGAAGAGGGTGCTCTATTTGTGTGTTTTTTCCACAAATGTTTGTTAATGTGTATTTTAATCAGCGGGATCCTGCTGAGGGCTGGGAGGCCAAGAAGTGGGACATGCTGTCTTTGTGGGCAGCATGCTACCACCAAATAAGGGAGTTTTCAAGCCAAAGATGCAGGTACCATCAGTCTCACAGCTGTCTCAGAGTCCAGTTTTGGTGGGGCATCTGATGTCTTAATTCCTTCTAGCTGCATTTCAAACACACTGGGACCTTTTCATTTTGGGGGAAAGAGAGAGACTGTCTTCAACACAAGCAAACCTTGAGTGTATTTCTTTGTCCGGGCCTTGGCTTCTTTGTAATTAAATGACTCATAAAATTACTCACATACAGTTCTGCAAACAAACACAGGAATGTGTCATATTATTAAATCTTATTGGGTTTTGGTGTTTGGTTAGGTTTTTGGTTTTGTTTTTTTCTTTTATATAGCTGGCATGGAAAAAGCTGTGGGAGTTTTGGGAACAAACTGTGAGCTTTGTACTTGTGCTTGTATAGCAGGAGTTCTGGTTTACATTAACTCGGGTACAATGTGACACTGGAGGGTGAATTTCTGAGACATGATTCAGTCCTTGCTTTTTCCTGTAATCTGACTTGTGTAGTACTCCAGCACCAACAAGAACCACTGCTTGTTCTGCTTATTCCATATAAGTAGAAACCACAAAAAGATGAGGAATGCCATGCTTACTCCCTATGGCAGCTACAGAGTGGACAGACAAAAAGGAAGTCATGGCTGACTGAGAAGTTTAAAAATAGTACCTCATTGCTGCATGCCCCTGGGGAAGCAGTAATACCAGTGAATATATAATTTTAAAATAGCCAAAGACGTGCGTGTATCTGTGACAGAGTCACCAATGCACTTACAGAAGAAAGAGAAGAAAAAAGAAGATTTTGTGCTCTAGTGCATGGGAAGTCTGTAAAAAATAAGGTGGCTCCTGAGTTCAAGGTGTGTGTAGGGGTCCTGTAACACCAAGGTAATCTGATGATAATTATCTGCACAATTTTGTATTTGCTGTCTTGGAGAGACTATATTGTCTAAAAATACAGACTGGAAGAAAGAGGCTTGGAAACGGTCCTCGTGGTGGTGGCTGAACTTTATTGTGCATTGCTTCTCTACATTGCCCTTTCAGAGGGAGCATGAGGGCTTAGGGAGAGGGCTGTCTGCTCGTGCTGCTGTTTAACTTAAGTGTGTGTTTGCAGACTAGTCAGAAGAATGGGGCTCGTGGAAGCTGCCAGAACAGAAATATAGCTGTATGCATAAAAACAGCCCAGCCTGGGGCATTTACTGGCAGCAGAGGAAATCTTGCTGAAATAAAATGATATTGATGATCTAGGTTTTTATACCTATGGGTATAAAGATGTGTTATTACTGGGGAAAATTAAGGAAATATTGACTCTAAATATATATATTTTGGGAAAAGAAACATCAAACCTAGCCAAACAGTCAATTTACATCTGCTCCAAAGTAAAGAGAGAAAAATGCCCCAACGTGCTGGTCTTTGACAAGCTCAGTGAGCTTGTACTGCTTATGCATTTCTTGATGTATCCATGCTCCCCACAGCTGTTTCCTTCCATGTAGTTTCCTTGTTATCTTCTAGAACAATCACTGAAAACCAGCATTATTAATTCTTGCCAGCTGGTCTCAGCCTCAGATTGCTGGAGGTGGAACCTGATACACCAGTCAGAGAGAAATCATTTGGTAACACTGGTGAAATCTGCACATAAATTAGAACAAGACATGAAGATACAGCTACAATGGTTGTGCAGTAAAAACTGATGAACAAGTCATTATTGAACTCAAGTGTGAAATGACAAGAAATACATGCACATATGTGCATAAGTGTGTAGTATTTTTAAAGGAAAGTCTTCAAGCTGTTCAAGAGACAGCTATTAAATTTCTCTCCTACCTGTTCTGCTGCTCAGTCATGCAATTATATTCTTGGCACTCATACTGTTGCTGAAATTGGCACAGTTTCTTTTTATTAAAGCAGGAAGAAGGAAGAACAGATGTTGATGTCAATGCAGCCACTGGCAGGTGGCAATGTAACAGGACAATGTAATTGAACTGTTCACTGCAAATTTTTTTTTTATTTTTTCCTGTTTTTGCAGAAAGGTGTTGCATTTCTAACGTGGCAGAGGCACAGGGAGCCTGGCACTAAGCTGACTGAACCTCTGACACATGGAGTGTGCTAGGTGGGCAGTGTAGCTGCAGGAGCATGGCAGTGGCATTCCCCACAAACACTTTGACACAGTCAGGCAAGACCTAACAGTTTCTTAACCTGACATTTGCAATACTGGATAGAGGAGGAGAGTTAATGATCTCAGCACATTTACACTGGATTGGTCATCCAGGGACTATTTACATTTGAAGTAATGTATTTTAATGGACAGTAGTGTAATGCTTTCCCCAGCTGCCTCTTGTTTCCTCTCTTCTTCTTCTTCTCTTCTACCTCAGGGAAGCAGTCATTATCCTCCATGCTGAGTTAATTATATGCCAAGTAACCCAGTGGGTCTTTGCTTCCATTATCACGTATGTGACAGAAAAGAAAAAAATACCTATTTGGAGATAGATGCACAGCTCTAGCTTGGCTTTAGGGAACTCTGAGTGATTGGAGGACTGTTCTCAGATTTGCCTAACATCGCTCAGACAGTTTTGTTAACAGGAATCTATTTTTTTCTTTGTCTGCATGCCTTGCAGTCTTTCTGTCCTCACTAAACTTAGGGCTGGTAATTACAACTGCTTGCTTAATATCTCCCTATATTATTCAATCCATATGTCACCCTCACTCCCTTCTAGGCACGTGTGGAGTGTAATCTGTATCTTTCTGCGTGCAGTCTCTCACTGCTGTGATCACTTAAAAGACAAAGGGACACCGAGTCTCAGAAGTCTTTGTTAATCACCCACAGCTGACTATTCACCACATAAATAAACGATGATTCGTCCTCACATGCAACATTGCTTCACAGCGAGGAGCAAAGATAGTGTGTCCTCCGAAACATGCAGGCACAACAGCCGGGGCAGAGTGGAGAGTGCCAGGAATGGCCAGGCAAGAGTTTCCCTCCAGCCGCGTTCAGTCATTGCCACCTCCTGGCAGGGCTGGGTCAAGGACACACTGCTGCCTTGGGGCAGAACCTGGGTTCTCTGGATAACTGGCTGTGTGCTGACTGCGATGATTTCAGGGGTGAAAATTACAGGTATTTCTCACTGCCTTATTAAAGGTCACCTTTTCACAATGTTACAAACATGGGCAGCTGGACCAGGCTTTTAAGATGTTTGGGTGTGTCTTTATGGAAAAAGATACATGCTTCCCATACTTCAAAAAACTCAATGATTTTGCAAATTGGAGCCCTAACCAAAGGTGCAAGTACAGTTTTTCTCCAGTGACAAGCCTTCTTTGCATGTTATCACCTGGTCGGTCCTCTCCATCAGCCTCCTCAGCTACATGCTGCCGTTTTCTGTCATGACAATCGCTTGGGAGCTACACCACCAAGTGGAATTTCTGAGACAAGTCAATCTAAAAATAGACAACCAGATCCAGACAAAAGAAAAAAAAAATCCCTTCATAGCAGTTGATGGTGTAGCCCCACAAGTGGGAATGTGCAGCAATTAGGCCAGATTTGCTATGCAGGGCAACAACCACAGAAAATCAGAGTCAATCTTTCTGCCTTTCTTGTTTATTATTCAAATTCACATTCACACCCATCTAGCCTTAGCCGTCCTGAGAACCTAAGCTTGCAAAGAAAGCTAAATGAAATGTCTCTGTTTGTACTTTAGAATACCTGGAACAGCTATCTGCATCTGAGGGAGGCTCCATGTTACATAATGTGACCTAAATCCTGCATAGGTGACATCTGTAAGGCAGAAATTCTTGGCTAGCTGATACACTGTACTGACTCCTGGCATCTCTAACCTTCCAGATCCAGCATAGTGTTATTGTAAATTGCTTTGAAAACACTTATTTACAATAGCAAAGCATATTTTGGGAATTTCCTGCTATTCCTGAATTGCTCCAAAAGCAGCCCAAGCTTCAGTGGACTTCTCTGTCCTGTTGGGTACCTTTCACTGTCAATAGGAAAATCTCAGTCTTCCACAACAATCACAGTAACTCAGTACATATACACACTGCCCAGTATCAGGATTTCTTACAAAGCATGTAATTATGAAAGGATTCTTGTTAAGATAGCATATTTTGTAAAAGTATCTTTAATCAAAAGGTTAAAACCGCATCAATTTATTTCACAATACTTTATATTCTCATTGTAAACTTTTATTATGTAATAGTGAATTTAAAAACCATCAAGTAATTCCAGAAAGTGATGTTGACATCCACTCAGAAGAGAGGAGAAAAAATAATCCTTCAGGTTTGTTGTATCAGACACCACTTTTAAAGAGAGTGAGAGATATAGAGCAATGTATCTCTCACTCTGGGAAAGTGAGTACTGTCACTCGCTGGTTATAGAGATCTGTGCAATTTGTTTTCAACTAATATCCCCATAAGTGTACTAATTGCACATGTAGAGAAAAAATTCTTTGCAACATAACTAAAGTGCCAAGCCACCTACGTGTAACTATGGCTAACTTCTACACAAGCTAGTCTTGCAGAAAAATGTTTCTCAAAAACAAAGCAAAAATTAAGTCATCTTCAAGGTAAGTGAAGTTTGGTCACATTTGAAACACGGTCTATTGCACTCAGTATCTTCCAGTAGCCTGTGGTGCCTTGTGCTGCATAGCCAAGACTAAAATAGCAAAAGGTACCAGATACTATTTAACAAATAGACCGTAAACTTAGTAAAAAGAAAAAAACAACAGTACCTTCTACATTTGTTTATAGTCCTGTTCTTTATGAAAATTATTTCACCCCTTCTCAGTTTAATTGCTCACAAAATTACCAGAGGGAAAAAAAACACACTTACATCTCTAAGAATACTCTGTTCACACGAAACCATCCATATGCAATAAATATATCTAATTCTAAATCCTATTCATTATATTCTTCAAAAATCTCTATATCTAGAAGACAAAATGTATGTAGATTCCTGAGATATATGCAAATGACAATAAAGTAGCTGGTTGTGAGTAATAAGTGATAGAAATGTTGCTATTGGTAATATTTAAAATGAGACTGAGCAAGCAAAGCATAAGGCTAAAAACAGAACCATAAGTTGATTACATAATTGTTACTACCCTACTATATGTCCAATTTAATGGAGACGCACGCTGCATTACTGAAGAGTGATAAGACAAATGCCTTTTCCTGAGATGTCCACAGCTATTTTTCCCACAGGACAAATATTAAGATTTTGGAGATGACTAAAGTAATCTTGTTGTCCATATGCCCACTATAAAATATTTGAACTTGAGGTTAATTTTTACTTTAGAGGTGATAAGGTGTGGTGAAATTCTCACAGATGGTCCTTTAAGAAAGGTTTGAAGAAAAGATAGATAGCTGCTCACAACTCAAGCAGCTATGGTATACCCAAATAGATAAATAGAAAAGATGTCTGGATGGAAGAGCATAGAGAAAGGTAAGTGCTGCTCCATCACAGATGTATTTTCAGAAATGGAGTGTTGGAGTTTATTATATCTTCCAAGATAAGATCAAGCCTCTGAGTTCCCAGTTGTCACTGGGAAAAAAATAACTTCCTGAGGAACAGCTGGGCTCCACGTGTGAGATGAGGAACAAAAGAAGATGGCCACATTAAAAGGATGTGATGGTGTTAGAAAGCCAGAACTCCCAATTCCCCTCTGCTTACTTTACTACTAAGAAGTATCTGATTTGGTTTAAAGGGGTTTGGTGATATTATCAAACCCTGTCAGTCAAAGTGTCTGACACAGTCGCACAGTGAATTTGCTTCATTGTGAGAAATATTTATGATATTCTTCCTTGAGGAAAGCAAAGACTGGAACAACTCAATGCATTTAAAGGCTAAGAATATTGATGAGAAGAATCTAAATTCCAATTCGATGTAAAAGAAGGAGAGGGATCAGTCATTAAATAGGTTTTGCAGGACTTGAAAATATAATGCAAATAAAGCTGTAAATAAAATGAAATGGAATACAGCAAAAATACAAGCATCTTATCAATCATCCTTGCTGTGGCCTTTGTTACATTTCCAATACTCTTTTGGGGGTGGATTTTGTGCAGAAGGTAAGAAAAGGCAACCTTACAGACACAAAGCTCAGCTCTGGGCTTTGCAGGTTGAAAATGGAAGCACAGAAATCGAGGTTGTTGGTTTTGGAAAGCGAGCTGCTTCCCAGAGGGTGCTGGCAGAGACGAGGAGGCTGCTGCTGTCCAGGCTGTTAGTGGGAGATGTCGTAATAGTAGTTACGTAACCTCATCTCGACTGCAACAAACCCTGGCCGGTCGTCAACGCTGTGGAAAGATGACAAGTGTCACTGTGCAGGAAGGACAGAGCTGTCAGGGCTCATGGGCCTTGCAGCCCTCGAGGCTCTACCTCCGTTACAGCTCACTTGAACATGCTCACAATAGTTTAAGGCTACAAAAATGACACTACAAAAGTAATATCAAGTGGCAAATACTACTACAGAGCATCCAGTCAGTGGATTTACTATCCTGCCTGCTACTCTGTGGTTGGTGAAGGTACTAGAACAAAGAAATGGTAAATTAGCTCCATTTAATTTTCTACTTCATTTACTTTTGTAATAATCTGGAGAACAGAATATTTGCTGTGCAATGCCTGCCTTATAATGGGTAGTACCATCACACAGAGTGGTTAGAAGCACTAGCCACATACACTACATGACTGTAGCATCTTTCATATCTTCAATTGTTTCTTTATTTGGAGGACACAATTAAACTGACAACAAGCCCTCACAATTTTACATTACATATTGAGACAGTTACTCTTCCAGACCTGTACCTTCTTTTTAAAATTTATTTTCCTGCCAATAATAAAGATATTTTAGTACAAAAATTAAAAATCAGCATGCTTTATGATATGTTTGTTACTAATAAAAAAACCTGATCCTTTTCACTGTAGAACTGCTACAGTGTTCTTTGAGTCAAACCAAAAGGCAGGAATTACTTTTTGGTTGCATGTTCTTTCTAGAGTACTAGGTTTAATAAAGTTAACAAAGAAGCAAGGTACCTAAAAATGAGGTACCAGAGCTCCTTTAATGCAGACTTTTTGGACAAACCTATTCTCCAGGTGGTGAACTGGAAGAATAAGTGATATTAAAATAATTTTGGGTGCTTTCTGGAGACTTTCTACAGTTAAGTTAAAAGTAACTTCAGCAGAATAGCTTAAAACAATAAATCATAAACCAGTTTTAATACATTTTTGCAATATACTAATTTAAAAATTCAGGTAAGCTTTATTTTTTGCTGTATTTCATAATTCTAATTTCTAAATGATTCTGAAACAGAAAAAAAAAAGTTTCTGATGTGTCAGGTATGACCTGAAAATACAGTTTACCTTTCACTGATAAGAACTCAGTGTGGGATCCAATTTGAATATATTCAGTTATGAGAGAAGACATAAACAGATCAAAACAGTTAAATATTGAGGAATAGAACAAACATTTTGGCAATATGACTTTGAAATTTCAGTAAAGCTAAAGCTTTGGAAATGAAAATTAAACGAAACACAATTCAAAATAAAACAAAAATATCTGCTTAATTTCAAATATTCTTTTCAAAATGTATTAGATGGATCTTTTTGTGGACTTGCTTTTTTTATGGTACCCTGTATTTTGTATATAACTGTTCCAGCCAAATAGGCTTTTTGTAGTGCACTCTATAACTCAGAAAATTCACTATAACTGAAAGTGCAATTGACTCTTTAGCTTGGAGTCTGGTTGTAAGTGAAACTGCAGCTGGAAATAGGTGTTTTGAAGTAACCCCTACTAACCCCCTTTCAGGCTATTAACCATGTAGGTTAAAATGTACTTCTATCAAAAAAGCATCTGATCACACTCACTTGTATGTCCAACACAATTTCATGAGACTGTAGACTTCTGTTGGGCAGACTTCAGGACGTTCCATTCGTTCTCCCCTTTCAATCATCTGTGCAACTTCCCCACCTTTCATTCCCTGGAACAGACCAGAACAGTGTGACCAGAGCAGTTATCCAAGTTGCAAATGATTACAGCACACATAAAAACATAAATCAAATAAGAGGCCTGGAACTGATTTTTTGGCTATCCTGTGACTCAATTGTTGCAGCAACTCCTTTATATCTAGGAAGAGATATTGGTTCAAATTTGATCTGAATTTTTAAAGAAAAAGCATGGCTAAATATGACCACTTACCTTATATGGTTTTTGTCCATAAGAGAAGGCTTCCCACATTAAAACCCCAAAACTCCAGACGTCACTTTTGCTAGAAAACTTGTAGAAATTCATGCACTCTGGAGCATACCATTTGACTGGCCATTTTCCATGACTTTGTGCCTAAAATATAACAGAAAGGAAAAAAAGCAGGCTAGATACAATGACAAGTAGTACACAACACCAGAATGCACATAATTTACATTAGCATAGATCTGCACACATTTGTACTTCTGATGCAGTTAGCATTAGAGAGAATGGCTAACAGCTTCTACTAAAGTGCTACAAACTTGTTCTAATCTTCCACTTTCAAAATAGCGCACTGAAATGAAATCTATAGTTTAAAAAAAACTTAGCTAAATGACTTTGAGTCACACTTTTAGTGGCATTTAATTTAAAGCTGCTCTTTAGAATCGGTTTTTCCCTTTGGCTCTCACGAAGAGTAAGAGATGTCCAGATGGTTGAAGTGGGGGCTCTATTTCAAAGCACAGTGACTGCCACACCACATTTAGTTTACCTAAGTTATGCCATAAACTGCATCATTACCATTTGAGTGTCGAGCTATACCAGCACAGTGCAAGATCTAGTGGCAGGACCCTACTTCATCCTAAGGAGTTCTAAAGAAAATGGACTTTGATACTAATTCTTGAGGCCCTGAGACTGGGATCTAGGATGCCTTTTCTGGCAGCAGTGACTACTGCTCCTGTACAGGAAGTTCATCAGCAGGGAGCATGTGCTTGCTTCTCCTCTGCAGTGTTCATGGGATGGATTATTAGTCTCAAAGAGCCGATAAAAGCGAATAAGCAGAAGGAAGAAGTAATTTGAATTGCAAGAGTGATATAACAGGAAAACAAATACAGGCATGATAACATCCTTTTTCTCCTGCCTTTTATCTTACGAACTTTTGCAATTAATTTAATCACCTGAGATGTACAGAGGTCCAAGGAATTTAAAACCAAGATAAACAAATTTTGCTTAGGTTGATTTACTATTTAGCAAAGTAATAAAAACCTTTCAAAAACCTCCCCTAATTCTGTTCTATAAGACAGCATATTAGTGCTAGGCTACATTTTTCTTGGACTTGACGAGGACTGTTTTGCAACAAACACATTTTCCCACTTTTATATAAGGTAGTATCTCATTTCCACAATAACATTCAATCTTCTTACAACAAGTTTATCAAAAGCAAATGAAAGTAGACAAGTAAAATGAGGGACAAGCTTTTTCTTCCCTACATGTCTCAATGTTGATCACATATTTTGAATTTGGTAACCTAATATCAGATTATAAAATAATGAATTATACATAATATTTCTAATATTCATCTGCATTTCAACTGAAAATATCCTTACTAAGCTATGCTACTACACAGTTTTCCTGTTGTGTTCAGACCTTACCTTGTAATAATTTTCATCAGCACTAAGTGCTTTAGAAAGTCCAAAGTCACTAATTTTGGCATAATGTTGGGTGACTAACAGCACATTTCTTGCAGCCAGATCCCGATGAACAAAATTATTCTCCTCCAGGTATTTCATCCCCATGGAAACCTGATGCACCAGCTCTGTTATATTCTTCTCTGTGACATGTCTGAAAATCACAATTGGATTTTAAAGAGGTGAATAGTTCATTTTCATGACTTTTTATGGAGTTCAAATACAAATCTTTAGTCTGAACTTGTCCACATTACACTGGGAATCTGATTCACTTACATTTAGCTAAAAGGTAAATAGAAAAGGTAATCTAGGCTCCTGTCCTAGGCAAGATGATGTGTGATCACATCAATAAAGGAGAAGTTGAAGAATATATGAAAAGTCTTTCATTCATTCAAAAGACTGTATTTTGGCAGAAATATTTGACATGTTTTTGACATGGAAAGTTTGGAGACACGTTCCAGTGAAGAGTAATTATAATCATTAATCATGACATTAATATAGATTTTAATTGTTCTTAAAGAAAAAGGGAAAAATAAGAGAAAGTAACTGTATCCTATAAAATTGAATCAAAGTTTACATACCTATTTTTTTGCAAAAATTTGTTCAATGGCCCAAGTTCAGCCATTTCCATTACTAACATCCAGGCCTCAGCTTCACATATACCTATCATTCGGACAATATATGGATTATCCAGCTGCTGCATTACATTTGCTTCTCTCAGTAATTCATCCTTTATGGCTGGATCATTACTCTCATTCTTTAGAATTTTTACAGCCACAGGCTTGGAACCCCTGCAAAAGAGAATCCAGTTCTGAACTAGATTGCTGAAAAATCTGTGCACTAATGCACACAATCTTCATTGGATATTTCCATTCACATAGTATAAATTGTGACAAAAAGACAGACTTGACACTCACACTCAGAGGAGAAAAAAAACCAGCCATAACAGGAACATTTCCCTACCAAATGCTCAGAAACAGCTCAACAAAAGAGCGAGAATGAAAAGCAGAAAACTACAGATTGTCATTAAAATGCCTAAAGAAGCTGGAAAAAAAATACTAGACAAAATTTTCTTGTCCACTCTGGCAAGAATAGCATAAAGCTCTTCTGGTAAGAAAAGCTATTAAGAGCTTTCTAAGCATTGGAGTGTTTTGGGGGTGAGACAGGAATATGTAGCAGTGCCAGGTGCCAAGGCAGTGCTCTGAAATCCTGAGAATCTAAGTCTACTTCTGCAACCTTTCATTCATACAGCAAACTGAAAGAGTGACTGATGAGATCAACATAGCTTAAGTGTGAAACAAGATTAAAATATACACAAGCTGAGATCAGAGCCCTTCAAATCCCTACAGCCTATACTGGAAAAATAGAAATCCTTTCTGCCTCTGAAAACCTCGGTTAAAGAAATGCCTCCAACCTCAGGAGATGACAGCGTGCATTATCAGTCCATGCACATAAACTGATAACATTTATCAGCATACTGATAACATTTTACTATGAAAACACATGAATAGTCAAGTATAAACAGGGTCTCTTCCTACTGACAAGGCATGATAGAAAATGTCACAACATGTTCTGTCTTCTTGAAAATCAACATTCCAGCTTCAGGAAACTGGTATTTATCACACTTCAGGCAAAAGTCTCTTTGCTATAGGTAAACTGTCCATGGCCCTCTCCATGTTTTCTGACAGAGATGCTGTGCAGATGGGAAATACTGTGTAGCATTAGTGCTTTTGAAAACTATGGAGGAATACAGAGTAAAATTCCCATTCTACTATCCCTGCCAGGAGAGAAAATAGTCATAAACAGCACTTTCCCACTTTGCAGACAAAAATGAGTGCATAAATGTACATAAAAAGAGAGAAACTGGTGAATATTAGCTAAAATTAGTTACAGTCTTATCACCCCAAATGACATGATCCAAAAAGTAAAGGCCAGAGCTTTTACATATTAGATGCCATGAAAGTAGAAGGCAGCACTCACTTTTTCATCTTATAGAGCCCTTTCTTTACTGTACCAAAGTTGCCAGAGCCAAGTTCACCTTCCTCCAAAGTCAACAATTTCCTGTCAAGAGTGACATTTTTCGGTTTAATTTCATCTGGATCAGCATATGGACTTTCATAGACCTCAGTATCCATGGGTAAGGCCTCTCTCTGATCACCTGCAATCCAAACAATGAAAAAATTAGTCATGATTTCAGACATTTTTGCTGCCACAGCTAATACATTCACCTTTTCCATGTTCAAAATCATTGAAGTGTTTGACTTGTATGGGCATTGTAAAGAAATCACATGCAGTCCATCCATATGCATTTCAGAGCACTTGAAAAGGCAGTGGCCTCCCCTTGGGGATATGCTGAACATTGGTGCAGGGTGAAACCAGGAGGTTTTTTGGCAGAAGGAGGGTTAAAGGCTAAAAGAAGTACTTCTCCTTAGTACTTCCCACTAGTTACTCCACACAATTCTTCACTCAGAGTGCTGCCTTGTATGTACTTCATTCTTAGGCACCCAGCTTTAACTGTATTATGCTTGGCACTGTGGGTGCAACAGGGCACAATTCTTTTTATGACATGGGAGGATATAATTTTTAGAGTCCAGGAAACAATACTCCACTTCAAAATGGAAAAAGGGGTTTCTGCTAAATGATTTTTGTTATAGATGATGACATTGGGCATCTTCAGCTGCCAGGCTTGAGTAATGATAGTGGCTATGCCAATACATAACAGAATGTGAAATACATGCAAGAAAAAAGAAATAGGGATTGAAAGAGTGCTCTTCTATAAGGAAGAAAACTGTACTAATAATATATATTACTCTGCCTACCTCTTTCTGCTCCTGCAAAACCTCTGCTCCTCTGCCGCACATAGGGATTAAAAGGTGCTTCTTCTGCTGGGTGGCTGAATGGCTGAAATTGTAGCACACAAATAAAGTTTTTTTGTTTAGCAATTAATAGTTAAGTTAAAAGCATTTTCCCCCCCATTGCCATAATGCTCTCAAGAGACCCATAGGTGAGAATTAGAAGGAAAGGGACACAAAAGAGGTAATTTCATTCTGGAGGTTATTGTTAGAGCAGGCCAAAAGCACATAAAGATATTATATATATTTCAGAGCATTAGATAAGAGAGAATTAACTGTAGTGGGTCATGCACAAATCTTATTCTGCAAATATTAAATTTATATGCTTTTTTCAAATTTGCCATGTAACACAAGTAGTCAGAAGGATTTCTCTTTAATCTGTCCTTCCTTCTTCTTCAAATTATCTCTCCCCCTAACTAGGCCATAGAGAAATTACCAGCACAAATGAAAACAAAAAACAATTTCCTGTTTTTCTTGTGGATATTACTCTATTTTAAAGAAGTGCAAGCAACTGTAGTAAAAAGTTAATATTTTAATAGGCTTGTGTAACACTAGGGACAAAGAACATGGACCAGATATTCAGCCTGTGTCTGCTCTGAGGATGGACAAGATTACTTAATTAATTAAGCATCTGGTTCAAATACAATTCCTCTGCCTTTACTCTTGTCAGAGGAAAAATACAGAGTACACAAAACATCCATCCATCCATCCAACTCCTTGCCTGAGTATGGCACAATAAAGTAGAGGTGAGAGAAACTACTGGTCTGGTCACTTCTGTTTTTGAACTGCTGGGAACATGGAATTACAGAGCCTATTTCTGCACATTAATTTATCTTCAAACAAAGAGAAGCAAAACTCTAGTGGGAGCTGTCCCTGGTGAAGGATTGTAACATAATAGTCTTTAAGGTCCTTTCCCACACAAACCATTCAATGATTCTGTGAAGTTTCCTATAGTGAGCTATTGGATGCAATAGAAGTGTTATCATTTGGAAACTGCATTTAGTAGGGGAAACATTTGACATGGGAACTGCACACTTTGAAGTTAATGAAGATAATGAAGTTATCTGCCCAGCTGGATGAAATAGAAAAGGTTTCACTACGTAGATTTTACTGCAAACCATGTGTAGGAAACCAGTTTTCAGCAATATTCTGGCCTAGTAGGAGGAGCACATTGACATCAGGCACAGCAAGGGTAATATTTCTGACTTGGAACAGTGTTGGAACACTTGCTGTCAAGGCAAACCATAAAACCCCGGAGACAGTTCTGGGATATGGCAAAGAAAAAACTGACTGATCTACCATTCTCAAGACAAATGAAGGTATAAACCAAGATCCTCAGCTCTAGTTTTGTTTTTCTTGACTGATTCCCCCTGACAGCTTTCCAAGACCTGTGTCATTCTATTTCACACAGGCAATTCACTAACCCCAAACCCCCATTAAGACTGGAAGTCAACTGGCATATTTTGAATTGGCCAAATGTAATTAATGTACACCAAATTTTGTACACCTCAAGAATCCACTCACCAGTGAAGAATAGCTGATGAAAACGTAGCTCTGGCCAAGACATAGCTGAATCATCAAATTAGACACCTGAGACATTCCTGCTCTTTGTAATTCAAGACCAACAACAAAAAATTGGAAAGGACTGTGTTTTGTACATCACTTCCATGCTTGTAAATAAAGCTCTGCAGCTGTGAAGTGGAAATCACACAGTGACACCAGATATAACAAAGTGGGTTGTCTTTCTCAGAGAGATACTCATGTTTAAGAAGAATCATGAAGTCTTATCACTACTTAGCTTGGTTAATATATGTAGAATGTTATATCTAATTGTTGTAGATTGATTAAACAGCTTAGTAATGTCTTTTTCATTAATATTCCTTCTTTCCTCTCTGGAAGGAAATGGGAGACCTGACTACACTGGACAAAGAGAAGTCAGAGATTCTCATTTCCATGCCTCAGTATTCAATGCAAGCACTGTAGTCACACTGCCCAAGTTGAGAAAGAAAAATGTGGGTACTGGAAGGATGAACACTATACATCCACTGTAGGAGAGGATCAGGTTTGTGATTATCTAAGCAATTTGAATGTGTATAAACCAATGAGACTCAATGAGATTAATTTGAGAGTACTGAGAGAGCTCTCAGACAAAGCTGCTAAGCCATTGTCATTACTGAAAATTTGTGGCAGTGAAGTCAAGCCCTGATGATTAGAATAAAGGAGACATGACTTCATCTTCAGAAATCGAAAAGCAGAAGACCTAGGGAAATACAAACCAGTCAGTCTTACTTTGTACTAGGCAAGGTCATGGAGCAGCATTTCAGCATTCACCTGAAAACTATGCTAAGTCACATGGCGTAAAAAGGGGTCTTTGGTAACAGCCAACAGGATTTTACTAAGGGGAGATCATGCCCAACAAATCTGATGACCTTCAATAACAGGGCTACAGACCTGGTGAATGGAGCAGAGAAGCTGACACTGTCTACCTGATTTATGCAAAGTGCTTGGCACTTTTCTGTATGACATCCTTGTCCTTAAATTGGAGAGAGGTGGGTTTGATGGATGAGCCACTTGATGAATAAAGAGTTGGCTGGATGATCACATGTGAAGAGTAGTGGTCAAGGGTCCAATGTTCATGTAGAACACTGTCATGTTACCACTGTGACAAGTGGTGTCTGCAGGGGTCAGCACTGGGGCTGCTGCTGCTCAGCATCTTTGTGGGGTGCACAGTGGGATTGAGTGCAGCCCCAGCAAGTTCACTGATGACAACTGGTGACACTGAGCTGTGTGATGCAGTCATGCTGGAGCCTATCCTGGACAAGCTTGAGAAGTGGATCTGTGTGAAATTAATGAAGTTCAACAAATCCAAGTGCAAAGTCCTACACCTGAGTCAAGGTGATCCCAGACACACCTACAGCTGGGCAGGGAAGTGACTGAGAGCTGCCCTGAGAAAAGGACTTGGGAACTAAGAAAAAGTCAACATCCAAAGCAGTGTGGCAAGCAAAGTGGCCAGCAGAGTGAGGGAGGACATTCTGCTCCTCAATTCCACTCTGGTGAGACTTCACCTGGAGTGCTTCATGCAGCTTTGGTGTCCCCAGTTTGGGAAGAACATGGAACTATTGGAGTGGAGAACTATGTGTGGAGACCCCACAACAACATTCCAGTACCTGAAGGGGCCCTACAGGGAAGATGGAGGGGGGACTCATCCTCAGGAACTGTAGTGATAGGGCAAGGAGTAATGTGTACACACTGAGAGAGGGACAATTCAGTTTAGATAATAGGAAGCAATTCTTTACTGTGAGGGCTGTGAGGCACTGGAACAGGTTGCCAGTGGAGGCTGTGGATGCCAAATCCCTGGAAGTTTTCAAGGAAAGAGTGGATAAGGCCTTGAACAATCTGGTCTAGTGGAAGGGGTCCCTGCTCATGACAGAGGAGGCTGGGACTAGATGGTCTTTAAGATCCCTTACAAGCCTTAACATTCTTTGATTCTATAATTTCCGGTTGAACTATAATTTAATATTTCACAGGTACGTTTTCAGCTCCTATCAGTAATCTGGAAAAATTGTGCAGCACTCAGAAAACCTCAAATATTTATTTTAGGCCCTCACAGTCACGTATTTATGGCATGTAGCACCCTACATAACTTTGAATAGGATTTTCCAATAGGAATTGGAATTTTTTTCTCTTAAAGTAAAGGAAGACTGAGTAGAAATGGGGTAGGAGGTATGCATCATTGAATATACAGTGATCTGAGTGACAGTAAATTAAAATTTCTATTTTGTTTAGCTATCATTTAAATGCAGTGTTGTTTCTGCCTTATACTTTTAAAACAACAAGTATAATTCTGTAGATCTTTCTTGGACAAAAGGATCTTTGTCTTAATGTATCTAAGGTATAGGATAACTGATTACTTTTGCATTCTTACAAGAAACAGAGAATGGGCAAGATGACCATGGATTTATTCAACCAATAAAAAGGAATATAAGAAAAGAGTCCTCTAAAGGAGACTTTTGAAAATGTGGCATATGAATTAAATGGTTCCAAGTACTCTAAATCTGACTTTTACAGCAACAATTATAATTTTATAGTAATAGTATTGTAATATTCTTATGAAGGTAATTTGTACAGCAAGGGCAATATTCTTTCAGGTTAATAACTCTGATTGAAAAAATGCAGACCATAAAGTCATTTTATTAAAAATTAATTGCTAAATACTGCATGACAATACTGCAAATATCTCATTAGACATGAGCAGAAAAGAGCTTTGGCTAAGGCGTATCAGTTGCCACTAGGTGGCAGGGTTACACTTAAATTGTCTAAATTGACAATTTTACTCTACTAAAACACTACAATTTAATACAAGTAGTGTATTTGTGAATTTTTTAAAATTTCCAAGAAGGAATAAATATAACATAACAAATAAATATCTTTTTTTCTGGTTTACTATCTAAAAGATTTTGACATAGTAGAAGTAATTGTGTAATTAACCAGGTCTAAAGTAAACTCAGCTTATTGGGGCTAACTTATTCAAATCTTTGAATTGTTCAGAGCACAACTTTTGTCTAGAGTCTAAAATCTGGCAGTATGATGTGGGTCTGAGTACACAGGGTAACGTACATGTAAATGGTGATCAAATCAGGTTTCTGAAATTATTTCCTGAAATGATTGGTTTTGCTTCAGTCTCTACCCTGTGTATGTTGCCCAGAAGGCAGGAAATAGGTATTTGAAAGTGACCAGAGCAAGACACAGGTTTTACCTGCTTAACAGGAAGCAGTGTTACCAAAAACACATTTACAGAGTTCAGACCCCAAGCTCATATTTCTGAATAAACCCAAAATGTGTGATAGTTTGGCATTGCACTTCAGATGGATGAGAGCAGATCGTGAGACTGCGTCTGTATTTGTAAATGATAAACACACATTGAAAAAGAGGTGTGGGTCCTGTAGGAATACACAGCTAACAACAGCTGTGGGTACTACAGCGTGAAAGGGAACTGAAGTTGTAAGAAAAGAGTATTTGTTATTAACCATGGTTATCAAATACAGTATATATATATACTGTAAAATACACAGCTTTTCAGTCTGAACAGCAGCATACCTCTGGGACTTTTCATGCCTGTTCATTTTTATTGAAGAGCAACTGGAAATAAATCAATAAACATAAAGAGAGTCTCATTTATCAAATAGGGGCATACATACTATTCTCAGCATGCAAACAAACTCAGCTACGTTTCAGAACTACATCAATTACTGAACAGGACCATTTTCTGGCCATGCAAAAGCATTTGCACTAGGACACGGCTGGGCTCCCTTTGGCTCCTTGGCATCTTGCCTATTTTCCCATTCTGCTTGGTCTTGTGACATCTTACCTAAATGTAAGTGAATGCATAACAAGATTTGTGCACATAGGTTATGTAAGTATGAATTTTTATTTGTTTTTGTTGTACCAAAAATGTGCTCTGTAATAACGTAATTGTGTAAGCAAGACAATTTTCTGATTTGGAAGGAGAGTAGAAATATAATTTTGTTTTGCTATAACTGAGAAGTTTTGAAAAATATTTTATCACATTTGTGGAAGTATTGAGATCTGCATTATTTTGTTATGCCAGAAATTAAATAAAAAGAGTCCCTCTGTTTTTAAAACTCTTTCAAACCTATTGTTTCAGCTATTAAATCAAGCCAATAATTATGCAGATGATTAGGATAGATGAGAAAGCTTACAAAATCTTTGCAACCTAATTGTTAGTAGCCAAGAAACAAGTGAAAAGAGGGGGAGAACAGAATAAAATTAGTAGTTTAAGCATTTTTAAGCATTTTTAACTCAGTCAAAAAAAGTATATGAGGCACCTTTTTGCTGCCAGGCTTTGGAATGGTGTACGATTTTATTCTTGAGAAAATTCCACCTCCTGCCCAACTCTAGAAACCACAATGTCAAAGAGGAACAGTAAATGTGTCATGAAAATAGCTAAGGGTATTTCACAAAACAAAAACACTCTAAAAGAACAAAACACTCCCAAACTTTCTGCTGCATGTGCTTGCAAGTACACATATGATACATCAAACAAATGTAGTACTGGAAATCTTAGTACTAAATTTTCTTTCATCTATATTACTGTCAAACCATCCTGAACCTGTAGACATACCTTAAGGCAGTTTCTAAATTCAAATGCACTGTCCTTTGTCCAGATCTTTATTCATAGAGTATGTTGTATGTTTCTCCTGCCTTTGCCACTGAATTTTAGTCTCCATCCTCCTACCCCCAGACATATTTAGAAATAAATGGATAACTTTTGTATCTGGAAGTATGACTAATGTATCAAGTAAAATTTGACCTTGGTCAATAAATAAACACCTTGGTCACATAACATACAGTGTGGTTATTGAAGCAGAAAGCACACAAAGTAATATTAATTCCAAACAAAAAGGAACAGGCTTTACATTTTACACATGCATTTATGTTCTGTGTAAAGATAGCATTAAAAGATACGCAAATATATTTTATAAGAACACATTAACTTAATTAAATGTAACAAATTAGCATTTCCAGGGGTCACTGAGAGATCACACCTGACTATTAAAAACTGAGATGGAGCATTTATTGTTCAAACATTTAGACTGATGCCGAGGCTGAAACAATAGCCTGAGCCACATTCTCAGACATTTTAAACAGCTTTGAGCTCACTTAGATGATCTGAACTTCTTAATAGCCCATTTGAACTTTTTATTTTCTGAAAAGACATTTTTTTAATTGATAGGATTGGTATATTTCCTAATTTTCTTTTAAAAGAAAATGTCTGATTTCACATTAAAAAGGTATTTTTTGCTTCAAGGCACCAATGGTGGCTGCATGGTCCCTCTTGCTGCTGGAAGAACAGAAACCTTTTTGATGCTTGACGTTCTTGATAGCTGTGATACATAAAAATTCAGTACACTGCATATTAAAAATTGTTACTGAGCCAGACATTTTCTTTTACTTCATGAAATTTTCTTTCCATAATGGGAATAAATGAAACCTGAAGTACTACTTAGTTTCAGTTTTGCAATAGAAAAATTCTCTAAGAGATCAAGCGCTCTTTTGGACAAGTTCTCATGATATTTTTCAACAAGAGTATCTCCCAGTACTTGAGTAAGCAGCCACCTGCAGTGATTGTAATACTGCTTAACTCATATGTTTGTATTAGACCTACAAATGAATGTTGAGATGAGTATTTCATCAGGAACTGCAACTAGTTACAGTTAGGCTGTACTAATAAAGTTTATGTCTGTCAATTACCACCTGAAAAACTTTAACTGCACAAAATATTGAGAAAGGTTAAGAGGGGAATTTGGGAAATGGCCAGAATTTGGCAGTTTCACCATAATGTCAACAGCTGCAGAACTGAACTAAACTCATTTCAAAAGTTCCTCTGCCAGTTTCAATATATATTGGGATGAAATTGATTGGTGGGAGAAAAAAGTAATTTACAAAATGGAAGTGATCAAAATCACCATAAACCTAGCCATGGAGCATCTGTGAAAGGCAAGAAACATCCCAGTCTCTGCATGTTCTGGGAGAAACAAGACCAAGCAACTCTCCATACTCTGCATGGAAAACTACCTTCAAAACAGACATTTAGCATACACTCCTTTCTTTTGCAGAGGAGGCATATTAGTATCACTAAAAATGAGATGTCCCTATTGCAATAAACTTAAGCATTTTGCTTCTCCAAATTTGTCCATGGAACAGTTGGAAATACAAGACAAATCTGATGTAGATTTACATCCCGGACATAAATAAATAAAAAAATCTGTGCAGTATACTAGAAATGTCAGAAACTCCTAATCGTTAACAATCATGGTGTAAATGATATGAAGATAGATTGCACATCTTCCAGATAAAATTGTATTTGTATTTTGTATGTTTCTGATTGTATTATTTCTTTTCAGGGTGGTTTGTTTTTGTTTTCGCTTTTTTTTTCTTTTTTGGGGTGTGTCTGTAATATGTATAATTGTATTTCAGGCATATTAAAAATCTTCATAAGTTCCTGCTTTTGCACAAAAGTACTAAGGTGTGAGAACCTGGAAATATTAAGTGAAGTCTTTGAGCTCCATAAGCAGTAATAGTTATTTCAAATTTTCAATTTTTTATATTTATATTACAAGAAAGTAATTTAGCAGGCTCATTTTTAAAACGTTCCAAGGAAAACACAAAATTCAGATTCCAGTTTTAAGAAGTTCAAAATGTCAGATATATTGAAGCTTAAAACAATGTTTTAGTAGACTATTTGCAAAATATGCACTCTTAGCTTTGGTGATTTTCTTTTTAGCTATCATGACAAGTCTTAAGCAGTAGCAGTTAAATTTACACTTATAATGTGAACTTTTCTGTGGCTATTATGGAACATACACAGTATTACCACATTGAATGTGCTTGCCCTATCTCTACAACTGCATGTATACCAGATTATATACATGTGATCTTGTGTGCTTAAACTTCATGGACATCCACATAAATGTCACAGATACAAACCTCAAGGCAGTATTTTTATTTTTCATTATTTTTAGTTAAAATATTATTATCAATAAAGAAGTAATAAATTTTAAAATATTTTAATTAAAAATGAACTGATTTTTGTTGCTTAATTTCCAATTACTTACAAAAAGGTACCTGATTTTCAGAAGTGAAGGAATGAGAGTAGTTGCTAATAGGCCTAGGAGTCAATTGCTAGGAGTCAATTGTATTGAAATAGAGGTAATTGCTTATTTGAATAATTTTTTTTCTATCATGTAGGACTGCATCAAGATAATGATCTATATGATTAAGTTATGCAGGGAAATGACTAAATAACTCCCTATTTCAGATGGAATCAACTATATTGAAGAAGGCAGCATTATGAGATTCTGTGGATGTATCACACCTCAGGTGTAGTCAATGAACTTTGAGAACTTAGGTAATTATAGTAACAGGTGGGCTTGCTCACTCTTCATGGAGTGGATAAAAGGATCATCCCTAATACAGTGCATAAGAAATTAAACCCTTGTGCAAAGTCTGATGCAAACTGCACAAACCAAATATGAAAATAAATTTAACTTCCGTTTCTGCTTCAGTCAACAGATTCTCAAAGTGAACAAAGTAAGCAATGTGGTTTCTCTCCTCCCAGTGTTGATAAAAACATTATAGAATATGACCATCTATGAGGCATCTTACCTATGTAAATTACTGTTTTTCCACGTACATTATATGTGTAAAAAAAGGTTCACAAAATTAAATTATTAGCATATCCAAAACACTGATGAAAAGCAACACCATGATAGAATATGTTAAGTTTCTTTTCAACTCACTGTTTATAACCTTAGAAAAATAAACTGACAGATAATAATACTCAAGAATTACAATTCCCAGAAAAGTATGTGACTGTAATCCTTCTCAAATGAATGCTATTGCTATACCAACACCTTCACTTACCTTAGAAGATGTTCCTGAAGAAGGATGACTATTAACACTAAGATTATCTGCAAAAGAATCAAATGTAAAATGATACTGAGCAAGGTGGGAAATTTGTGTAGGAACACAGAATTTTACAGAGGGGACCAACTGTCTAGTTTTCAGACCACTTTGCAGTGTTTCTCTTGGACTGTCTTCTTTGCTTTTGTCTCTTATATGAAGCAGACTCTGGTAGTTCTGGCCAGAGACAAAAGTAAGTGCAGAGCCTCAATTATTCAAAGGAGAAGGAAGATAATGGTGGAAAAAACATGCAGTGATTCTAAGGAATGGAAAAAGTAAAAACTTGAGTGTCAGATATGATGATCTTGAGTGTCTTTTCCAACTTAAATAGCTCTATTATTATATTCTATTATCCTATATCCTCTCACCATGGCACTGGTATCCAGTTAGAATGACAGAAGCTGGCCTTAGAGAAAGAAAACCAGCTCTGGAAGAGCACAGGTTGGACATAGATCAGTCAGATGCATCTATATTCCCTTTTCAGTCAAGAGAGAGGACAACATCTCTTCAATGTGACTTGACATTAAAGAAGAAACAGGATAAAAAGCACACTGACACTTTCCCCCACCTCTTCTCCTCCTTTCCCATGAATTATCTAGGAATTCCTCTCTGACCCCATTTTCAGTGTTGGGTGCAGCCAGTGCCTTGTTTTGCCCTGCTCTCCCCAGCAGGGGAACTCACCTGCTGGGTGCACCCAGCCTGAATTCCTGCAGCAGCACTGCTGCTGTACCTGCTTCAGCTTGGAGTAAGGACCTCTGGAGCAGTGCTGGGAAGACCACCTTGTTCGTGTTTGTGGTCCAAGTAACACACACTGCCACTCTGAGATCCACATTTCTGATCAATAATTTGAGTGTCTGAGGGTCTGCCAATACAGGGTCTGCCTCCATCAGGCACAATCTGCCAGATATTACCTCATTTGAAAAAGGGGATAATATACATCCACCTATATGGGAAGTGGAAAAAATTCGCACATATTTATCATAATTATCTTGTCTTTTAAGACACATAAAAATAATAGAAATCACTCACCGTTTTCTGGTTGTGGACAAGGAATGGTAAGAACTCTTAATAATCCATCAGGTTTGTATGAATAATGCTCAACTAACTAGCAAAATGAGAGGGGAGAAAAAAAAGAAATAATGAGAGAAAAAAAAAAGAAAATATGAGGATGGTATCATTAAATATATTAGAAACGTGTGCATATGTAAAATACTAGATATATGTCATAAGAAATGACATTTGCAGACAGCAGATCTTTACTCACATGTCCTTTATTTCTATTTAGCAGGGGTATATGTTTCTGAAGTAATCTTGTGGATAAATGTGCAATGAGATCCTGGAACTGGATTTTTAAGGGTCAGTATTCCCCTCCTGGTTCTGCTGCTAAATGGCTTTATAACTGAACAAATAACTTCTTTTCATAAATATCTCTGAGTTCCCACTCTCTTTCTTTTTTCATTTTTTTTTTAAATTTTCTTTTTTTATTTTATTTTAAATTTTTGGGCATACTTACAGTGCAAGAATTGCCCTAGTATGCAATGCTTTCTTTGGACCTCAGAATTGCAAAGGGTTGTGCACAGTTAATAATAGCACCATCAGTTGTGGCCATTTGTGCTCCTGGATTGTCCTCTCCACATAATTTTTTACAAGTTTGCAACTGCTTGTCCATTTGGGCATAAAGAAGTCTGTGAGTGTAAGACTTGCAGATACGTTCACGAAAATTGTAAGATTTTACATGATGCTTTTAAATTTCTAGTGACATCAGGAAAGAAATAAGTAGGACATTTAGAAAAATGTTAAGAATTAATATATGCAAGAAAAGATTCATATTTTAGATCTGTGACTCACTTTTCTCATTTTAATAGATTTTTAAGCAAGAGAACATAGGATATTTCTGCAGGGATTTCAATGTCCTTAGTATTTTCAATTTAACTAGTCATTTCACCAGTATTCAGTTTTAGTATCAACTATGGCATAGTCACCTATGGATTTCTTAGTTGTTTAATCTTTATCAGGGCTCAGACATAATTTGATGGTAAGCCTCAGCAGGCCATGCTTTAGCAGACTTGAAAGTGGAGAATTTCAAAGCTATACACTGCATTATTTAATTTATATTAATATATAGAATATATAAGATATATTTAATATATAGATATTAAACTATCGTCTTTTTGCTTGCTAGAATTCTGTTGGTTGCTGTCATAAAGGACATTAGCATGAAAAGAATAAACCAAGCATATCTGTTATTGAAAATGGTTACTTGCAAATGGACTTTCATCCTAGAGAATGTTCAGCTAACTGAATAATCAATCTCGGTTTTGAACTCGGCTGCAGCATCACATTTAAAAATTATTAAACTCTCTACAATCACATAGCTTTATATATTAATATATATTTTCTTAATGTACAGAAACCACACAATGTTGGAAACATGACAAATAACCTGCCAAAACATTTTGGTTTCAGTATAAGACTATTGACACAAATCAAAATAAAACAATGCTGCCTTGGTCAGTTACATGGAAATGTGATGACAGACATCCATGTGATGTAGATTTAACAGACCTGCCACAGGGTGTCAAATCTCTTTCCATCTGGTATGGAGAGCTTTCCTGTCTTATCTCTGTCAATACGATAGTGCAGCACTTTTTCATCATTCAGTAGGCACAGGGCATAGGAACCATTGCTGTCCCTTTCTCGGATACTGTAGAAATAAAAAAGATTTTCAGGATTACACTTTACAAGGAATGAACGTTCTTTTAAAATCATCCTTTCCTTAAAGCTTTTGAATTTAAAAAAAAACCCCAAAAAACAAAATCAGCAATGCAACATCTGAAGTTGCATTTCATTTATTTATTAAGCCTTTTTAAATGTATTAAGCCTTTCATTTATTTCTTTGTATAATTAATTTTCAGATAAATTGCCTGAAGTTTCTCTTTTTTCCTTTCAAAAGGCAATATTCGATGAAAACAAAAAAAACAATGACGTAAGGCACTGAGACAGCTACAGAACATTGTACACTGCATAATGTCCTCTTTGGGAAAATATGCATTTTAAAGCTTTGGCAGTACCGGCTTATCTCGCTTGTATCTTTTATTTTGAAGTAAAGAGAGGACAGTAAGAACTGAAGATAAAACACCAAAGGAACATAATGTGAAATGGCAAAATTTTTGTGTTTGAAATAGCTTGCTGTGTGGCTGGGAATTTAAAGAAAATAATATATTTCTGTAATCATTAATTCTTATAACTTCAGGAAAGACATTAATGTTTTGTTGCAGATTTTACATAGAATTCATATGAAAGTTCACATGGTATTGAAGTGTACGTATCTCATCTAAATTCACCACGGAGAAATCGCCGAATGTAATATAAAAACTTAGTCTAAAACTCACAGGATGATCTCCTTCTTCCAGGAGACCTGTGAGTGCCATCTGAGATGCCTAAAAAGCATGACAGAATTGTTTGATGTGTACTTGGGGCTAGCTGACTTGGGACCAGTGTTCTCTGATGACTGGAACCAGAGTAGTTCCAGTACAAACTTGGTACCAGCCCCATCATAGTTGGTGCAACATTTCTGAGTTTAGAAAGAAGACTTTTTCTTTCAGACAAGTTCCCACGCTCACTTACAGCTATCAGTGTGACAGCAGTAGAGTTTCAATAAAATTGTCTGGCTTTTTTTCTCTTTTTTTAATGAAAAGCTTAGATCTGGAGCACTAAAACATTTCTTGTTCTGGTGTGCACAGATATCTACTCACTCTCCTTCGAATTTTTGAATAGCCTTGAAAATAAAATACAGCAGTAAATTCTCACTAAGGTGTTAAGAAGCTTTGCTGGTCCAAGACTGGTACTTGCTGTTATATCTTAGGAGATTGCAGAGGCAAGTATTAAATTATTCTCCTCAGATGACTCTTTCAAAGGTGAAGTAAAACTGTATTTTGTCGAAATTAGTTGTGTGCCTTTTTCTTTCAAGAGTGATTCTTGTTGCCTAAGATGTGAACAGGACAATGGCTAAAAGAAAAGGGAAGTAGGGTCAGTTTTTTTCTTTTCTGAAAACAAAGCAACTTGCGCAAGTCTCTAAAGCAAATTGAACCACTTGTGGTTTCTTCATGGCATGTAGGTGTTTCCTTAGCATGCTGATTTCCTGTGCTGACTGACCAGTGAAGAGCAACAGGCTCTGCTAAAACGAAGAGTGACTTTTACTTTGTCTTTTCTGACCTGCTCTAAGCAAATAAAGCTTAGAAAAATATTTTCAGAATAGGCGGCACTGTTTCTAAAACACAAATGGGATTTCATTGCAATCAGGCTTCTGTTCAGAATAAAGCATAAATAAGATTATAAAAATGCAATGGATTATTTCTCAGTAGCAGCTATCCTTCATACTTCACAGGAAGAAATGGAGGCTCCAGTACAATTCACTTTTATTGAAACTGTTTCTCATTTGCAAGAGTTACTACTTTCACCAGAGGCACTGCAGACATTTCTCAAGAGCACAGGCACCTGTGGGAGGGGAGACTCCTGATTTCTCAAAACCATGGCACAGACCCAAACTGCTCTGTCATTTGTCAGTGCAGGACTTTGGTGAAGTCCAGGTTTACAAGGTTTTAGTTGCACTGTGGAGCTTTTCCTTCCCCTCATCCAACAGCTACACAGCTCTGGAACCATCTACAGTTCACAGTCATGTGAAATTCAGCCAGACAGCTCTATCACTGCACATCCTAAAAATACCTCCATTTTAACACGTGATTAATCAGGGTCCAGGGGGAGCCTTGTTCCCTTAGGGTTATGGAGAAGGTGGGTTTTAAACTGTAGTCAGTCAACTCCAGCACAACCTAGAGCCCCACAAAAGACTAAATCAGGAGGTACACAACCTGGATCCCCACAAAATATGAAACCAGAAGATACTACCACATTTCCAAATATATCTGAAAAGCAGAAGTATCAAGTGCATTAAATTGGCAGTCTAAGTTCTAGTTTTGGCAAACAGAACCCTTACTGGGTGATATGGATTGCCCCAGGCCATGTTTCACAATTACATTTTGGTTTTGCAGGCGGTGGTAATGGGTGCCTAGGTTAGGCTAAACCTCCAGAACTGCAGCTGGGTAACAGTACCAGTTCCATGTCAACAGTTGCTGTAAAAAATAGAATGAAAGGCAAATGCTGTTCAAACCAAAAGGTTGTAAACTGAAACCTCTTCGAACAGAAGTAAAAGTTTCACATCTTCTTGATGGTGTTGCCTGTATTACCCAGAGCCTTCACATCAAATCTGGGAACTCTCTTCATATATGGAACTTTCCTTGTATGGACAGTAACAATTTTCAAAATGCTGAGAAAAAAATTCAAAATTCCAAATGCACACTCTGCTTTAAAGTGCTCTGAAATGAAACACATTATTCACTGATCTTCAAGAAAAACTGCTGAAAATAAAAGGTCTTCATTTAAAAGTTTTGCCAAGGAAGGAAGCCATCAGGAAGGTATCACCTGGCCTATCATTTCATGCTATTGCAGAGAATTGCAAATGTACAAAAGAAAAACGTAAAGATAATAAACACCTGCAAATAAAAAACACTGTCATTTCATCCACTGAGATTAATCAAAAATATAAACAACTAAATTGAGAACTGATTTGAGTACATAGCTATATTAGAGATGTTCCAAGGTATCTAGACTTTTTTATGACATACATTTTTAAAACAGCAGAATAAGTAACGTAGAAATTCTAATTGTTACCTGATGCAATGCAGATAATATTTAGGTATTGATATTATACTTCATGCAATGTGTGTTTGAGTATTTTTTGTGGTTTTGGGAATGCAATCTAGATAGCAACCAATAAATAACAAATTGGAGCATTATTACAGGCAGTGTAAATAGCTATCCATTCCTTCCTTTGGCATTTTCATTTGGAACCAAAAATAAAATGTCCCAGTTTTTTCTGTTTTCATCTGAAAACCCAAAAGATCCTTCTTTTTCTAAAGAAAATATCCCTGAGGGTCAAAGAAATAAATCGCTATTACAACACGCCTCATTGACTACATAGAAAAAACAGAAGTTGCAGCATTCTGCAGTGGAGAATTACGAAGAAAATAAACAAGCAAAATGCTTGCTTTAGGAATGGTGTGAAATTATTCTCGGTCCTGAATCCGAAGGCATGCTAAATTTTACTCTCAGCATTGCTTTGCCTTTTCAGCAATTACAGCCTTGTTAATGCCAGAGACGTTGACATTCCCCACTGCTGATGGAGCTCCAGCATTCCTGCTTGTCTTGCCCTCATGACCATCTCTCTGGTAATGCTGTTAACAACATGGCTACTCATTATCACTTCAAAGATACATGCACATTGCATATGTTCCAAGTTTGAGGGTAGTAAGAAATGAACTTGGTGCCATCTGTAAAAGAATTATATAAAGGGCAAAATGGATTGACTGCTGTCCTTATTTGCATCATTTCTTTCCCCCTGTTCTCTAACACATTCAAAGCTGTTTCACAAATGTCAGAACACTACAGAATTTAGGAGATATCTCAGCTTCACACTACTGCTATGTACAGTGGAATACAAAAGTTCATCTCCTGGTGAGTTGGCTACACAGTTGCAAAATACTTTTGTTAGAAGGGTTGCATCACATCAGTCTATTTAGTTGACTGGCAGCAAAATACACCATGCCTCACCAAACCAAAACTGCACCTGAAATAGGGGATCTTCTTAGTACAGCTATCTCAGCTACATCTTCTTCACACCTCAGAACCACCCTGCTGCTGAAGCTCCCAGTGCAGAGCCCGTCTAGAGAAGCCACAGCCCTGCCACACTGGTCTGCAAGTGGCACCCAACACATATCTAACTGCAGATCAGTAAACAGCTCTCCAAAGAGTCATGGGCATCATCCAGGCTGCTGTGGAGAGGAAGACAGCACCTCCAGAAACACAGTTCATAGTCTTTATATTATCATTCATCCTGAAAACTTTTTATGGCCGTCTAAGCCTAGCAACTCTTGGCGCTTTCAAGAGGAACTTCATCATTGGTTAATATCCTGGAATTAAGGTCACATTTAATAGGATTGTTTTCATCTTCTATGATGTCAACAATGTCCAGTCCCTTTTGTGGATGCAAACTTAATACTGATAGAATTACCTAAAGAATTCTCTACCAGGTCAAAAAATTATCTAGCTCAGCAGCAAGCTCCTATAAGAAGACATCAATATTAGTGTAAATATAAACTGCTATATGTACCAGAAACATACATTTTTGGTCAGACAAAAGACAAGAAAATTCTTACACACAAATGCACTTCAAACCTTATTATTTTGAAATACTCTTACTATATTAACTATTGTGACATGTAAGAGACAGTTTATTTTCTAGTTGTCGTGGAATGCCATCATGTGGTGTATTACTGTGGCTCATTGTAATAGCCTGAACTAGATTTAATTTTCTCACTGCTTATTTAAGACATGCATATGACACCAAATAATTTTCTACTTTTCATATTTTATGTGAACTACGTACAACTATGAACAGATGCAAAAAGTTTATATACGCTAAACTGCTAATTCGCAATGCCTGAACTCAGTTTCTCTAATATTGATTTTTAAGTTTAAAAGTATTTCTGAATATTCTTTATCCTCCTCCAACTTCAGAACTTCTGTTTTTTAAGACATATACAAGATCACATGCTTGTATAACTTAAGTGGTGATTCCTAATGGCAAGATATGATAACCCTTACCACATAACATAGGTGTTTCACATGTGAAACTACAGAGAAAATTAACTCTTCTGCTGTTTGCTTTTAGCAAAGTTATAATTCATTTCTCAACTTTTCCTTAAATGCATGTATGAAGTCACATAGATATCAACAATATTGTAAATATTTAATGATGTATTATTAATAAAAATGCTATTAAATACTAATAAAAGTATTACAAATATTAATAGTCTGATTCATGATCAATGTTTCTTATCAGGCAAAATGTAATAAACCCCAGAAATATGGTTAAGAACCATCATCCAATATAGAATGTAAAATAGTATTAGTGAAATTAAGTGGGGCTTCAGACACAAAGTTCCCTATTTTCAGTTTCTTTTCAGATAATTTTAGAGATATTTTACTTCTATTCCACTGCTATTTTTTCCCTCCGGAGTTTGTGCCTCGAGTGGCAATCTTACATAAACATTCTTCACAGAAGAGATAGAAACTACTTCTCATTTCATGTCATTTCATGACATGGTTTCTGCGTTTGGTTTTGAAATCAAACTCTCTAGCATCCACACACATAATTTACTTGTAAGTTATTATTTACTTTACTTTTTAAGCCATGAAAAAACCCTTCAAAAAGATCTTTGAAAATTCCCTGGTAAAGCATCCAGGTTTACTCAGACTTTTTTCCTTGGATGTATTGTAGTGTTTTTTTTTTAATGTGCTATTCATAATATTTTAAATGACAGACAAGAAGCTTTTCTACTATTTCCATATTTAAACCATTAAAAATAATTCTAGATTTGATAATTTTGTATTGCTGCAAAGTGGTGCTAAAGAAATCTATATATCAGATGCATTATTTACACATAATAATGCGTAAATAATTAAAATGCTGTATTGAATTTTTTTTTCAATGTAGGTAGGTCACATGGATAGCAAATTTCTGGTATAATGAGATTTTTGAGAACCTTGCTAAAAATACACAGAAATATTCTAGCCTTCTAATATTTATTATTTTATCCATAATAAACAATATGATATTTGTCACACACAGGTATCCAAGTAACTTCACAGTACCTACCTCTTAAAAAATCTAGCTACTCTCTTTTTTCCACATTCCAATTCTTACCTCAACAAACAAACATTTCTTAGACTGTACATATTTGAAAGTTTCACATTTCAGTCAGCTACTGGGCTTGATTATCTTGACTAGTGTTAAAAAGACACTAATTCAGAGTCACAACTTCAAAGCCTTCAGATGTACAGAATCCACAGACGTACACAATATTTTGACAAGCACTGCTGCTGGGTTAGTAAAACTGTGTGATGTCTGTGCCTGAAATGTAAAAGAATGCACCACTCTCATGCTCAACAGTTCTGCTGCTTCTGCTTCAGTTAGCCAGAAATGAGTGGTTTATTTCTCAACACCTGCTGGGCAAGCCCACATTAGGCAACCCACTGCAGAAAGCAATAAACCTCTCTGAATTAGACAGTTATTTTGCTGTTTGTAAGGAGGCTCTAAGTCTGAGGGCTAGAATGGCTCAGGAATGTAAAATAACTGATTGCAACACAAATGAACAACACATTACTTCTCTTGCTGCACTGGCTACTGAACTGTGGGGTAGGTGGAATTCTCTCCCTGTCTTCCCTGAGGCCCTAGGAGCAAATGGCAGCTGAGTGGTTACTACATTCTAAAATGGACAGACAGGAAGTCTGTGCAAGAACAATTAATACAATATCAAAAAGCATCCTACATATGCAGAAGCAGACAGTCTTGTCCTCAATAAAAGGGACCCAAGATCAACACACTAGCATTTCACATTATTTAAACTCCAGTGGCAGTTCTCATGATTTAAACAGAGCCTTAAAATCAGCATTTTCTCTTAAATGGCTTTCTCTCCCTCATATGAAAGCAGCCACCTGAGTTCCATCAAAACTACGTAAAATATGGATCCAGTGACATAACCAGTCCCATTGGAGAAGGTCCCACACAAGTCATTGAACATGTCACTGCAAACAGCATCAAAAATGCCTCCTAGGCCATCTTCAGGAAACGCAGGAAAATGCTGGTGAAATATTTCCAGTCAAAAGTCAAACCAGTAGAAATGCTTATAGAAGATTATAGAGAGACCAATGTTTGTAACTGGGCTGAAAATGTCAATTCCCTTAAAAAAATCTCACTCAATTACTCCAAAAGCTATCCCTGTTGTTAAGAAATGCTAGTTGATGGATCCTTTTCTTTGAAGAAAAACTAGTCTTCTCTCCCCTCTACCCTTGCCCCAAAGAGAAGTACTTTGGCCACAGAGAAACCAATGTGTGCCTGAGACAAACTGGAAAAGCTGGCAGTTTTAATATATGATCAACATCATGACTCAGTTGATACAGAGTTGGTTTGGTAAGGTGTTAAAACAGAAAAAAAAAAATCAACATATTTTTAGGTATAAAATTGTCATTACAAGAAAGGATTGCTTTTTGTTTCAATTACTGGGACTTATGTCTAAAATGTAGGAAAAGAAACAAGCAAAATCAAAGACCAAGAAAAAAGAGAGGCTGGGTGGTGATGCTGGGCTGGTGGTAATCTGCAACAGCAACTGTGTTCATCAAATCCTCTGAACTCTTATGCAGCCGAAAGCAATATATGGCTCCACAAATTTTTGTAACTTTTGTAACAGATTTTTTACTGTAAGTATAACAAAACCTGTAACAAATTTAATATAATGTGTTGATACATATGGCAGCTAGAGCAACTGGGTAAATGCCCCTCTGGATGTGATCTCCATCAATAGGGAACAGGGAATATCAGGCTGGAAATAGGCATGCATGGATACTTGGGCAAGAGTGGCTACGAAACGCAAGAAATTCAAGGACTGAGGGGAGAAAAGAGAGTTCAAGAAATGTCACTATCATCAAAGTGTTTGAGGTTAAGACCTCACAGGAATTCACTCTAATGGGAATAGGATTTAAAGGAGTTACTGGTTCCTGTGAACTGAGACTGAAATGTGAAATGTGAGGGTTGCATCCACATAAGCAGTTAGTATGGCACAATTACAGAAAATCAGTAAAGTGAAAGAGTTGGTGCTGAGTAAGTATATCCTTCCTGCACTCACTTGTGGGGTTTCACTTTGGACTACCTCTAAAAAAAGACAAGGCTGAGTGCTAAAGAAAACTACATGGGTAAGTGATGAAATTTCCCTCAGAAATTATACAGCTCTAAGTGATCCTTACTTGCCAATGACTTTTAAGCCTAATTTTTTATGATTATAAATATACTTTGCAGGTGGGGGTGGGAGTGACAAAAGACAGCTCTGTTAAAACTGGTATATTTCAAATGAGGGCTCTCCAAAAAAACCCCTTGGTCTAGTCCTCCAAGATGATGGCTGTCAGTCACTATCTTGATGACACATTTGTGCTCAGAAAACAAAAGATCATTAGGCTGGGTAAATGCAGAGGGTAAGCAGTAGACACCAAATGGTGCTGTCAAGGTAGAAGGGATTAATTCTGATGCTTAACTACAAAGCACTACCACTGTCCCTGAGAGACTTGACAAATACAAATCCCAACAGCTACTAACACAGGCAGTTTGTGCCTAATTGTACCACTTTAGTAAGCCTGTGTATTGGATGAAGATGGTCAGGCTTTGACAGTGGGGCTGAAAAGGCCAGGGGATGCCCTGGGCTGGTCACAACTGGCTCCAGCAGGCCCTGCTGGACACCCTTGCAGGTGTTCCAGGCTTTCTTTATAGTTTTCCATCTTTAGTTAAGTGAAAGACTTAGAGCAGGAAGCATCATGTCATGTACATGATGCTGAACCGGGTGCTCTCACAGTGGATGAACCATGCTTTAGGGCATAGTCTCATTTGAAATCTAGTCAACAGCAACAATGTACAGTAACAATGGAGGCAAACAGCAATACCACAGAAAAATAAACTCACAGAAATTTTCCATTGCTTCTTGATCCAAAGAGGATACGGTCCTCGGACACCTCCCGAGAGATCCTCCCATGGAACCACGGCATCTTCTCATGGGCTGTAGTGGCAATCAGCTTCTCCAGCTGGGGCTTCTGACTGATGATAGCTTGTTCAAGAGCATGCCCCTAGAGAACAGTAAAAACACGATGAAACAGTCAAACTATCTTCTACAACAAAAAGACGACAGATTGGCTCCCAGACTTTTGGGACATCCACAATCTGCACATATTTTTTGTGTGTGAAGGCATGGTGGCTATAACAATTTTAAACCAGAAACTGATATATGGCAATCTAAACATCACAAAACCAGGGTTCTCGTTTTACCTCTGAGAAAAAGAAGGAAAATTAACCAGTAAATAAAACCATAGATATATCAGTATTTAAACTTAAAATAAAGTCATATTGTTATGCTAATGAGATATAGATAAATAGAATGACTGTTAGTCTGAGATTTCAAACATACTTCCAAATTATATATCCTATGGCAGTGTAATAAAATAAACTGAATGTGCTTTGTACTGTTGCAGCATGTCTATGTCAAAGACATCAATGCAAATTTTCCCAGATAGAACAGACCCCATCTTAGAGTAAATTATCTGGAGTAATATTAACTTAACTTATTAACTACAACCTACTATGTCTAAATTGGACACAGAATCTGAGGGCAATCCCCACTAGTTTCACCAGTGTTTAACCAGAGTTCATCAACTTCCCTCTAGACTGAGCTCAGACTCACCAGAAAAGATACTGTGAACTTCAGCAGTAATAGAAAATGTGTAAGTTTCAAGGTTTTCCAGTTTTGGGGTTGCCCCATATATTTTACAGAGCAGAATTCACAAGGTTACTTGCTAGCAGCAAAAGAGATTACAAACCTTTGAAACTTAATGAGTTCATAAAAGTAATTCATGGTATCTCAAGGTAAAATAATTCCTTTTGCAGCCTCCTACACTAGAATTGCCACGTTAAGACTGGTTTCTTCATAGTCATTCTCAGAAAAAAATCCAGCATCTCATCCTCCACATGGAAAATTCCTGCTTAATCCCTGCAGCACTGAGGATGTAAAGGCAGTGCTCTGCAGTGTAGAAACTGTTCTCTTTCAGGAACAATTTCTGTTTTGGATATAATCTGAATTAGCATCACAGAAATAAGGCCAACTAAGACACTAGGATGCAAAACAAGTCATCATGTCACTGTGCCTGCCTGCATACCAATTCATAAAAAATTAGAATTAAAAGCAACGAGACTAGTATTTTCTGTATCTTGTTTATTACACGTATTAATTTTTGGTACAAATCTGATGACATATGTTGCAGAGGTAGATAAGATTATGCTAGGCCAGGACATTGTAGAAATTCTAAGGGTTTAAATTTCTGGAAAACTGCTTATCACCAAGTTACTGCATATACTGCGGAAACTCAATATACTGTTAAAACTCAAACAGCTATGATTTCACTGTGAAAAAAATACTGCCTAGCAGCAGCAACAGCTGGAAACAAATACTGCTTTTTTCTTTTTTTTTTTTTTAATCCTAGCTCAAAGACTACTTTATGGCAAGATCAGTCCGGTTTTACCTGCAAATTCCAGGTTTGCTTGACATACTCTCTGATGAGGTTTTCTTTCAGATCTTCAAAGGGTCCTGTTTTGGGTTCAACACCTGGTGGCCGGTTGAAAGGCTTTTTCAGCAGACAGATAAGGCCATCTGCTTCCCCTGAGTGATAGTTAATGAGTTCAGCAGGACTGGCATGCGACTTGCCTCCTGAAATAGCATATGAGCCACTCAGCTCCCTCTCAATTGTATAGTGGTGAACCTTCCTTCCATGGGCCAAGGATAGGGCAAAGCCCCCCAGGTAATTCCGGCTTTGGCGGAGCAAGTACAGTCCATCACTTGCTCCTCCCTGCATCAGATACTCCTCAGCATCTTCACGTGTGATATTACCAAAGAAGTATGGCAAATGGTTAGCAGGGTTTGATATGCCGGAAGCCATGATTTTTTTCTTTTCCAAGTAGCAAACCTAGAACACTGTATCTGAAAATACAAAGACAGAGATAGGAATGTCAGCAGAAAAAAACCAGTAAGACGGCAGTTCACCTGCAGTATGTTTGCAGAATCACAGAATGATTTAGGCTTCAATAGACCTTAAGACTGTTGAGTCCAAATTGGAACCAATCACTACCTTGTCAACACCGCCATGGCACTGAGAGCTCTGTCCTCTTGCTTCTTGAACACCTACAGGGATGGTGACTATGTCACCTCCCTGGGCAGAGAATTCCAGTGTTTAACAACCCTTTCCATGAAAACATTTCTCCTGATGTCCCACCTGAACCCTCCAGCATAGCTTGAGGCAATTTTGCTAATACATTCGTTGTTGATACATAGAAAGAAAACTTATACGCAGTTTTCTTTCTAAATCCCAGCAGCTCTTTTTTCCTGCTTCCACTTGGCTAGAAGTGGACAAAATGATCAGAAGTACAGTTTCTGCTTCTACTGTGGTGAAGCACATAGGAGTTAAAATATGAACCCTTCACAATAAAATGAAGCATGATTTTAGGGAAGCCATGCAGCAATCTGTGGAACCAGCACTAAACGGTTCAGGCTATATGGAAACTGACACCACATTTGTCTTGTAGCTGGCCAAGGTGCGCAACTGAGTTATATGAAGAAAAGTCCAGAAGACTTTATGGATAACTATGTAAAAAGCAAGGGTCCATAATGTGAAGGTGTAACCAAGGAATGGGAGTCTTATTGTAGGGCCTTTTGGCATACAGCACTTCAGACTGACACCTTCCCTGCAGTCCTGCAGGCTGTCCTACTGTTCAGTTCAGATTAGATCCATCAGTTTGCTGATTTGCTGTCTCTTGTGCCCTTGTGCTATGCTGTGAATATATAAAGGGTTGATGTGGGGAGGGAAAGGGTCAAGTCAACAAGGTTCACACAGTATAGAAAACTAGACAGGGCACAGTCATGACAAACCACATGCTGTGCAGATCTTCCGGTCTTCTCCCACCATCAGAAATAAGGGAGACATCAAAGCTGCAAAGATATTGCAACCCTACGAACCAGAGCTGAAGCATTGTGAAGCATATTACTTATTACTGTTTTGATCTGTAATTAAAAGTTACTGGTTTAAGTTCCCATACTAATCTAGTAACATAAGATTTGCTTGTTAATTGCAAAGAAGAAAAGTTGCAACTGAAGACACAGAAGGCAGCCCCAGTTTGTCACTACCAAACATTTATTCTGTATGCAAAATGACCATTCTGACTGTACCAGACAAAGCTCTCTTCAAATGGAATCGATTAATTCAGTAACTTATTGCAGGGCCAGAGGATTGCAATCAATAAAACAATGCCCATTTGGATTCCAGTTAATAGTATCACCAGGGTAAGGATTGGGGCCAATAAAATTTTCATTGAGGTGGTGGACAGTGGGGAGAGAACAACCCCTGCAAGTTCACAAATAAAACAAAATGATACAGTGGCTAAAACATCACAGGGCTGTGATCCCATTCAAAGGGATGTGGAAAGGCTATGGAATAAAAATGAAGGGTAATTAATGAAGCTCAAAAAAGGCTTAATCCTGTGAAGCAGACTTTGCCCCTTTTGGGCAGCTGCCCTCTTGGCTAAGCATCATCTCACACCTTTGTGATGCCACCAGGAAAGGAAGGTCTGTGACCAGGATGTTTTCAGCAGTCTGTCTGCACACGGTTTCTCCAGGACCCCCGCAGGTGCACGCCCAGGGTGTGCAGGCTCCATCAGGACTCTTGGCTTGCTCTACCAGCTGTGGCATGGGGGACAGCAGCAGGTCTGGCACTGCACAAGGGCATTCCAGAATTCCCTTCCCTGCCCAGTGCTGTGGGTCCCACAGGAGCCTGTCCTGGGACTGCAGGCACAAGAGTGCAAGGGCATTGGTGGCAGGGAACACTCCTCTTTTTTCCCTCACCACTTCCCCCAGGAACTGTGCTAAGCTGGTAGTGGCTGGGGGAGGGTGTGGAGGCTTAGGGTTGTGGAGATACAAGCTTTTATCCCAAGCCATCCTGACATCTTGCCAGAGCCTACCACAAGCAACATACATCTCAGTCTGAGCCCTTGGGAGGTGTGGAGATCAGGGCTTTCCTCCTGCTCCCCATCCCTGCCATCTCTCTCTGCCCTCCAGCGGGTTGCAGACATACAGGCACAGACCAACTGAATCCCACATCTCTCTGCCCTGTCCCAGGACTGCAGCTGCTGCAAGGAGAGTCATCAGGAGGCTCTTCCATCATCTCCCCTCTCCCAAAGCCTCCTGATTCCTCCCTGACTTTTTCACTCCTAGCACAAGGCAAGCCCCATCCCCTCTTATGCCCCCCTTGACAGGACATGGCATCAGGCACCTAGGAAGGCATGGGGGAGAACAACTCTGCTGAAATCCCAGTGGCATAGGGCCAGACACCCCAGGCAGGGCTGGAGTCAGTCTCTTCCTATGTGCAAAATGACAAGAGGAAAAGGCCTTGTGTAATACTGAGGAGGTTTAGACTGGATACCAGCAAATATTTATTCACTGAGGAGGTTATCAAGTATGGGGACAGGCTGCCCAGGAAAGCATTTAAATCAACATTCCTGAAGGGATTTAAAGACCTAGACTGGTGGTTAGGGACATGGTTTTGTAGCAGATCAGGCAGTGTTAGGTTTACAGTCGGACTTGATATCTAAAGGATCTTTTCCAACTTAATATTTCTATGACTCTTTGATTCTATTATTTTGAAAGTCATTACAAATATGAATGTTTTGAATGCTCTAGTTCCTTTTTCATTCACTTCTGCTTACCTATTTCCCTCACACATTCTCATGTCTTTTTTTTTTTTTTTCTTGACTCCACAATGCACAACACATACTGCTGCTAAGGAGATGACTATATTACCCAGCTTCTAGCAAAATGGTTCTGGAAGGCAGGCTTCAAGTCTTAGTCTTCAGTACCAGCTTCACAAATGATGGAAGAAAACAGATTTACTGCTAGGTTTTTCATAAGGAAAGAATTTGGATGCATAACTGATTGACACTGGTTCCTCACCAGCAAGGTACAACTTGGAGAAAAGGATGAAATAATCCCATAGTGTGACTCATGCCAAGAATGGTACTGCACTGCAGTGCCGGCCCAAAACATTTCATACATACTGAATACATACTGAATACATACTGAACAAACATCAAACAGAAAAATATTACTGCACTCTTTAACTGTAGAAATTTATTTTCATGAATGTATTTCTTTAAAGTTCATTTTTGCTATACTTCTAGTTTCAGACTTAAAAAACATAAAGAACCTTAAAAGAAAAATCACGGCTAATAAAATAAAAGCAGAGTGGGGGACAGGGTTACCCCCGGTTACAAAAACCTTTATGGCTATTGAAACTTAAATTCTTAAATTCTTAAATTGACTACAATGTGTTTCAGATCAGGCTATTCCCTCAGAGTATTGTTTTGTCTCAGATTAATTTTAGTATTTTCTACACACTCTTCAGGATGATTTGTCCAGGAAGGAGAAGTTCTTAAAAGAGAGGGGAGAAAAAATCCACTGTCAGTGATGCCACTGGTGAGGGACTATCTCTTAAATCTTCAGAATGAGAAGGCCTGATACATAAAAAGTTTCTAAAATATGAAGAATATTTCTCACTTATGGCAAGAACAGCAGCAGGATTCTTACCTCTTGTATTTCCAAATTATTTATTTATAACTGTTTCAGGAAACAATGACCTGATTCACTTTCACAAAATAGGTTATCATTGGTAGATTTCCGGCCAGGTTTCTCTACCCCTTTTTCTAATATGTGAAGACTATTTAGTGTTTAGCAATGGTAGAAAATGTTTGGACTGCAGCATCTCCTGGGTATGCACAGAGGCAAATAATCACAAAAAAATTTAGATGGTTAAAAATTTCTAAGCAATTTTGGAAGAATTTCTGAATTTGAGATGGCTGTTTTCTTTGGTTAGAATTTCAAAACCTTGCCTTCTTTTTGGCAGTGTAACATCCTTCTAGGATGAGTAATGAAGTAGAAGAAAATGCTTGAATTCAGAGTTTTCTCCTCCTCTAAGTTTTTCCAGGTGCACAAACAGTGCAGCGTTTCTCAAGCCAGTGCAGTTACAAATGTGAAACTGTAAAATGGAGATTAGGCCCCCTAATATTGAATATACAGCTTTACCCTTAAGAGTGCTGAAGGAAGTGTGGCTGGCTACCCAAGAGAGGTGCTTGAGCATAACAGCAAAAGAGGGTCTGAAGCACAACTCTCCCCTTAGTTAAATTTGGCTTTTAAGGAAGCTGCAAATGAATGCAAATATCAGGCTTATCCCACATGAAAGAAAAAGTATTAAGCAAATATATAAGAAAATTATGTACTCACTTCCCCTCAGGCAGCTTCCTCAACTCAGCAGGGTACTCCTGACATAGCCAAGAGTTTAGCACCTCACACATTTCATGTATACTAGGAAAGCAAAATGTTCTGTCAGAGCAGATGAGCAAAATTAAATAAAACTTACCTGGAAGGTGTTAGAAAAAAATCTGTGCTACCCATACTGCTACCTTAGCTTAATTTTATTTAATCTCGTATTTAGACAAGGATAAAGGGAGAATAAGTGCTGTATTGAAAAGTTTGCCTAGCAAAGAGTATAATATTACAGAGGTACTGGTTCTAACATGACAAAAGATAAATAGGAATATCAATCTTTCTAAAAAGACCAAACAGTAGTGTGGTGGGAGACTAAGGGATTTCAGATTGATTACTTTACTCCTCCGTGGGTAGAATGACTCAAATGTGACAGAAGATCAAAAGCTGGGTAGTGATGAAACAGTGTTACAAAAAATGATCCTTATTTCAGCAGTTATTTTTTCCACCTTTTCTTGTTTTTCAGTGTAGTGTTCTGTGAGCAGGGTATGAAAGTAAAGAAGTAAGGTTTAAAGCAAATTACATATAAGGCTCACTAGACAGTCCCAAACGACGAAAACACTGTCACTGAAACAATTAGTTTTAGTACATGGATAATACTTCAAGCACTCACAGAACTTCAACAGTCCTCTAATTATACACAGGAAAACATAAACAAAGAAAGAATAATATTAATGTGCATTTTTCTGAAGCTCCAGTTTAATTAGGATTCTTGGAATCAAGCGTTGTGCCTCTGAGAAAAGCAGTAGAAGCTTTTTTAAGATTCTTCTCTACATTTTAAAGTTATGTAACACACCTGAAAGCTAAAAGGAATTCAGCCTGCGTAGAATTATAAATGCACATTTAATGGTGACTTGATGCGCTATATTAAATATTTTGGAAGTTTCAGGGTTTATGGAGAACCTTAAAGGAATACTCCAAACTGATAAACACTTCGACATAATTAGCATTGAAGTATTATAAATCCATTGCTACTATCTCACTTTTAAAGAAACTAAATTTGAAGAAGTTTACCAAAGAAAATGATTTGAATTACTGCTCTATTCTCATTTTTGCACCTTTAAAATCACCTTCCACTGTGCACAGGCAGCTGAATGGTGGTCTTAATTTGATCAACAGATTAGCTCTAACTGTCTCCTTTACCTTTTCGCATAAACATGAAGATTTAATTTCTATCCACACCTTAGGAGAGGAGCTTTTATGAGCAAATTATGCAGAAACAAAGGAAGAACACAGCAAGGGTATAAAAGGAAGACATTAGGGCAGGAAATGTGGCCGAATATAATTTTATCAAGTAATTCAAACAAACTAGAGTTTGATCAGGACACTACAGGGAACTTACTGACCTACTGAAAAACTATTTGGAATTCAGTGTAATTCAACCAGTAGTCCTGGTGATTTTGTAACTTTTGTAGACATCATCAAACAACGTCCCCTTCATCAGACTGACGGGGATGTACTGTAGCATGGTCTAAAGGGAAAAGTGACACTTACATTAGTTTGAGCTGCTGACCTTCCTCAGGAAGTGCCCTTGTTGAGTCCTGATGCTTGGGGCACTGTGTCTCAGCCTGCACCTACTGTGTCTCTAACCAATTTACAGCCTACAGCAACATTTCCATCACTCATGCTTGGGCCTCCTTCTCCGTATGTTTTCTCCAGCTCCTCCAGGAAAAGCTTTCCTTATCAAACATTCATCTCTGAATTCTGCAACCTTTTACTGACAATCTAAGCTACACTGCTCTGTTTTTTGCCTCGTGCTTCAGACACTAAAAATATGCCTTCTTTGTCTCCAAAGAGTTTCCTATTATTCTACACATGCTCCTGGCCAGAGCTGACAGACACACAAAACATGTGTTAGTTTTTAGCAAGTTTCATTTTTATTATTTCTTCAGCCCTGGGCTCTTTCCTTAGCACTTCTACCTAGTAAAAAATATCTGTCTGCGGTGTCAAGTTCCACATTTTACTTTAACAGTTCAGTTTCAGAAGCATTTTCCTTTTTTCAGATATTTTTGATTTCTTGTGATGTTTTTAGGGTGACGATGTTTCCACTACAGTTTTCAAACACTGAGATGTATTCTCTACCAGAAACATAACTTAATTAAAATTTGTCAGGGAAAAATAGGGAAGGTTGCAGCTTTGGCCCAGAAGACTTTTCTGATGGCTAACTCAAAACCTGGATCTAACAATATAATCAGTGAGCTCTGGGATTGTCCAATCTGTATTTGTGTATTTATCAGAATTATTTCTAACTAGCATCTTTCTTAGCTTTGGAGGAAACAGTTTTTGTGTTTATTCATGTAAATCCTCAGATTTTGGCCATATCAGAACAAAAAATTTGCCTGGCTGTACCTAAACAGGTGGCTTTGGTATTTCATCTACTATGTTTAGGGAAAACACCATTTATCTCCCCTCCTGTGTCAAGGAGTCACTCATAAAATGAACTGCAAAGCAGTATCACAAACACACCTAAAATCACCATTAGCTTAAAAAATCTGCAATTAAAAAAATATTTTCCTATAGAATCACTTTATGGGGTTGATTTACCAATACTGAGGACAGATAAATAGGTATTTTTTTCTCCACTAGAATATGCCAGAAATGTCCTCTTTTACTCTAAATTGCATCTGGCATTCTGATATCATCAGACTACTCCAGGCATTCTAGCTATTGAAATATTTCCCGAGGAAAAAACTACTTGACCTGTCAACACAATTACTGCTCTATTACAAGGCAAACAGATGCTTAAGAAAAGTACCACAGCATTCCTATTTTTTTCAGGGCTTGTCTATAAAAGCTTCTGTACTGAGTTCATGGAGGAGCATTTAACACTAAAAAGGCATTCTTCACTGATGCTAGGAATCTATTGTCCCTCTTATGCAGCAACTTTCTTTTGGGACTCTCATGTCTTTGGTAATCTTTTCACATGTCATAGTTTTCCTCCAATAAGGTTTTTCTGCTTTGATCTTGTAAAAAGCTCAGAATGGTACTGTGAAAGAAAAAATGTGCCAGATATTTATGGATTATAAAAATTCTTTCCCTGGAAGTAAAAATCCTATGATTTTCACACACATTAAAACAGAAACAAAGAACCAAAAAACCCCTAACCAAAACAATTATTTTTCTCCTTTTAGAAAAAGAAAAACCAAAACTACTTACACAAAAAAGTAAGCATTTTCTTCTACATCTTTACCATGCTCTATTAGTCATTCCCTTACCTCCTTTTCCACTTTTACAAAAGAGCATTTGTGCATTTGTCACAAATGCAAACATTGTCTCTAACTAAACACATTTCTAGTCAAAGCAAGAATTTCAGACCTAAAATGGGTGGCATCATTTGTACTGGGAAGCCTGCTCCCTTTTGGACAAAGTACTTGACTGTCCCTATTAATCCACCCTATAAATAATGGAGACACTGGGATGACCTACATCTGCAGGAAAGCATTTAAGATACTGCAGGTGGACCCCTGTTTAATCTCCCACTTTCCTGCTGTGATAAGATGTGAACAAACTTTTCTGGGCACAGACAGATCTTCACTAAGATCAGCTGTGGCTCTGTAGTGACTGTGGAAGAGTGCAGGTATAATTGCTTCTTCTCAATGCTGGATAAAAACACCAAGGCACAAAACAAACAAAACAAAACAAAACAAAACCAAACCAAAACAAAAAAAACAAACCAAAAAACCCAAAAAACCAAACCAAACAAAACAAAACAAAAAACAAAAACAAAACCAAAACAAAACAAAAAAAAAAGGGGGAAAAAAAAAAAGCCTGTGCTGGGGTGCAGTTACAAAAGTCTTATTCAGGGAGTCCCAACTACCTCCCCTCAGGAACTACTGAGACATACACACATACATATTTACATATACACACACACACACATATGTATGTGTATGTTTGTATATGTATGTATATATTATTCATTTATGGCTTTGTTTCAAACATATATTTCCTTTCCAGAACTACAGTAAAAACTCCTTTACATACCATAGATTCTGCTATGACTGCACAGAGGGAGCTGTGAAATTAACTTGAAAGTCAGTGAAAATATGTGAAGAGCAAAATTTAAAAAATATCTTTCTTGAAAGAAATCACTAAAATCACTAAAAAGAGACTGAACTGATTAGTCAGTGGCCTGCATATTTTCAGGTTAAAAGTTACAGTGACATTAAATATGATAGCATAGCATTGCCAAGTAGAATATATTTTCTTTTTGCAGAAGAGTTTTTACAGAGACAGCAATAACAAAACTGTTATGCACAAGATGTGATAGCACAGTAAAACAAAGACACAACTATTATTAAAATTCCCCCAGCCCCAAATTACTCCAAAATCTTCTTTCAAAGTTTACTACAGCCTATTATTTTTCACAACTCAGAAAGAAGTTGTCAGATAAAGATCTATCAGAGTGTAATACCAAAACTTTGATTCAAAACATTCTGCTTTTTCCAGGAAGGCAAAACCTGGAATATCTGTCCAATTTCCAAACACACACAAAAAAGTGCCTTGGGCAGAGAGCTGATGTTACTATGAATTTTCATTATCATGAGAACTGAAAAAGGCTGGCTTCATCCAGAAGGATCAGGGTCCAAGTATGGATTGATCCACAATTCATAACTTTGTTTTTCCTTCCTTGTGACATTTTTAGCAAATTTGCTGCTAAACAAGGCATTTCAGAACTAAAGCATAATGAATTCTAGAAGGAAGTAGCTACAACCATGAAGAAGGTGAATCAAAAGCTTCATACATAAAAAAAAAAAAAAACAAAACAAAACAGGAGAAATTCAACATTAGAACAGCAGTCTCAAAGTTTTACAGCCTTACAAGACTAAGACAAAATGCCATATTTAATTCAAAGTTTCAGATAACGACCACTGTGGTCTTATCAGTTGGCAGTCCCAAAAGATAGGCTTATTCTACATTCCAGAAAGTGTCTTCATTTAACTTTTTTAAAACCACTAATTGTTGCAGGCTAACAGTTCCAAAGGTATTTTGAAAGTATGAACTCCCCTTCTTTGTGGAAGTTTGTCTCTACTTAGTTCCAAGTCTAGAGGCTACAGATATATAATTATCTCAGTTTCTCACCCGTGAACATTAGCCTTCACCTACTGTTAAGCAAACAACAAGCCAAGAACACTTGGACCCCATTATATTTTATTTCTTTATCTGAAATTTATTGGTCTATCCTTAGAATTGCTAAAATCTTTGCTGAATAGATGCCTCAATAGACTGACCCCATGAGTCAGAGTGGCAGAATTAGGCAGGTTCCTCTCTCAGGATAAGGTTATTTTGTCATCTGAAACAGTCTACAGTATCCTGCTTCATATATAAAGCACAGAAATTATTGCAGAAACAAAAATAACTTGCCTTTCATACTCCTGGAATAGGCAATCTTCTATAAAACTGGCCAAGCCTTCTCAGTGACACTTTCTAGAGTCTCTAAAAACCATATAATGTCACTTTATTTTTTAAAAAACTTTTACTAGGAACTAGGTTAGTATTCTGCTATAGACACACTGTAAGCACCATCTCTTAGTGGAAATTACACTCAGAAAAAATTGACACTCACGAAGGTATGGAAAAAAAGGGCAAACTTTTCTGTTTTTTGAAAGGAAGATGTGATACTAGCTCACGCAGCCAGGCTGAGAACATTAAGGATCAGTTTCTTAAAATCTATCAAATAATTAAAACACAAAAACACAGCATTGTTTGGGTTAGAAGGCACCTTAAGGGTCACTTAGTTCCAACCCCCATGTTATGGGCAGAAATATCTTCCACCAGACCAAGCTGCTCAAAGCCCCATCTAATATGGCCTTGAACACTTCCAGGGCTGGGGTATCTACAACTTCTCTGGGCAACCAGTTTAAGTGCCTCAACACTCTTCCAGAAAGCTTTTCTAATTTAACAGCATTTTTGTCAAGAAAGGAATGCTTTTTTAAAAAAATACTATCATCCAACAATTGCACCAGCTCTTCCTGACTAGGTTTTATGAGGACACAGGCATCATAAAAGACAGACTGCATTGCAAGAGACTCTTCATAACAGTTAGTGCATCAGCCAACCAGCCATCCAGAAAAGGCCAAATCTGTATCTCCCCCCCCATATGAGCCTTCATCATCAGAACAAGCAGCACAGATAAAATTTAGTTCTCATTGGTATAAAGAGAGAACAGTCTCTTAACAGGCAGACATTCATTTTAGCCAGCAAAAAAACTGAAACCTAACCTCTCTTCTCACATAAAACATAGAATGTTGAGAAGAGAAAGAGAGAAAGACATAGAGAGAGAAAAAGAGAGACAGACAGAAAGAGAGAGAGAGAGAGGTATAAGCCCTCTCCTCCCACCTTGCAAAGTAAGCCCATTTATAACCCCTGGACCAGCTAAATAGTTTTGACAAGGCAAATCTATGACTCTGGGCAGAAGGAGGATGCACCTGGCGTCAGCGTGTTGCGGGTCAATAGGCAGTATTTCCCTATCTCTTGCATGACAAACAGCAGGCTGGAAAAAACAGCTTATAGTCAGGCCTCTTTTTTCATAGTGTGCTGTTCTCTGCACAGCATCAACAGCTACACCTCTAAATGATCCACTGGTAATTGTCACGGTGGATAGTTGCTAAATCAGGATAACAAAGCCGCCACCATTTGATGAAACTTTTCTCTTGAGAGCTGGAGGCAACTGGATTTCACACCAGCAACACCATGGTCTCAACACAACCCTGCTTCCAAGTGAACACAGCTCTGAGTCCTTTCCAGAAAGTATGTTCCAGCAGGTTTGAGTTTACTCATCCCATACTGGGGGCTTCCCTTGCACTTCAATGCACAGAAATACCTACAGACCAGATTGTGATGCCTTTATTGGATGATGACAGTCACACAGTTGTTCAGGGCACCTGAAGGCAGCATGAGATTTCTTGCCAACTGCACCTGATAACTGAGGATGGAAAGGTCACTTAAAGCTTCCCTCAGTGACCATCTCTGTTCTGGGGTGTCAGAGCTATTCAGAGCACTGCTCTCTCACTTTATACCTATTTTAAGTAATTTGTCATTTTTATTTCACTGCAGCAAGATTCTTACTGATTCAAAAGATAGCTAATCCAGTTATCTGATTTGCAAAAATAATCTTTACTTAAACACCCTGCTTGCTTTACTAACTCTTGAGCTATGAAATACATATTAATTCAATGAAGTGCAGCACTGACATTTATACCTTTATGCCAAAGTTGACAATCTTTTTGCTGCTTGCTTCACTCAACATTCCCCGTATTTCAGATACTGAGCAACTGGGTTTAACAAAAAATGTCCCTGCCCATGGCAATGCAGTTAGGGAAAAAGGATCTTTAAAGTCCATTTCAATCCAAACATTTCTGTGATTTTATTATATCAAAGATTAACACCTGACGGAATTTTAGGTTTGGGGTTTTTTGCATAGATTTAACTTCTTGATTCAGGTTATCAAATCTGGTCTCTTTCCCAGAGTAGGAACTTACCCATAAACAATGGCTTATTACACATATACCAGCTTCCTTTTTTATGCTCTTTTCAAATAAAATAATGAAAAAATTTCCTTTCAGTTGAAGCTTTTCTGCAATGCACTTTAAAAGAATTTTAGTGGGGAAAGGATTGTACCTTTATAGCATATTTCTAACCTCAGTTTTTAAATCTCAATGAAGAAAAACAACTTATCAGGCAACCCTATCAAAAAATCAAGAAATACACTTTGTAAAAAACATGTAGACATTGTTTTAAACTGAGTTAATTTTGACATTGATACTAGAACTTTTAAAAGCAGAACTACACACACACATTTTAGTATTTAGATACAGAATACCATGTGTTCTCAGTCACACTGGCTTTCGCTAAGACACATACTGTCTTTATGTGTTCTAGAATCTATTTCTTCTATAGGCTCTGGTCTTAGAAGTTTAGTGATTTCTTCCTCTTTTTTCCCCCGCACTCATTTCCTTCATTGTTTCATACAAACGGGGAAAGAATTAAGAGAATGTCTCTCCAAGAGGGTAGGGATAGGCTGTGGCTGATGCATGAAATGGTGACAACTTACTTATTTTACTGAACCACTTGTTTAAGATAAGGATTTGTGATATTAAAGTATTTGAGCAACAGCATGTTTCCTTGGCACATATCCTACTCTAACACTTCCTGAGTATGTTTTCTCTAGTTCCCTCCAATCTCAATGGTGTTTCCTGCCAGTTTCAACTCCACCCCTAGCCTAGATATTGTCTCAGGGATTTACATGGCTGGACTTACATACTACTAAGCCAAAAGTCCTGATTCTTTATCAAAGCTTTTAGCACCTCACCTCTTACTTCTGCTCAGTGTTAGTGCTGAAAAATTCCTTCTGCTGCCTTTTCCATTTCTAAACGAGGAGAAGTTGTTGGAATTTTTACTGGATATTTTGTCCACTCAAGACACCTGGAAATCCATATCTGTTTGGATGAATGCTATCTCAAAGAAAATGAGGGCAAAACTGGCGAAATTACTTGAGTAGTCCTAACTGGTCAATCAACATATTCCAACACCAGTTAACTACACACTGAGTTAGTGAAACTGGACAAACTATCTGTAATCATACTCCTGTATGCTGGTTATTTAAGTTCTAATACATGTAAATTTTAAATTATTTGTTCTCTGGTACAAAGGAAAGGCTTGCAGCATTTTGCATATTGTAGAATCATATGGTGGCTTGAGTTGGAGGGACCTTAACGATCATTTAGATTCCATCCCCCTGTCATGGGCAGAAATACCTTTCAGTGGACCAGGTTTTCTCAGAGTCCCATCCTGGGGGGCCAGCCCCTGCCTGACCTTGAATACTTACAGGGATGGGACATCCACAGTTTCACTGGACAAACTGTTCCAGTGCCTCATCACACTCACAGTAAAGAATTTCTTCCTAATATGTAATCTAAACCAACTCAGTTTTAAGCCATTCTTATCACTACATGCTCTTATGAAGTGTCTCTCTATCACTTTTGTGAGTACTGCAGGGCTGCAATTAGGTAATCCTGAACCCTTCTCTTTTCCAAGCTGAGCAATCCCAAATCTCTCAGCCTTTCAATGGAGAGATGCTCCATCCATCTAATCAATCCTCTGGATCACTCCAGCAGTTCCACATCCTTCCTGTGCTGGTACCCCAGGGCTGGGTGCAGGGTTCCAGCTGGGGTCTCACAGAGCAGAGCAGAGGGGCAGAATTCCCTCCCTCCCCTGCTGCCCACGCTGCTCTGGATGCAGCCCAGGACACGTTTGGTTTCTGTGCTGGGAGTGCCCATGGCTGGGTCATGTCCAGCCTCTCACCCACCAGCACCCCCAAGCCCTTCTCACAGGGCTGCTCTGATCTGTTCATCCCACAGACTCTATGGGTACCCAGGTCCAGCACCCTGCATTAAATCTCCTCAGGTTCCCGCTTCTTGAGCTTATCCAGGTCCCTCTGGATGATATCCCATCCTTCAGGTGTGTCAACTGAATCTCTCAGCTCAGTGTTATGTAAAAATTTCTTGAGCATTCGCTTGATCCCTTTGTCTTCATTAATGAAAATATTAAATAAGAATAACCCCAAAACAGACATACCGAAGTCATTTTAAAACATTAGGATCTGTGTGAGTCTCAGATGAAATTTTACCTTTTATTTTGTTTTCAAAAGAGCCCCTCTTAAGAACTATCATTAATCATTGTATGCAAAAGCACAGGAAGTTATATCCTAATTTCAAATTTGGAATGCATACACAAACTACAAAGTTGTATTTTATTTCTTTGAGGCAGGCAATATTTCCGTGTCAAATATGATGTTTATTAATTATAATTTGCTACAGCAAATCCTGGCATTTTAGCTTTTTGGTTCAGGGGCATACAGGTTTCTTCACACTTCTTGTATTCACAGTGCTGATGCTTATCTATCATCCCAACATGAAGTGAAGAAGTCAATGGGAAATTCTTTCTTTCTGCTTTACTGTATGCCTTCACAGTACCTCATGTCATGAAATTAAAAGGTAAACAGCGTGAGCTAAGTACCCTTGCTGCTGGAATCTTAAAATAAAATGCAAATACTAAGCAAGAGCTTTGCAATCAAATTATTTTACCATGCCTCAAATAAATAATAATAATCATGTACTGTGCTATCCTACACCATACAAAAGATTAGGGAAGGATACTGCAAGGCCCAAGGTTTCTTTTTCTCTTGAGAAAGGCTGAAAGGCTTAAATCCAAGTACAGAAATTAATTAATGTTTTTCTGGAAAAGCAGTAGCAATATTAAGAAGCTTTTTTTGTAAAAGCAGTTCTAGAAATGCCAGCTGAGACATCTAGTGAGCTGCCCTCTCTTTCTCCATCAAGATTTTCTTCTTTGTCGAATGCAAGCAAAACCACATTAAACTGAACCACAAAATTGTTTCTCTACAATGAATTGGTGTTTTACTTTTTCTTACTTAGAAATTAAGAAGATGATACTGTAAGTCCCTGCAAGATGAGAAGTTTTCACTCCTATGACTGAACCTTTCTACTGTCACCCACAAGCACCTGCAAGTCCATGTTCAGCTTTCTAACAGATACCTTGAGTGGTGTAAGAACTCTTGCTCCAGTGGAGCAACTCATTTAAGCACATGTTTACATTCATGCAAAAAGGAAGTAGTTTTTAAAAGGGTGTATGTTGAGCACAACATAAGAGATTAGAAGACTGATTTGGAATGATTTTTCTGTGACTATTCTTCACATTCACAGAAAACTCTCGTATTCCCTGTAATTATGATATAAACCCTGACAAGTTTCTCTTTTCATCTGTGCTATTCTGGAGCTAAACACATGCAACTGAAAGAAGATTCTGGCACAGTCTGTGTAATGTGCAAACAACAGATCTTGGGGCACTGACCCAAAAATCTATGAAGCTGGAAAAACGATAACACTATCTAGAATTTTTGTAGATTCAGATGCAAACAAAATTTCTTGTAGTGTTCAAACCAGCAATGGCATCGTACTCATTGTTTTCTGTTAATTAGTGCACCTTGAAAAAGGATTAGGAAGAAAAAAGAAATGTAATTTGGAAAAAAAAAAAAAAAGGGGAAAATTATCATTGAGAGACCATGACTTCTGAACACAACATACATTTCAGAAGTGATTTCTCTCACTTCCAATACTTCTGTATCCTAACAGATACAAAATAAAAGATGGGAGACTAATGAAATTACTCTCAATTTTTTCTTTAATTTTTTTTTTTTTGCCATTGGTATCTTCAAAGGTGCTTATAGACAAGACAAACTTCTAATTTCACCATCAGTCTGCTAAACATTTTGTGTTCAACATAAACTGCTAGCTAAGTCTAAAAATAAATTTGTTTTTGTCTTCCTGTGACTTCGGGTCTAGTTTTGCTCTTGTATCAGAATTGCAAAAATGTGCAAAGGAGAAAACTGCACAGCTCACCCTTGCTTTGACAGAATGCTAATATTTTTAAACTGAAGAAAAACCGGAATACATCAACTGTTTTTCTGATGGTGTTTCATAGTGATTTCAAGTGACTGTGAAAACCAAACTTTTATCTACTTCAGCCATTTTTAAAAGAATCAAAGCTGATTTCAAACTCTTTGTTAAAATATACAAATCTATGACTATAATCTCTCTCCCTCACAAGACAACTGTCACAATATAAAGACCATTCAAACTTCCTTATTTATCTCTCAATGCTCAACAGAGGGATGAAGAAAAAAAAAAAAAAAAGAAGTCACAGTTCCTCTAAGGGGATTGCCTCAATCTGCACTGCTATGGCCTCCAAGCCTGTAAAAAGACAGAGCTTTGCATGCTGAAACCGCATGCATCTGCACTGGATGGCTGTGTCCATGGATTACACCCAAGGATTCAACCCAAGAGCTCAGGAGATCTAAGCATGTGTGGATAAAAAGAGCATGAAAAACCGAATGGGAAAGGACATTTTAAAATCTTATAAACTCTTAATGCCCTAAAGAAGAACAAATTTTGCTTTAAATTTACTTTAAATAATTGTTTTATAAGATATCTTGGCCAGGCTAGCACTCTACTTGCCACTCTTCTAATGGATGCTCCATCTGACAAAAGTCTTTACTTTGTCCAAAATAACATCACTTCCAACTAATCTAGACAGCTACAACATAAAGTGAATGCAGTACAGTGTAACAAAGATAACTGAATAATGCTGATAATAATGCAGAATAATGCAGAACTCAAAATGAAGTGGTGTTTCTCTGGCATTAGGCTTGTAGAATCGACTGCTAGTGATACAATAAGCACAGTTGTTTACAGTTGGAAACAAAATAGGGAAGTTTAGTAAAAAACCCCTCATTTTTAAAGATTTTTTTTTCAGGCTTAAATCTTTGACAGGCTGTTTATCATCCAGACAGTAAGCCCTACTTTTGTATGCACCTGGCTCTGTTTAAAACCTGCCACTACAGTAACGTCTCGAGACAAAGCAAAATAAAATATTTTGTTGCACCTAAGTTCTAGGATCGAATTCCTAAGTGGGCTGGTGGTATCTATTTTTCGAAGCACTGCAATACAGGGAGGTTTCAGGCAGCGGTGCGTTTCCAGCCGCCCGCTCCCACCCCGACACCAGCGCCCCTGTCTGCCGCCGCTCCTCTGGACTCTGCTGCGTCCCAAGCGCTTCACCCTCGCTCCCAGCGCTGCTGAGCTCCTGCTCTCCTTTCTGCCGGGCTCCGCGGCACCTAACCCCGCAGCGGGGGCAGCAGCGCCGCCTGATCCTCTGCCTCCGTCCGCGGTCCCATCCCCGTCCGCATCCCCTGCCCCGGCCCCGTCAACCTCCTCATCCCCATCCCCGTCACGTCCCCATCCTCGGCCCTGTCCCCGTCCCCGTCCCCGTCCGCATCCTCATCCTCATCCCCGCCCTCGGCCCCGTCAATGGCCCCGGCCCCGGCCCCGGCCCCGGCGCGGCCCCGGCGGGGAAGGGTCGGTGGTCCTGGGCCGTTCGCCTTCGGGCTCCCTGTGCTAGCCCGGGGCGCTGCTCACCGCTGCCTCGGGGTCGCTGGGCTCCGCGCCGCCGCCGGCTCCCGGCAGGCAGCCCTCGGGCGGGCGGCTGTGCCGTGCCGAGCCGCGCCGGGGTGCGGCCGCAGCGGGGCCGGACCCTCTCTCCGCGCCGCCGGATCCGCCGCTTCCTCGTTTTCTCTCGCAGCCGCGGCCACTTCCTCAGCGCGGTGTGGGCGAGCGCTCCCTCCTCTCCGGCGGGCGCGGCCGCCGTCCCCCAGACCCCTCTTTGGGGGCCGGGCACCGCTGCAGCCCCGGACCCGCCGGCGGGGCTGCTCCCGCCCGTGTCCCCCGGCCCGCGGCTCGGGCTGCTCGGGAGCCGCGCCGTGCGCCCCCGGGTGCGGCCTGACGGGCTGACCCTGGGACACGCCGGGCCGGGTCCGCCTGCACCCCGCCTTGGGCTCACGGTAGTGCCCGCGTCGCCCCTCGGGCTCCGGGCTTTGGGTGACGGGCGTGTCATTGCTCAGCACCACGCTGAGGGTTGAAGTGCGCCTGTCGCGGGCTTCTCGGCAGGGAAAAAATGAGTGTGTGCATACAGGTGCACATGCCAGTTGCGAATCGGTGAATTCTGGAATCTGAAAGTTCGGTGTCCTTTGGTGCCTTGTGTGTACTTCGCCGAGAAAAGGACTCTCGGAGGGTTTCCTTTTGGAGTAGCACAGGGGCCTGCCGTGGCACAGTATCACCTTTCCTGCTGTATTTCACACAACAAAACTCTCCCATATTTTTATCAAACATTTGTAGCAGTTCCAGGTGTGAAGGAGAACTCCAGTGTCCCAGACACTTAGCTTGAAGGAAAGTTCCTCCTCAAGGCCTCCTCAGCACCCTGCGTGGCAGAATTAATTCCTGTGGAAGATGAGACCGCACAGCCAAAAAGTGCTGCTATCCTTTGCCCTCGACAGCACGGGCACAAGCCGCTCCTGGTGCGGGTCATACAGGGCTGAGTGGCACAGGGAGCCCTGGGTCAGACCGCAGTGGGCAGCTCTCCTTCAGCGGTGACTGTGCTGCATGACACACTGTGCTGTCCCGTGATGGGCAGTGCTTGCAGCAGGAAAAGTCCACTTCCTTTTTCTCCATAATAAATTGATGCTAGCACTTACGGGATACAGGCATTATTTTCAGTCAAAAGACTGTCTCTCTTTCCTTTTTTTGCAAAATGAACCTGATATTCAGTAGAGCTGCCCAAAAACCAGTATTTCATATTCCGTGCCATTTAAAAAGGTCTCTGGTTTTGGTTTGTTTCAGTGAGACTTTTAGCAATTGCTGTAATGGCAGTGCATTTCTTATTGGCACTGTTTGCGTGTTAGAAAAAAAAAAGGGAAGAACTTAGAAAACCTAATTCTCAGACCTGTTTTCATGATATTGTTCTTTTCCTGTCAATCTCCAAGTGTGAGTGGATGTGCAGGAAAAGTTTTTGGAAAGTCATTATGGGACTATGAACCGTTTTTTAAGGGGAAGTTTTACTTTAAATTGTTGAAAAAAATCACAAGTATTGCATAAGCAATTGTTCTGGACCTTGCTGGGAACGAATTAACTTTTATTGCAGCAGCCGATATGGTGCTATATCTTTGATTTTGGCTAAAAGAGGATTGATGCCACAATCAGAATTTGCCTATTCCTGTACACTGCTTGCATGATGCCAAGGTTTTTTCCACTTTTCACTCTATCCCTGTCCCCAGCGTGTTAGCTAGAGGTGCACAACAAGCTGGAAGGGACAGAGCTGGGACAGTTGCCTGCAACTGAACAGAGGGATAGCTCTTACCATGATTTGCACTCAAAACTGGGAATAATTGAAGTAGGGTGGAAGGATGTGGGCTTCTTCCAAGACAGCCACCAATCTGATACTTGCTGGTCATCACTGTGCTTGTGGGAGGTGGTGGGTGACCATCTCTTCATCATTTGGTGTGGTTGTGATTTTACCCCTCACCTATTAAGCTATGTCTGAATTGACATATGGATTTTTTGGATCTCCATAGTCTGTCTTCAATCCTGCTGGGCAGGGGGAACTGAGCATTCGGCTATGTGTTTGGCTTATGGCACCAGTGGAAGGGAAGCAAAGAATTTTTAGGCTATCCACAGTTTACTTTTTCTTTCTTTTCATGTGAGAATTAATACAAATAGCTGAGTTCTGCAATACTGATTTTTGGTAAGATGCTTACAACAGTGGAGTGTATTATTTAATGTTATCTATGTAATATTGTATATTAGCATATCCTAACAAATACATTATCATTCTGAAGTTTCCTGTGATGTGTGTCTAGCTCTATTTAAGGTCAGTAACCAATAAAGTAAAATAATTCCTCATTTTTTCTGGAAATGTTTGATAAGCATAAATCTGGATTTTCTGGGAAGATTCAGCAAATTTATGGATTTTCCTACCCAACATGAATATACACAGTAGAAATTAATATTTTTTACGTGTTGTGCAGTGTAATAACAACAAAAATTAACTTTGTAATATTCCATACTTTTTGGGAGTGTCTGAGGGAATTTCAATGCTTTCACGATGGCAATACATTTTGAAACACCTCTGCTTTCAGCAGTCATTATTGTTTGCTTAAATTATTTATTAGAACATTCTCAAATCTCATTTCTTTAGTATACAGACTGTAATAACAGTAAAATTTATAAGAATAAATTATGCAAATGACAATCTCCAAAATCTGCAAATTTATAGTAATAAAGTGTCTATTCTGTTGCCGTCGTTCTGTTTTCATTGTTACAGGGACTGGGTGGCTTGAAGAAAATACACGTAGGTATACAAGTTGAAATAAGACTTTCTTCAGTGATGCTGCCATAATGAGGCGTTATTTTTTATTTCATTCTCCAAGAGGGAATATTTAGTTTGGTTTCTGTCCTACAAGTGTGGGCAACATTTGCAGACACTGTTTGCTGTGCTAGAATTCTGCTTGAGAACAAGAGGTAGTACTGCAATTCCTTTAGAGAATTACAGGCTGGAGGTGGGCATTTTCTGAAGTGCCATCTCCATTTCTATAGTAGGGAACACTGAAGTTAAGCTGGTGCTTTGTTGTTTGATTAAATGTGAAATTCCCTAAAATGCATAGCAATGAGATAGAGAGATACAATGCCACTGACAATTTTATTTGAGATTCAAATTCTCAGCATGTGATCATACCTACAGCTAAAAGTAAAGGGTCTCTATGACAGAAAAAGTTAATGTCAGTAAGACGGGACTACATTTGCACAAAAAGAATGCAGAAGTGACTCATTTTGCTTAAGGCATGTAAAATTCCTGCACAGATCATTGAATTCAATCATGGCTTGAGCAAAAACATGTGCTTTTTGGGAGTTATTTATTATCTACTTCATTTTAATTTTGATGGAGGCAATGATTCCATGTTAGCACAATAGCAGTAAACAACATTTAGAGAAAATCAAGTCAGTAGCCTGAAAGTAATGTTGTGACACAAAAGCAAATGTCGTAGAATCAGGGAATGGTTGGGATTGGAAATGACCTTAAAGACCATTTCAAAACCCTGCCACAGGCAGAGACACCTTTCACTACAGATATCTTTTATTGGAGTCAGAAAAACTGAACTGGATCAGAAGCTCCAAAAAGTAAGGACTATGATCTCAAATTTTTTTGCCTCCTTCTGATATCCAAAGAGTGCAAAAAACCCTATCTTATTTAAAACCAGGCCTGAAACACTTCACCGATTTTAAATACCAGGTATATGTGTCCCATAAAATTTTCACTTACTTATAGATGAATAAGTGGAAAACACTAGTGGCAATCCCTAGGGGAAACTCAGTACCATTAAATGGAAGTAAACTGGGGAGATGTCCAAAAAATTAATTGAATTGCCAGCTTATTGTAAGAATCTATAAATTATGGTTGTTTTGGTTACGTACTAATTTACTGCTTTGACCAGAAATGTCAGTAGCAATACTCTTTGCTATATGAAACCAAAAGTAACAAGAAAGTTCAGGGCTGTGAAGGTATTTTCCTTATCAGTTCATGGTAATTGTAATTTATATCTGTGTTGTTTTACATCTATATAAATATAATTATATTTTAATACTATATTTTTTGCATGCAACACCCACATTTATCACCTTTCCCTTCTATTTTTACCTCATAACAAGACACATACCACACATAAAAGTGTTGATAGTTTTGCTCACCAGTGATTTAGAGTAGTTGTAGGATGTACTTTTTACACATTAAAGAGTGTGATACCAGGAGGTATGATGTCTAAATTTAAAATGTGGGACAATGCAGACTAAAATTTTATGTGGGACAATGCAGGCTTTATGACTTCCTTTACTTCATGCCCATGACTAGTGACTGGCTCTAGTTTTTGTTTTCGTAGAAATGATGTGTCTGTATAAATGAATATTAAAAAAATAGTGCATTGCATAAAAAAATGTCTAAAAGAAGGAATGGCATATACAATAGCACATTATGACTAGACAAAAACCAGGGCTTTTTAAGAAGTAAGCCTTTCTGTAAAATAATTACCTATTTGTAGCACAGAAAATAACTATGGCAGTGAGCAAAAAGGATATAGTACAAGAAGAAGGTTTTAGAAAAATTCTTAGGAAGAATTAGTAGCTTTCATAATCTCTGCTTTGGATGAAGATTACCATGAAGATGAAAAAAAAAAGAAAAGAGGTGGGATATATAATCATCTTTTAACTGTCAGAAGACTAAGTAACTATGGGGATTCTGTTTCAGCACCATTTCCAGGGCACTTCAGTCTGTAAAATGCTGGATATGTATGCAGCCTCTGACAATCATCTTGGACTGTCACAATCAGCAAAAAGAACAGTGTTGGAAGACTGTGTCAGTGCTGATGGTTGCATTGACATCAAGTTACACCATCAACAGATGCCTTTTTTTCCATCATTGGTTGTGTACATAGAGCATGGAGGGCATGTTTTCTTCATCCTATTCCATTTGTGATTCCCCCTGGTTGCAGGATCAGCTAATGGATGGGCTAATCCACTTTTTCTCCTCTTGTGTGCTGTAATGATTTATGCCTAGATGGGTGTTCCTCTGCTGCCATCTTAGAAATGCAAAAGCAGGGCAGTACTGGATGGAAATGTACAGTGAGGGAAGACTGCACTGAGTGAGACGTGTGATATTATCAACTGTCACACCTCCTGGTCACATGCATTGACATTTAAACATCTCCAGTTTCATTCTAAGGCTGTTATAGATTCATATGGATAATAAAAGCAGCCACACTTATGCTGAATCAAGGACATAAGTAAATAGAGACAAATAGGTGAAATTTTCAGGTCCTTAAGAGATGCAGAAATGAAAATAGTAAAAAATATTCCCGTTGTAAGCCTACAAGAGGCACACAAGATGCCTGATTTTTTAGTTTCAACTGAAACATGGTTGGTCAAAGTAAACAGTATAAGTTACTTCAATAGTTTTATACACATATATATATGTGTGTGTGTGTGTAGTTAGCAAATAGAAGCAAATTCATTATAAACCCACTTCTGGGTCTTTTCTATACTAAATTTTCCTCTTACACCTTTGTCAATGAGTCCCTCTCCAATCTCAAGGAACAGTGAGGACACGAGAGAGAGAGACAGAGAGAGAGAGAGAGAGAGAGTGAGTGCAACAATCAGCCTGGATGCAGCTGTAGTTTTGTTCTCTGTGTTCTCTGTTTGTCAGCTGTTTCCTACAGAGCCAGTCACTTGATCTTTGCACTGTGGTCAAAGATCTTGTCTTTGCTTAAATGTAGTGCTGGCACAGGCAGCATTTGTGCATTTGTGCTTTAGTCTATTAAACACTTCTAGGAAATTAGTTAGCTGTCACCCGTGGTGCTCAGAAGCAGTAATCTGTGGTGGACCCACACTGTTTTCTGAAGCAGAAGGAGTATACCAAATAGCAAGAAATATTCCTCTTTGTGAGAACAAATTGTGGAGACACAGAATATGTCTTTTTGTGCTGCCAGTTTATAATCGTCTCAGCATCTGATTGATGTACAAAAGGCAGATGTACTATTTCTGGATTGTGCCAACTCTGGAAGAGCTATGATGCATTTCCACATCACTGCACCTGAACTAATGAGTCCTGCCAGATCTGAGCTGACCTTGCATGCCAGTCATTTATATTTTCCAGCTAAACAGTGTGGGCACCTCCAATCCAGGATTCATTGTCAAATTAATCAGGCTACGAAATACTATAAAATTATAATCCAAAATATTAACTATCTGTTAACATGACTCAAATTCCTGCCCTTACAGTCAGAATAAATATTTACTTAATATTACAGTCATTATGAATAATTTAGTTCTGATTTGTTTGATGCTGCAATCTATCTGGAGTCTACTACTATCTGAAGTAGTCCAAGGTAATATCTTGAAGTTGCACAAATGGCACTTTTCCATCGTTTTTTATTTTCTGACACCTGATTTGGCAGTGAATTAACTTTTCAACAACCTGTCTCTGAATAAAAACTATGCTAAAGTGTGTTAAAAGAAAACCATTCTGAACTCTTTCAAATGTTTCAATCTTATCTTGGGAAGCCTTGGTTTGCAAGAATGTTAATATTCCTTCCAAAGTACAGGAGGAGCAAAAGTGTGGCTATTTAAATGAATATGCCATTACACTAGTACTTGTTACTTAATTTTGTGCATACAACAGAATTTTACCAGAAAGAAACTGTATTTCTAACAGCTATGATGTCATCAAGAAGATAGATTTTCTGCCAAAAAGCAGAATAATCAGCGATTACCAATCCCGAAATTTTAGGCTGGTTTTCTATTTTTTCTTTAGTACAGATGAAAAGAAAGAAGCACCACTTAGTCGGGTTTGATAACGTTTTTCCCTGTAGGTGTACAAATACACACACACACACACACATTGCACACATTTGAAATGTCTTTAAACAATCTCTAATATTCTATCTTGGACTAAATGTTTGAGTTCAAACTCAAACATTACTTTTAAAACACACTTGCTTATAGAATTATGCAAAGCAATCAGAAGGAATTAAATCGTCTTAATAGCTTTTTTCTTACACTACAGGAAAGGTGCAGGTGCTCTGTGCAAGAATGGGAACATCACATTGCCATAGAAAAGCTTTTGAGCTGGAGAGGACAAGACAGGTGCAATATCCATTTTAAATAAAACTGAGAACAAGTCATGAATATGGGAAGCTGAAAGATCTCTTTTCACCGCATAAGAACATGGAAAAACAATCTCAACCAAAGTTGACCCAAGGGAACACAAGCTCCTTGTGAACTGAAACCATTTGAGATCTCATGGTTTTGAAACAGAAAGCAGAAGTTACCTTGATTTAAATCTTATTTACATTGATGTTATACAACAGTGACTTCTCTATGTCTGGTACACTTCTTAATTAATGCTGTCAACATTTCCTGTATGCCTACATTATGTGCTGTTTCTAGCCATTTTCATAGTTAATCAAAAATCTTATGAAGCTACACCAAGAAATGGAATGAACAAGTCATATATGTAAATGAAGCATTTTCCTAGATTATTTTTCAAATGTAGACATGTGCTTGTGACAAAGAGAAAAAAAACAGAAGTTAAAAAAGCAGCACTTAGGGCATTTAGTCAGGCACTGTACTGCAGCTATCTCCCATTAGGGTGGAAGCAGAGGCACTAAACTGTGCCTTTCAAAATCAATCACATATGAATAATGTCCTTCCAGAAGAGTCACAATCACAGCACTTCTAACAGCAAATGATGGATAAAGAAATAAGGCATGCCATATGTGAAGCATCAATTTTTTTATTTTTTAGTTTCCTTTTTATTTTTTTTAATGTATGCCTAAATGTGCAATGCAGCAGCCATCAATAATTAAAATAAAACAGTTTGAAATTTGAAGTTATTTAAAACAATAGGTTTCCTTTGCCTTTCCACACCTGTGGAGTAAGATGGGGTGGTTTTGTCAGGGGGTTTTGTTGAGCAAAAATCTCTGTATATAATCCGTATATAACATTTTTCAAGTACAAATCATGAAGGTCTATGTGTGAATGCTGTACATATTGTCAAGTTATAACAGGGAAAATCAGACTTTGTGTTTGAAAACAGGTACACTATGGGAAAAGTTTGAAGGCAGATGTGTTCAAAAGACTCCACATGGCTCCAGACACCCAAATAACACTCAGATCTGGTCTGAAGTGTTGGAGTCTCACAGAAATACCTGGAGAGCTTATGCTTTTTACCTAGTCCCTACCTATCATGATTAAACTCTTGCAAGTCATACAACAGTGTAGAACCCAGAGTGCTAAAACAAACTGTATCTGACCCCTGCATGGTGTGTTTGCAAGGATGGAAGACACGTACTGTGGAGAACAGAAATAATTGAATTTCACCAAGATTTTAGAAAGACACTGTAAATGGATACCATTGCCCTTGATTGTGTTCAGTTATTCTTCCATCTTGCAGTCTTTCAGATAAATTAAAGGCAGCTCCATGGCGGTTTTTATCAATACAAAAAAAAGCTTATAAAAAGATGTCGATGGACAAAAGACATTGTGATTGCAAGACTATAGTTTAGACAAATATTTATACTCTAACAACTTTCTTTGGACTCTATTTTGAAGAAGCATTTTCACTGCTTTTGTGGAATGTACTGTGACATTCCTGCTGAGGACAGTATACTTTTTCAAACCTCACTTTTAGACCTTCCAAAATCCATCTAGAAGAACATTCTGGTTACTTTTCCCTCCTCACTTATTTTTATAAAATACCACTTTATCTTAGTTAGTTATTCATTTCTCTTTGTGGGCTTCAGTTGCTCCACCAAAGTGTAATTGCTTTCCCAGCTGTCAGGGTTTGACTTGGGTTTGCCAATTTTAATATATTTAGTTTCTTTTAGAGATAGTATGTAGAAGCAAAGACAAGGCAGGCTTAAAACTTAAAAGGGTACAAGAAAAAATTTATTAATAGCACAAAAAATAAAATTCCGAATAAAATTTCTAGATTATTCCCTCTTCCCCCTTCCCTCATTTTACACATTTCCTAACAGCAACATACAGAGAACACTTCAGTCATTTACTTAAATAATCATTTGAGTTCACTCTAGAGAGAAAAAGTTCCTTTTTATGGTTTAGGTTTAGGGGTGTGTCTTCACCTTCATAGTCTGTATCCACCTGGACATACAAACCATGAATTTCCTCTCATTCCCACAGTCCTTCCAGAGCCATGTTATGGGTTATGATGCACACTTGGGGCACCACTTTTAAAGGCAGGCTGCTGAAAAATTATCTTAATCTCTTTTTCTATTAAATGTCTCTGTCCATATTTCCAGTCCCAAAACAGAGAGCCCCATTTCCTCAAGGCAAAAAGGTCTTATTTTCAAGCACTTAAAGCTCCCCAAATAAATTTCACAGTTTAAAGGACTTTTAGTGTAGTCACAGCCCCCTTATAGCTCCACAAAAAAAGGTCTTCAGCTACTCATCAGTGGCAACTCTTCAATCTCTTCCCATCTGGAAACTTAGCTTTCATTTCACTGACTTCAGTAGACTTTTGCTTCATTCCTCTCATTCCAGGAATCTCAGGAGATCCAGAGTCTCATCCAGGCAGCAAAAGGGTTAAACTTGCATCCAGAAAGTGAAGTAGCTAGGCCAAGCAACACTTGGAAAAACGTGGCTAGAGGGGCCACGTGGAAAAGGCTGGACTTCTTTGCACGTCATGGTCAGCTGGGGACCTCTCCTCTCAGAACAGAGGGGAAGGGAGAGGGCTTTGGTGGCTCCGCCATCCCCCGTTTGGCCATGCCGTGAGCCGAGCCAGAAGCCAGGCCGAGCCCCAAGCTGAGCCAGGCCGAGCTGGGCCCTGCTGGTTGCTACCTGCCTTGTGGCCTGAAGCCCAAAGGGAGAGGAACAAGCTCCACCAATGTGATTTATGAAAATGAAACAACTCTCTCATTGGCCATCTGGGATGCCAACACCAGATCAGCCTCCGACTGGTCCCCGCAGCCCACAGGGGAAGTTCCCAGAGAGGGGACATCCCTCCTGTTCCTGGGCTCTGTGCTGCTCCTCTCAGGCTGCTTCCCCCGCCATGTGAAACCAGCACACCAACTTATTCATACACTTTTTACAGCTTGAAAAATGGATCAGTAGAAATTGAGGCAGATGGTCCTACTTGGGTTTTAGATCTAAGGAGACACATAAGTTGTTGATTCCATTAGTTGGGTGTTTCAGGGAATTCAGGACATCCTGAAGGTACCTCCAGGTTTCTCCATTAATTAAGAGAAACAGTGAACTATTGAGGTGATTTTGATTTCATGGAATAATAATTTTTTATGAGAGATTTTAGTTAACTTTGAGGCTAACCCTTTGTTCATATTTTTTAAAGCTGCTACTGCCTTCATTTACAACATTTGTATTGTTGAAGTTTTCATTTTCTGTGTTTCTGTTAATATATCTTGTCTTGTCCACGTTTCAATGCTTAGTGATGAGTGTTGTTTTGAACTTACTAGGATCTCAGCTGTGTGTATCTAAATTGCTACAAGGCAGTGGTAGATCCATGACCATACGGAAAGAACATTTACTTTCTATGATTCCCTACATCCATTCATGCACATGTGTAGATTTGGAGCTCCCAACATGCTTCTGGCTCTCTCTTTCTCTATTTCTGTCTCTCCACAATATATATATTCTTCTTTTGTCACATTTTTGCTCTTGTAAGATATTTTCTCAGTAAAGTAAATGTCAGTGAAAGGGCAGCACAGTTTTTTAAACACCTTGGCCATACACAAATACAGGCTGCAAGTATTACTGCTTTTGAATTTCTGTCTCCTTAGTAGCACCTTGTTGTACTCAATACAAAATTATATTGCCTTAGTGTGCTGCATTAGACCAACTAAGGAAAGATAATTTTGTACTGAAAAATATTATGTCAGAGCATCAAATTTATTTTTAATTTTACCAAGTCAATAGATACCTGTGAGTCAACTCAGGCAGACAGCACAAAACCATGGCTGAAATGCAGAGTAAATTTATTTAATTGCCTCACCAGCAGGAGGATCCTGGAGCAAAACCTGGAGATGTTGAGAGACACTCAAGCAGGAACAGAGACACCATCAGGCTCAGCCCACCCTAGCGGCTGGTGGAACACTTGTTTGTGCCCATTTTTAAAGGATCATGCTCCTGTAGGTTACCACCCTGCTGTGACCTCCCTTACACATTTGTTTTACCTCTGAGCTCTGGTATTCTCTTGTCTTCTCTTTTCCCAAGACAGGCAGCTAAAGTATGTCAATGAGGGTGCCTCCAAATCTCTCCAAACAACAGTGTTATCTCTACACAGAAATTCTACTTCTCAAAACAGACAAAGTACAAACAGTAGTAGGCATAAAATGTGGCATTTCTGTCACTATTATTTTCCAGACTTTAGCATTCTCAGCTGCAAGGTTCCTTCTCACCATTCTTTTGCTTTCAACTCCTTCTTCCCAACAACATCTGATTCAGAAGTTCAGCAATACTTCATAGTGAGACTTCACAAGGTAAATTTCTGATTTTTTCCATTTATTATTATTTATATAACATCATGGAGGCATGTGTCAATTCAAGGATTAATAAGGCAAATCCCCAGCCCCATGAATATGAAAACAAACATAACAAACAATAATGTTTATGTGTGTAGATAGAAACAATATGAAAACAAAAAATTAAAATAAAAAAGGCAAGATACCTAAGGAACAGTATGCATTGACATGCTTGTAAAAATAATACAACAGAAGACCACTGAGGTCACAAAATTAAGTATTTGAAGGTAGGAAATGCTAGAATTGAAGATCATCTTGTTTGGCTGTATCTGTCTTCTGAAGTTGCATGGCCTGCAAGTTGCATTTGAGTCAGGAACCCTGACTCATAGCATAGATAGCATGAACTTGCTCTGGTAGTGAATCAGGTTGGATAGAATTTTGCTGATGAAATCCATTGGGTTTTTCAGCTGGACTGGATATTGTTTGATGAATGAGGATTTTGCCCATGAAGGAAGTGCTAAACTTTATTTTCAAGTAGAATTTTAAAGGACAGTAATTTTGAACTGATCATCCTCTGTGGTTACTTTTCACTGCAGCTGAGAGAATCTTTCTGTGTGTTAGTCTACTGCTCTTCCTCCCATCCACTCTCCTGCTCCCTCCCTGCACTGAGGAGGCAGTGTCTGCCTGCACAAGGGGGTTAGGAGGACAGCTGATGTCCTGTCAGCCCGGATTACAGCCTACTGCACTGCACATTTGGGTGGCAGATGAGCATTAGTAAAAAACCCAAAATACTGGCTTGCAGAATTACTGCCAGTGCCCTCATGAAGTGAATGAAGCAGAGGCCCTACCAAAAAAAAAAAAGTGTATATACAACTAGGGGTTGTGTATTATACAGCATGCACATAGTGGATTTATAGTGGGTTACACTTGACTTTAATCTTGAATCTTATCTTTTGGGATCCTAGCTTTGTAACTGTAATGCATAACTTAGCCAGACTAATGTGAGGAAACCATTCAATTTCTCACAAAATATCCCATAATATTTATTGGATCCTTACTTCACTGTACAAAATTCTAGAGTTCGTCACTGAATAGCAAAAAAACCCTTTATTCTAGCATTCTGAGGGGAAAACAAGCTGCTTCTAATAACGTTTAAATGAAATTATGAAAGATCCGATTTTATGCAGACAATGAAGCATGCAAAAAAATCATTATTAAAGGTCATGGTCTGATGAAGTTATAAACAACTGACATCAGGGCTTTCTGGAAAGGTCATGAACTTCAGTACTAAGCAGTGCTACAACTCCATCTTCAGCATTCGCCTTTTCCTATGTTTTGTTTATATTATTTTTTCCCAGTGGGCAAAAAAATTCAGAGACTATTTCAGGACTTGAATGTGACAAAGTGGAAAAACTAAGTAAGTCCTTACTATGATTTTATTTTTTTCAAATGTTCTTTTATATTCCACAAATGTTCTTGAAAGCTGTCCTTGTAAATTTAAGGGCCTACAAGAATGTTTGTGAACTGTGTGATCAGCTGAACTGTGTCTTTTCAGGAGTTCAAACTGAAGAGAGGCAATATATACATAAGGTAAATATGAGTAACACGAAATGGATGGTTGATGATTGGTGTTTTATATAATAGTCTTTATCTACTTGAAAAAAAATACAGAGTATTTTTATCTGCAGAATGAAAATTATTATCTTCACAGAAGGTATTTAACTGATATACCATTTGTTAGTTTTGAAGAAAATAGAGAATGATGATTAGAGGGATCTGCATATACTGGACACTAACAGCAACTGAGCTGAGTTTTATCTGAGGCACTTTTTTGAAAAGTGTCACCATGCTGAAATGATGCCTGTTCTATGAATCAGTTAAGCATCTTTATCCCATGCTATCAGTCTAGTGCTGGTAGTTACTCCTGTGTCCATCCACAGTTTCTCTCCTTTTGATTTGTTTTCTTGGTGGAGGCAGTGCTTGATCACGTAATAGATACTTGAATGTTGAATGCTAAAAGAGTGGATGAAATAGATCTTGGGGCCTAAAACTACTTTTGGAATGTACACTTCAGTCAATATGAGATGGCTGTATATAATACTTAGTTATGCAAATATTTTTCAATTTAGAAAAAGCAAATCTCAATTAAGAAAAGTCAGCTGGTGTGGTGAGAAATACTACCCCAATGTCATTTTGATCTCACCATAAGTGTTACTCATACACAGAAAGAGACAATAACAACAATCTGCTTCTCACTGTCCATGCATTCCTTAACTAAACTCCAGTGTGACAAAAGGATCACCTTGAAAATGTGAGCAGGGCAGAGAACTGTATGACACAGCAGCGCACTTTGTCACAACAAATCTCTGTCTGCTGCTGTTTTATCTTTAAAATGCAGCAGCTGAGATGAAGTAGTTTGGACAAAAAGGAGCACAAAAAGCCATAAGGTGGTTTGAGCTTCCCTAACAGTAGTGACAGGTTCTACAGTTCTATCTCATATACTTAGAGAGGTGTGGTTGAGTAGATGGTTACACAGAGCTTCAGGCTTTCCCTCACATGACAATGGAGCTCTTGGCATTGTCATTTTTCTGCATTGAATTATGCCTGAATATGAAGTGTGTTTATTAAAAATTGTGGGTGAAGTGAAACTGGACAGCTGGAAAGGTTGGAAAATAGTATTATATTTCAAAAAAGACAATGGATTAGAGGAATGTTTAGGAATAGTTATTCAATTTTTGACATAAAGAAATACTAGAAACTACATGAGTATCAATGGCACAGATGAGGAAGAGTCAGTTAAGGTAAGTGTTGCTCTGAAAGTGATTAAGATGTTATATTTTATAACAGTCTCAGCGTGAATTAAAAATATCATGATACTACTAAACACCTTGTACTGGAATTTAAGAGAAGGAGAACAATCCTCAAGGCATCTGGAATACTTGTACACTAAACAGCATTACTGTAACTGTGGCTGGAATGCAATTTTCAGTTGTCAGCACATGTACATCCAGAAATATGCAAAGACACTGTCTAAAGCAGAGTGACTTAGGGGTAGTACAGTCCAGTCCACAGAACTGGTGAGAGATCCAGGAGCCATGACCTATGGGACTATTAGCATGAACAAAAGACTGAACTAAAGGCAGTGACCTTTATGTAACTGAAGGAGTACGGAAAAGGAAAAGAAATAATCTATCTGTCTGAAAAATAGCTAAGATGAGAAATAGTATGCCTAAGCTACAGCCAAAAATGTCCAGGATAGAAATAAGGAAAAACATTCAAATAAGGAGGGCAGTTGTGGGAGCCCAGGGCATAGCCCTGGCCTCCTTGGGGGTCTCAAAACCCCCCTGGCAAGGGTCTCAAAGACCTCTGAGTGAGATCCTGGTGTCACAGGTGCTGAATTCTAACCCCTGGGGGAAGGTGTCAGCACAAAGAGAATGGAAACAGGTCACCAAAATTAGTAAAATATAAATTAGACTTTTAGAACGTAGATAAATAGGTTTTTTTGAATGTTTATGATGAGGGACACGTGGCCAAGATGGAGAATTTGGGGGGTGGACACCTTTTCCTCCTTCTTCTCCATGTCATCCATGTTGGGTGACACGTTGGCACTTTTAGATTGGCTGGAGTCAGGGCTGGACCATTTAATAAAATTGTATTGTATTGGGAAAATATTGTAAACATGTAATACGTAATTTAGACTATATAAGATAAGCCCTGCCTTCACCAGGCAGATTCCACCATGGATGCCAGGCTGAGCAGACCGCTGCTGGCCAGGCAAAAAGTCCCTGAGATAAGAAACAATAAACAATCCTTGGAACAAGAGAAAACCGTCTCTAGCAATCTCTCTTCGACTGCTTCAGAGAAAACCAGGGTTTGAACCACCTTCGTGTCCCTCTGGGGTGATCTTGGGGCAAAGGAGAAACCTCAGACTGGGACAGGCAGTGAGTAACTATGATAAATAATATGGAGAAGTTGTGGAATCTCTTAATGTCTACAGAACAATTCTCTGGCATATATCTCATCCAATCCTCTTCTGGTACAGAAGACGTGGAAGACCTCTCTCTCTTGCTTCCAGGTTTCATTTCCTAGTATTAAGTTTTACTTCTATGGTGAATTTGAGGTTAATAGAGATCCATAATAGATTTATTTTTGTTTGCAACGGGCAGCTTATAGCACTCCTAGCCCCAGCCACAAGCATATGTTCACAATCCTTAGATGTTTTCTGATTGCACATGTAGTAAATATTTTTGCCTTATTTTGCTAAAGAGATGTAAACTAAAAAATACTCTCAAGGTGATATTCTGGTATCTGGAAGTACAAATTGCATAAAATAAACTGGAAAGTGTTCCAGATAACCCTATACATGTACACTGGTAACATCACTTTTTGCAGATTTCTTCTATTACCATTGTATCTTCCAGCAACAGTACTGTAATAATGCTTTGCTCCATCTTTTGGAATCTCATGCCTGCATAAAAATATGAATCTGTTGGCACAAAATTCTGAGAGATAAAATGAGTGTGTCAAGCTTGGAGGTAGACTGCTTGAGCAGAATAATTTGTGATGTGTTGTGATGCAAATTTGCACAGTTTATATTCTGCAGGAAACTCTGTGTTATTCCACAGCACACAGAAAGGGTGAGAGTCATCCCATCTAATTCCAGACATCTTTCATTGTCTAAATGGTATGTATGCCTAGGAAAGACAAGTCATCCAGAATCCAACAAAGAAGGAATGCTGTGCTGAAAGATGATACATTACTTAACTGGATAAACTCATCTTCTGCATACTTTATTATTTCTCTTTTAAAAAACTGGAAACAGTTTAGGGAAAATTTCTAAATTCTAAAAGGCTGAAATCATGTGAGCAGTGATTTCCTCTTCATTGCAACTGGATGAATGAAAGTCTAACTATAAGTTTACCTGTGGAGCCATCTCAGTTACTGTGTTTAGGAAGGTAGATCACACTGTTGGAAGAATACCCTACGAAAATTATTGGACATACATTTTGACACATGGGTTTCTCTTATTCACAGGGTTTTAAAATCATGTTCTAACTTACTTTTTTTCTTTTTTTTTGTATAAGCAGTTGAAGAAAGAGACCAAAATAGGTCTCTAAATGAATTCTAAATGAATTGTATTTAGATGGGGCTTGGTTAAGATGACAAAACTGTAGCTTGCTTGAGTTATTGAGGTAATCTCTTTCAGTGAAGTATTGGGACCATTCCCAATAATTAAATAAATCTGCATGTTCCATCATCTGTGTACATTCCAGTAAGTGACTACAAACAGTTAAATATTCATTTAAAATTAAGGCATCAATTTGTCTGTAAGGTAAGCATCAATATTAAATGTTATATCGTAATTTTTTCTTAGTATCAGCAGTTATAAAGACAAGAGGGCAACTACCACTTTAAACAAAGGAACATGTTAATTTCTTCAATGCCTGAGCTAATTTGTATTGTCTAAAAAGAAAACACTAGTTTCTGCTTTGGGCTACAATTTTTACAATCTTAAAGAAGTTCAGTGTACTTGTATCAAAAGTCAGACGGGTTTACAATGTTTGTTTTGACACTGCATCTGCTTTTTTGACTGTCTTAGCTAGAAGGTGTGTCAACAACAAATAGAGGTTCAGAAGACTCTGCAAGAATTAACTTGCCAAGCTCTTATTGTCTCTTCACTCTTTTTTCCTAGATGTTTATTTGTTTACGTGAATAGGAAGATCACTCAGCCAGGAAAGCTGGCATTGACTGAACAAATGGATATCCCACACCGTGTATTGCCATGTTCAGCAGTGTAGGGAGGATGCTGCCATGTGTGCTGCTGCTCAGGGGGCAGCCAGCCTTTGGTTGGTGCTGAATAATTGTTTTCAGTTGTATCATTTTATTGCTCTCTCTTTGTTATTTCTCTTTACACTAAAATATTATGAGTATTAGCATTAGTATTTGTATTATTTCTGTTATTATTTTATGTTCATTATTAAACTCTTTTTTATCATAACTCACTGGTTCTCACTTTTACCCTTTTGATTCTCTTACCTCATTTCTTTTTGGGGGAGTGACTGAGCAGATGAGCATGGGCTTAGTTACCAGATTAAACTACTACACTGAGTAATGTTGTTTCTGGTTTACAGGGAAAGATTAATATTCAGAATATTGTCATACACAACATGATAGCCAAAGTAATTTGAAATAATTAGCAAAGCGCCAGGTAAAGGGTGAGTTTTAAAGCAGTACTTTGGAGTGGTCCTGTAATATCTTAATGAATTGATAAGAAATACTTGCATGTATTATACATAGAATAGAATTGGGTAAATAATCAAAATATCCTCAATTCTCATTTCCCAAATTTCAGTTTCACCTCCTGGTTTACAACTCCTTTTACAATACTCACTTCTGCAAGTTTATTTTTGTGCAGTTCCTCCCTCTGTTGTTACATGCCATAGTACCTACCAAGGTCATTACCTTTATCTTGAGAACTACTGCTTTTGATGCAATATCCTAACTAGTGCTTCTGACTCTGTAGAAATTAATACAATATCCACCTGGCATCTAGAAGGTAGCTTTTACAGACATAAAATTGTTTCTATTTAACTCTTGTATTAGTCCACTGCTTCATATTGTATTCTACAAATTGTTTATCTCTGTGAGCATAAAGCATATTCTGCTGTGTCCATTAGCCTTTTTATCAACATTCCTTCTGGGAGATATGTTGATGGTAGTTATTCAGAAAAAGCTTGAAATGAGGACTAAAATTTCTCAATTCTAATGGTTGTTTCTTTTTTTATCTGGGCTTAAAAGTACTTCTACAATCAGATGTCTGTAACAGTTGCATGCAGACATGAATTTTATAATGCTGTAATCAGTGAAGTACCACTTAATAGGCATCATGGAGTCTTCATCTTTCCTCACTCTCAGTGGGGAAGCATTTACCTGAAATAATATTTTTGGTCTCTCTGTTTAATTCTTTTCTGGGGGGGGGGGGGGGGGGAGGCGGTGAGTGTAAGCTGCTATTCAAGCAGGGGACATCATACTAAGATTTCTGTGGAAAAGCTTCAGCATTTTTATTCAGTTACAGCATTTTGTAATTGCTGTATTTACTCAGAATGTATCAATATTGCTATAAAGCATGACCACTGAAAAGACAGTCCATTTACTTAATTCTTGCCTTACCATTGTGGACTGGTCAAAAGGTAAATTAATTTTCTAACAAAAGCCCTATTCATAGAATGATAATTTAGGTTTTAATGTCCACAAAAGCAGAAGTAATCCTTTTAAAATAAAAAGAATGCTTCCTACAAAATTCTGTTTCAATGCTGAGCAACACTTGTCACGATGAACCCTTAGTAAGCTTTAGCAGGAGTAGGATATCAGACTGGATATCAATAAGGAACTTCCCATTCACCTGAAAAGGCACAGGAGTCCATTGCAAGATTCCTGTCCTTTTCCTTCTTCATGTGTCTGCACTTTTCATAGCAGCATCACAGAGAAAGATTTTTTTTCACTTTCCAATTTGTGTTTCCAATTTGGTACCATTTAAGTCATGGGAAATCCTTTGATTGTTAGAATAGCTACAGAATCTGTTCCTGCATTTGATGTCTTGCAGGAACAGTGTTTTCCTGTGATGCTTCAGGGGGCTCATTAGAGATCTCAGCAATGTGCTGTTTGAATAAATTGCTGTGGCATTAGTGTTAGGCAGCACATTTTATGGTCCCTTACTTCCATTCTGGTGTGCTAGGTGTGTGCAGTAGGAGATAGCTCACATGCTAGGCTCACATGACTACTGTAACATGTTCTGTTTAGTCATGTTGGAGCTCAGTTCCTCACTCAGAGAAATACAATAAATACTAAATGAGACATATGTAGTTTGTGATCTCACTGTAAGTAAGCCTCAACAGAGGAAACTTCCAGTGCTCCAGGCCTCACTGCCTCCAAATTGTTCCTGGTGCTCTAGGATTCAATAGCATTTTTGGAAGTTCATATTTCCTCATTTTTTCTCAATTACAAGACTTCTGACATACTCTTCTCACACCTCTTGATTTTGGCTACAGTGTTGATGGCATATAGCCTGAAAAAGCTCAGCTTGACCGAATTAAGTGCAAGTGCTGCCAGGGATTCCTTGATGATCATCTCTTCTCTCCTGAAGTCCTGCTTCCTGGTGCACTGCTGTCATGTTCCACTGTGTGGAACTGCAAGTTCTTTTAAGAAGAGACCGTATAGAAGGAAATAAAGTCAAGTGAGACAAACATTGTATCTGAGAACAACTGGTAATGAAAAACAAAAAGGAGTTGCCTAAAACAAAGATGGCTAAAAAAAGGGAAGGAAGGAAGGAAGGATTCCAGGAAGGAAGGATTCCAGGAAGGAAGGAAGGATTCCAGGAAGGAAGGAAGGATTCCAGGAAGGATTCCAGGAAGGGTTCCAGGAAGGAAGGAAGGAAGGAAGGAAGGATTCCAGGAAGGAAGGAAGGATTCCAGGAAGGAAGGAAGGATTCCAGGAAGGAAGGATTCCAGGAAGGATTCCAGGATTCCAGGATTCCAGGATTCCAGGATTCCAGGAAGGAAAGAAGGAAGGAAGGAAATGAAAAAGGAATGGAGGGTGAGACAAGAGCCATCAAGGTCAGGAGTGCCAAAAGCCAGGCTAGGGCCATGGCAAAAAGTACAAGACCCAAAAAAAACACAGGCCAAAAGACAAATCTCCAAAAGCCCCAAAACACAACTCTCAAAATGCCCCAACCACCAAGCCCCAAAAGCAAAAAGCACAGAGCGAAGAAGCAAGTCTCAAAAGCCCCCAGAGCCTGTGACAAAGTTAATTTTATCCTCCTCGCCCCTCCCAGGCCTGCCTGCTGACAGGAGACTTTGGTCCAGTCCAGTGTCCCACTGCAGTCCATGGTGCAGACCTTTTGCCATGGCACTGGAGAGCCTTTCCAGAGGGTACAGTGCCCTTGGTGCTCCCTGCTGACTGTCTGTGCCCTGTGGGACACGAACTGGCTGCCAGGCAAAGCCTCCCACAGACCAGGCTTGCTCCCATCCCAGTGGCGTCCTGCACGTGGCACAAGTGCAACACCTCCTCCACCTGCCTCTGACAAATGATGCTGAGACAAATCAAAACTAAATTGGCTCCTCACAACTGTGCAGTGAAATTATCTTGGGCTCTGTGAATTGTCCCAGAGAATCACTATTCCTCTAACAAGCCTAGCAGTCTTCTTGAGTACAGAGCAGTAGAAATCATGTTTGGTAAGCCAGGCCGATAAACAATCTATAAAAATTTCATTGCACACATTAGGCTGCAGTTCTTGTATCAGCACAGTCCTTTAGGATTCTGTTCCTGCTTGGTTTTCAGGCTTCTCTTTTTCAGTTACATGTCTTCAGCTACCAATGTGAATCTCTCTGAACCATTATTTACATAGATGATATAGAATATAGTCTGAGATGAATGCTAACATGGAGGTGAAAATGAAGATTTCCAAAAGCCTGGATGATAGTCCCTGCAAATAGTATATCACAGTGGAGAACTACAATTTCATACTGAATATTGATATATGCACTAAATATTCAAAATAAATATTAAATTGAATAATTTTGTTTCAGTTTTACAAACTGACTCACTTTTTTCTTTCAAAAAGAAAAGAAGACTTTTCTCTACTATTATGCACCCATTCTAGGATAAAATTTTCATTTCATGTTCTCTATATATCATGTTATAAAATTTATATTCCACATCAGATCTATAATATAATTTTGTAAGGTCTGTAGAGAGGAAGCTGTGACTTATATTTTTATTTTGGATCAATTCTTATTTTTAATTTGCTTTTCTGTGAAATTATTAGACTCTTGGTTTGGCATACTATCAAAATTATGTAAGGTACACATAAATGTTTATATATGATCTTATTTTAAATTGTGTTTCTTGATTTTCATTTTCAAGATGAAACATGTTTTTTTAAATTTTGGTTAGTTCATACTGGAAAGGAAATTCATGTTCTACATCAGAGGGTGATTTTTTTTTTAGAAATTGATTTACCAACCAGAGACTCAGTGACAAAAAAAAAAAAAAAAAAAAAAAATTATTTTGTACAAGTAGTCTAAAATGACTGTGCACTTCCACAGTGTGTGCATGTGTGTTTGAGGGAGTGTGATTGCATCTTAAATCAGCTGCCAATGTGTCATGGAACCATGCAAAAATTAGAAGAAAAACCCTGTTTGTTATATTCCACAGCAGGAGTTCAGGTGGCTTTCCGGCTAGAAAATCAGAACATAAAGTAGAAGGAAACATAAAATCTATATTCTGAAGTGAATGCATTATGACATTTTTCCTTTCATGGTTAGATAGGTCAGGTAGAAGGGCAAGCACAAACCTTATGGTTTTATTTATGCATTTCTGTATCACTTAACCATTTGGCTAAGAATAGTCTAGTGTGATACGATTGCAAAAAACCCTCCTAAATTGCCACTTAACTGTTCCATGTTGGGTCCTCACTTTTCCATTGAATTTGTACTTTAAATGCAGCTATTTACGCAACAAGAGCTACTATAGTGAGGGCTTCTGTCTTAAAAGCAGTAATTAAGACAAAGTGGAAATCACTAAACCTCATCAATCTAGCAAACAGGTAGACAGGAAATATGGAGATCTAAAGAAGATTGAGCTGCATAGAATGAGTAAAGCCATCAATTGAATTCAAGAGGACATGCTCAAAACAAAGGCATTGTTCTTCACAAATTGTTGAACCTTGGAGGTGCAGAAGGCCCTGGTACATATTGCTGTAGACTTCAAAATAGGTGCTAGATTAAGAGGAAAGTGGGCAAGCTTACAAAAGAGAATTCTCTGAAGCATTTTCAATGCAAAAACCTTTCTATTTGAAGATACCATGTCTGAATCAGAACATCCCTCAGACTCAAGTAGTTGGCATTCAAGAAACTTTCATCAGGTTTGCCCCTTTCTTTCTTTGCCATTCGTGTTAGACATTGCTGTAATCAAGATTTTGAACTACTGTTTGTGTGGTCTTGTATATTCTTCTTTTATTAAAATAAAAACTGTCATCTAATTTTTTTTTAATAACAGAGAGAAACCTGATAGTCTATGAATCATTTACTTCTAGGAGCAGAACTTGTGAATGAGTAAGAGAGTTTGTAAGTGAAGTTATACAGCCTGAGAATCTTGGAAAACAGAACATAGATATGGCTTTTACATACAAGCCAGGGCTGGATGCAGGGTTCCAGCTGGGGTCTCACAGAGCAGAGCAGAGGGGCAGAATCCCCTCCCTCCCCTGCTGCCCACGCTGCTCTGGATGCAGCCCAGGACACGTTTGGTTTCTGTGCTGGGAGTGCCCATGGCTGGGTCATGTGCAGCCTCTCACCCACCAGCACCCCCAAGCCCTTCTCACAGGGCTGCTCTGATCTGTTCATCCCACAGCCTCTGTTGGTACTGAGGGTTTGCCCCAACTCAGGTGGAGCACTTTGCTCTTGGTCTTGTTAAATCTCAGGTTCCCATGGTCCCACTTCTTGAGCTTATCCAGGTCCCTCTGGATGGCATCCAGACCTTCAAAAGTGTCAACTGCACCACTTGGCTTGGTGTCATCCAAAAGTTTTCTGAGGGTGTACTTTATCCCTTTGTATATGTAATTCATGAATTTATTAAATAACACTGGTCCAAATGAATTCCTGAGAAACACCACTTGTCATTTATGCCCATTGGAACTCTGAGCCATTGACCACTACCCTCTGGATGCCACCTCCAGCCATTTTCTAATCCATCTAACATTCCATTCATCAAATCCATCTGCCTCCAATTTAGAGTTAGAGATCTTATGGAGCACTGTGTCAAAGTCTTTACAGAAGTCCAGATAAACGACATCTGTAGCCATTCCCTTGACCACTGATGGAGTCACACCATCACAGAAGGCCACCAGGTTGGGCAGGCAGGACTTGCCCTTGGTGAAGCCATGCTGGATGCCCTGAATCACCTCCCTGTCCCCCATGTGCCTTGACACAGCTTCTAGAAGGATCTGTCCATGATCTTCCCAGGCATTGAACTGAGGCTGATGCTTTGGTAGTGTCCAAGGTTCTCCTCTCTACCCTTTTAAAAGATACGTTTCCCCTTTTCCAGTTACCTGGAGCTTTCCCTGACTGCCAAGACTTTTCAAATACCATGGAGAGTGGCTTGGCAACTACATCAGGTGATTTTATCAGAACTCTGGGATGTATTTATTTTGTTCCCATAGTCCCATGCACATTCAGGTTCCTCAAGTAGTTGTGTTCCAGATCTTTACTTAGGGTGGGAGAGACTTTGCTCTCTTGTTCCCCATCCTGCTGTCCATCCACTTGAGAGGTATGGGAGGAGAGGCTGACATTGAAGACTGAGTCAGAAATATTTTTTAATACCTCAACCTACCCCTTATACCTGGTTACCAGTTTTCTGACACTGTTTATCAGGCAGGTTCACCTTCTTTGACCTTCCTGTTCTGGTTAGCCTGCCTACAGAAGTTACAGGTTCTTTGTGTCGCTTGCTGGGCTCATCTTCATCTTGATCTTCCTTACCATATCCCTACACAGGTGAACTTCATCTTTATACTCTTCACAGGTCCTACCTTTAACTGTCTCTGTATTTGATTCATTCCCTTTTGTTTGACCAGTTAATTTGACCACTAGTTCCCTACTCAGACATGCCAGTCTCTTGCCTTCCATTCACAATTTGTTCCTTCTGGGGATTGCCAGATCTTCTGCTCTATGGAAAATTTCCTCAGAGATCTCCCTTGCTCTTCTGGCAGGCTTTCAGGAGAGCCCACTGAAGAGCTGGAAGTCTGCTTTCCTAAAGTCTGGGAGCCTAACTTTACTACCTACCTGTCCCATATTCCTCAGGACTGCAAACTCCAGCAGTACATGGCCACTGCAACCCAGGCTGCCTCCAGTCTTGTCCCTGCTCACTCCCTTGCCTTGGTGACCACCAGCTCCTGTATCACATCCTCTCTAGCAGGGCTGTTACCTGGCTCAACAAGTTTCCCTCCATGCATTCCAGCAGTCTCCTGGATTGCCTACAGCTTGCTGTGCCACTTTTCCAGTGGACATCAGTGTGGTTGAAGTGCCTCAGCAATACAGGAGCCAGCAAGTGTATTGCCTCCTGTAGCCTGAGCAAGAAGATTTCCTTATTAGACTCCCCTTGATCAGAGACTTGAGTTTGCCTCTGCAGTATTTTACACATAGATTGTCATGAAAAGGTAATAACAGGAAAATCTCTGCTTTTTCTTTATTTTAAGGCTTTTTCATTCACTGTAATTTCATTGCAGAGGCTCTGTATCATATTAACTATGCATAAAGGAGAACATAGGAACAGGAGGAAAAATTTAAAAAGAAAGCTCATCAACCAAGAGTAAGACTCAAGCAAGACTCTGCGGGCTCTCTTCTGGTTTTTGTTTTGTTTTTTTTTGGTTGTTTTTTTTTTTTTGTGACCAGCTCCTCTTCAGGGGAACTCATGAAAGAAAAAATAATAATAAGGAGAAAAGGAAACACATAATGTAAGGTTTTGAAACTGATGCTCCTGATGTGTTGAAAAAGGGGTTTGAAAACCTAGTGATGGAAATATTTTATGTGATAGAGTATATTCAAAAACACTGTAAAAAATCTAGTTCCTAATTCTTCACATTTCATAAATTAAATGTTACCTGCTTGTTTTTTCCTAGGATTTTTTGTCTCAGTTCTGGCTTTTGATTTTGTTCCACTTTTTTGTGATTTTTTCTCCTCTAAAATATGCCATGGTGGATTTTTAGTGCAGGAATGTCTAATTCTGAATAGTGGAGGGGTTATGTGGTGCTTTAAGTAGTTGTTGGAGTAGGTAGGTGCTTTTTGTTCATCAGTTTCCAGTCTTTGGCTGAAAACAATATTTTTACTATCTCATTTTCCTGATCTCCAAAGTCTTATTTAATACCTAGCAGACAAAACAAAGACAAAAGAAAATGTTTATCTGAGCTATAATACTGAAAGAAAATATGAAATATAGAAGTTTTAAAGCAAGGAAGCTTATCAATAAATTTTATTATTGCTTTACCCCTTGGACAGGGGCCAAATGGGTCTTTTCCCCTTCCACCATTCCATAGAAACTCTGGTTTCTTACCTTGTTTATTGGCTTTTAGATCTGTTGTAACTTGATTGGGGAGTCTCTATATCATATCTTCTCTTGATACTCATATAATTTTTTTAGAGTCTCTGTGTTACTAAACAAAGAATTATTTCTTTTTCCCCCCAATAATTCCAGTTTTCTCTTCTTACATTGTATCCAAAGTGTTCAATTGTGTTCACATACTACTTTCAGTCTGTGAGGCAGATGGAAAGTCTTCAGAGTAGAATATTCTAATGCAGCCTAGGTTCTAGACTAGATTAATCTTCAAAAGCAGTTTTTATGGCAGGGTGGGTTGGCTATGCAGATTCAGCATCAGATATGCAGCATCATATACTTAGAAATCATAGCACATAAAGTCATAAAATAATGTGTTATAGGGAAGTGAAAGGATCCTTAGTCACACTGTGCAGATGTTTCAATCTTCTTTCCTCTTTTACTTTCCTCTATACATAGGTTCAAATGCTATTGTCTGTACTGCTATTTGCCATTATTAAGCTGATTTTTAATTTATTTGACACCAGTGTCAAATTGTTGCCTCTCAAATAAGAAGAATTACTTTCAAGCTGTGGAAGAAATGACTCATCATGGCTTTGATTTTTTGGTAAAAAACATGAATGTGAAGGAACTCAATATTGTTCAAGATGAATAACTGAAGGATTCACCTCAGATTCTGAAATTATACACAAATTATTAGTATCATTGATAACAATTTAGAGAATTTCAAAGCATCAGCCTGGTACAATCACTGTATACAAACCTTGTCTTGTCCATGCCCATCTCAATGGATGTGTTACAAGCCTGTGACTTGCCCACTGGCCACTCAGGCTCTCAGCTGATCCTGATTTCTGTCACTAGCCCTGCCCTGCTCTCCCAGTGACCAGGGAGGCCACTGCCCATCCTGCTCTCATTCCCCCATATGTGCAGCATCCCTGCCCTTTCAGAACAGCTGCTCTTTGTTTTGCCTTTGATTTTAAAGGAGAATTGCATGCACATATTGAGTACTAACTTTATTAGAGTTCTTTGGAACCTTACTCGATGCAGCCATCTGTCAGCAAAGACATGCTTGTCAAAGGCCAAATCTGCTGTCAGGAGCTGCCAATATAAAATAAGGTATTAAAGGAAGAAGCCAAACTCTCTGCTTCATTAATGCCAATTTTATTGACTTCTTGAAATATTATAACATAAATGTCTGAAAAAGGTGACTGAAAGATTCCATTCCACAATACAATTGCAAAATATTCCAGTGACTTTATAATTTTATAACTAGTTTTATAATTGCTATAATTATAACAAATTTAAAATTTTTACTTTTCTGTAGAATTGTTCCTACTTTGTTGGGGCTTTTTTCTTTCAAGTTGAAAAAGGAGAAAAAAGTAAAAGGAAGAAAATTTAAAAGTGGAGTGGTAGAAATTCTACAAAGAGAGTTATCTAGTATAGAGATAGTACAGAAATTTCCATGCGTATTTTGATTACGCAAAAAAAGAGTTGTTGGAATCCAAATCTTTAATTTTAGCATTGGTAGAACTGAGTGCAAAAAAAATTATTGTTCAAGGCATATAATGTAAAAAGAAATGCAGTCTTAAAACAATGGAGATTTGTATTTTTATGTGAGCTCTTTTTCATTCTTCCTCTATCCCAAGAACTCTTCTCACAAAAGGATTTGTCTCGGCATGAAAATGAAGATACTGCTATTTTCAGTGCCCTGTCACGAAAATATTTATTTAGGTTTAGAAACAGTATTCCGACAATTTAGAATTCCCACTGAATAACACCAAACCATGCTCAGTTCTATCACTTCCCACTCTCTACATGTCCCTGCAGTGGGATAGACAGGAGAATTGGAGGCACAAAAAGTAAACATAATGGGTTGAGATAAGTACAAGCTACTGGAAACAGCTATGAAATGAGATAATGAACAGTAACAACTTACTAATAACAGAGTGAACAAAAAAAAAAGGTGAACAGTTCACATATGGTTGCTCACTATGGTATACCTGATAATAAGGAATATCCAATTGCACCCTCTGCTGTACTAGAACCAGCAGGGATCTCTTCCCCCATTCCCAAAAAGAGATGTGAGGTTGTGTAGAATAGTCCCTGAGTCCTCCTGGCTATTGCAAAAATTCACATTGTCCTAGCAGGAACCAGTACAATGTGGGATGCGGAAAAGAGGCATAAAAATTCCTGGAGGTTTTTTGTCATCAGTGACCATGAAAATCTATCACAGTATTTTGCAATCATCTGCTCCATCTGAAGGAAGGAAGACATCTGCTGAAGAATTAGTATCCAGATGGTTACTCCATGAGTTAACAAGATGGCTTAATCAAATGCTAAAGGTGAAGGAGGCTAGAAGTAGATTTAGTTCATATGTTGTCACAAGGCTGCCAATGACTATCTTGTAGAAAGGCCACTTGCTTAAATAAATGAAAATATGGCTTGCTAAAATTCAGCAATATATAACTCAAGGACATAGTTAGATGAGTGTTTGAAAAAGTCACCTTTGTGGTTCTGTAAGTCAAAATCAAAATCATATGTGAACACGAACAACACAGAATCATAGAATGGCCTGAGTTGCAAGAGACTGTAAAGATCATGTAGTTCCACACCCCCGGAATGGGCAGAGACACCTCCCACTAGTTCAGATTGCTCAGAATCCTGTCCAATCTGACTTTTAGCACCTCCTGGAATCTGACTTTGAACACCTCCATGAATAGGGCATCCATAACTTCCCTGTGCAACCTGTTCCTGTGCCGCACCATGCCAACAGTGAAGAATTTCTTCTTAATATGTAATCTAAATCAACTCAGTTTTAAACCATTCTCCCTTCTCCTATCAGTATGTGCTCTTGCAAGCAGATAAATAGTCATTCCAAGCCTCTTGTTACTATTTCTCTCCATCCTTCCTATAAGTTCGCCCAGGTGCTGTAAGGCTGCAAATAGGTCACTTTGAAGCCCTCTCTTTTCCATGGTCAACATCTGCAATTTTGCCAGCCTTTCCTCATAGGAAAGGTGCTCCATCCCTCTGGTCATCTTGGTGGCTTCCTGTGGGCTCACTCCAACCCATCCATATTCCTCCTGTTCTGGGGATCTCAGGGCTGGATGCAGTACTCCCAGTGGAACCTCTCTTGACCTGCTGGTTGTGCTGCTTTTGATGCAGCCTAGGATGCAGTTGTCTTTTCTCTTTATCTGTCTTGTTTTCATGCCACTTAAACTCTCTTGGATAGAATGCCCCTAACCTCTGACAGAGTCTGCCACAAATCTGTGGGTCTATAGTAGACCAAAGTAACCTGTGACGAGTTCCATGCCTTTTATCTAATGCATTTAAATATTTATGGAAGAAATGCCAATAAATTCTGTGAAATTCCTAGATGTCAGAGAAGAGATCTTCCAAAAAGATAACTTTGATCTTAACAAAAACATTGAGAGGGTGACAAAAGTAAAGAGTAGGTCTAAATTATTTTATGCACATAGGCAGAAACAAAGACATACATGCATTCATCAGCATTTAAGTAGAGACTGGGGAAAGTAGACACAGGATGAAAATGTGTACTACAGCCTTGCTCAAGGCTGAAAGCAAGAGAGTACTTTTTAGTATCTTTCCTCTGCTTCCTAAGTCTAACATGTGCCAGGAAGAAATGTTGGGATCTGCAACTATTATTGCAGCTGTGTTCAGAAGAAGACTCCCACCAGTATTTCCAGGATGTCAGTGGAGACACACTGTTTGCGATGGCCAAGTACAGATCAGGAAGATAAAGGCTCTTTGTCTTAATTGGCAAGGTTTTAGTACTGAATTTAGTGTCCCATGATGTCATGGTAAATGTGTTAGGCAGATGGAGGCAATGGAGGAACATTTTCACATTCTGCAATGGCATAGCCACAGCCACTGATCCAGGATCAGAGACAGGAATATCTTTGTCAACAAGACACTTTCCTCACAACTGTTTATCCAGATGAAGCAAGAATTTCAATGTCATTCCCTTTCTCTTCTCATAATCAGAAGTGGAATTAAAAGATCGGTTTCCTGTGGTGTTACTTTTTTTTTTTTTTTTTTTGAGGGTTTTTTGAGTTTTTTAAACAGAAGAAGGAAAATGTTGAGAATCAGTAACAAGTTTTTGTGCAGGGAAATGGGCAAAAATTCACACCCCCAGAATTTAAGTAATTCACTCTTCATCTTCCAGTCAGTGAACACAATAATGCTGGAATGCAAATCTAACAAAGTATACTGGGTTACAATGTAAAGATATGTCCAAAGGTATGTATTCTATCACCATCTGCTGAAAGCAGGTGGGGCACTGATTCTTATCTTGGTGGGAGATATCCTCTGCTAATGGGCCATCTGTTAAAACCAGATGGGGCAATGTTCTTATCTTCCCCACAACCCACCCTCCCTCCAGGAATATATCTTTTGTTAATGGGCCATTGAGGCCCATTGCATAGCTGACAAAATTACATCATCCCATTAGGAAATGCTCCACACAGGGGGAGGAGCTAAGCCTTTCCTATCTAGATAAAGACTGAGATTTCGAACACTAAAGCAGCCCTTATCCACTGGTTTCCAGAGGACAAGAGCTACCAGGATCACTGCTTCAAGAAGACCACTTCATCTGGATTGCTACTACCACCCTAACTAGCAGGGTGTCAGGTTGTATTCTGACTCTGTCAATGCCTTTTCTTTTGTACTATTGCATATATTTGATTTTTCTCTTTTTTTTTTCCCTATAAAATTGTACTTCTGACTTGGGGTCTTTCACTGGTTTTGATTTCAAAACCATTACACAAAACTATTAATTATTAACAACAACAGCAAGCAAAACACTCATGATATGTGGAAGTAAATAAAATTGGTTAATTTTCCTTTTGGCTTAATAAAATGTTACTTCATTGTGTTTCTCTTTGGCTGGCTTTCCTCTTTAGTGCTGACTCAGTAACAGGTGAGCCAAGGATGGATTTGTTCCATCATATATTTATGGCTCCTCTCTAATATTTTCTTGAGAACAAAGCCTTTTTTTTTTCCTTTTGCATCTTGATTTGTAGTTGACACATTTCATAAAAACAAAGACGTTTTCCAAAATGTCACTGATTTCTGTGTAGCACTTTGACAATCTCTTGCTTAAAGAGAGCTGTTTCAGAGAGATAAAATTCCATTTTTTGATTGAGATTTTAAAATTTTTGTTTGTTTGCATGTTCTTTAATTTGAGGAGCAAATGTCACTTCCCTTCTTCCCCCTGCTTACAGATTCCACCACCGGTCATTATTCTTTGGAAGATAGAACTGTTTTGAAATAGAAGGTAAATTAATCCATAAAATAACTTATTCATTTTATTTTTTTTAGAGCTAACAATTTCCCATTTTCTTTGAACATCATCCTTCCTGGTTCTGTTGTATACCAGTGGAACTTATATGTCCAGCTTAATTTCAAAGCTTCTCTGATTCTTTTTCTAACCATTTGCAATGCTTACTCTAACTCAGACACGCAATAGGAATGGCTACAAAGAGAGAGGTGCAAAACAAGTGACTCAATATGAAGCTTGTCTTTTGCAGGTGTTGTTACAATTTCCGTGGTGCAATGGGATAGGTACATTTTATTCTGGTCATAGACTGCACCTGAAAAGGTACAGGTACTATTAAATGCCATATAGGAACCTGAGAATTGTCCACAATTGCAGTTGTAGGTGTGTGAAGAACAGACTTTCTCAGAATGTTCATATTTAATTGGAGGGATTGGCCTGATGCATTTTAAGACTATGTTAACTTTCCAGCTCAGAAAAAGTATTCACCTTCAGTAACCTCAGATGATGAGATGAAAACTGAAAAGCACAATTTGTGCTTCAGAATCCCATCTGACTTTTCAAGACTGACTGAAGAAGAAAAGTCTAAATGTTTTCTGCCAAAATATGCAAATAACACTGGAAGAGTAATACATTTACAGATTTATTATTTTTTCATATAAATGTGGCTTAAATAGAGAGTGCAGTACATTAGGGAGTTCTGACACACCAGTAGCAGCTGTTTTAAATTAAAATATCCCATGCAAAGCAATTAGTTTAATGTTTCTTCGTCATCATCATAATCATCATCATCATTTCTGAAATCTCATTCTTCCCCTAAGGTTCTTGACGTTCCATGCTCATAAGTAGGCTTGGTATAAGAAGATCATGGTGGTTGGTTTTGATACCATCCTATTCTAAAAATACTCAAAATCTATTTTTTAATGTATTTTGACCATCTCTTCTGCAGGGCTGGTTTTGGAGTTGTTTCTGCTTGATTTTTTTATATATATTTTTTGGGGGGAGTGGGACAGTTTTGCTTTGTTCTGTAGGTTATTTAAATTTGGTTGTATTTACTGGGCAAATTTTCAAACTCTCAGGAAATGTTAGTTTATGTGTGTTTCAGTTCCTAAAAGTGTTCACATGTGATCAGTTTCAGAAACACATGGTTGGCAGCAGGCCACTGGCTTCCAATTCAATTTCATCAGCCATGTTGCACTGATTGAAGGAGAAAAAGACTTAACATTGAATTTTCTTACTTTGTGAGCATCCCTTCAGATAATGCAAAGACTGCAAGATCTGTACTAATTGCATTTTTGGGACAAATTTAAAAAATTACATTAACTATCCTTTCAAAATGTTTGACTTTTGCATTGGTTGGGTTGTGGAAATTCAATATATAAATGCATAGTATTCAATCCCTCCAATAAGTATAATCACTGTGATGTGGCCAGTAATCTGCCACAATGATCATTGCAACTGAGATTCTCCAAAAAATCAGGCAGCAGCATGTGCTTAATGAATGAGCAAGACACTGGGAAATTGTCCAGATCCTATAATTTAAATGTCTCTGTTTGCCCTGAATTTTTAAATGGAGGTAGAGAACTGGCAAAATAGCCATGAATACAAATAAGTGGTTTTTTTGGTACAGTATTTTGAATGTAGTATGTTCTGTTTACTACCTGAATATACTGTAGTACACTGTGGTGTTTGTTATTAGAAATAAAGAATAATTACTTGACTGATATATGTACTGTTATTTAAAAAAAAAACAAAAAACAAAAAAACCAAACCCAAATTTGTTTTCAAGCTTTAAATGTACACCTAAAGAAAATAAATTTATTTATATATGTTTACATACAGTTACATGCAGAGACGTACAGAGAGATATAAATGCATAATTTTAAAATGCATTATAATTAGGACAGCAAAATTGCATAGATACGAAGAAATTATTGCTACTGCATTTGAGATGTCTAACCATTACAATAAATGAATGTGAAAAAAAAAGTCTGTTTTGAAAAACAATGGAATCGGTGGAACACAGAGTACAATTCTGCTTGGTGACATGTTATGTTCAACTAAAACTGTAATTCAGACAATTATGCAGAAATTCTAGCTACAGTAAAACAAATGGTCCCTAATTTGGCCTGCAGATTTTGCTGTAGTGTAATCAAAAAAGGCAGCTTTTACACCAGGGTCTTTTCAAAATATTTCTTTATCATCTCTTTAAATTGTTGTAATCTCTGACTTAATGCACATTTGATGAGGCAGAATGACCTTTACCACATCATTCAAGTCACAGCTGTTATTTTAACTTTGTTCTGCACTCTTTGTCCCTCAAAGGGCAAGAGATACAGTAGTTTTCATTTCCCATTTCTATTCCATTTTCTGATTTCTCTTTCCCACACATCCTCTTGTTCAGTACATTAAGCTGGTCTTTTTGGGAGCTGGATCTGAAACTCTACCCTGTTTGAAGCAATTTAGTCTGTCCAGCATCCCCTTTTCCTTTTCCTACTATGCAGAAAGTTGGTTGTATTTAATAATTTCTGACTATTCCTGTTGATATACACTTAAAATCCTTGCACATGCAAACAAAGTGTATAAAAAAAATGTAAAAAATATTATTTTGTGACTAATATAGAAATTTTATGATTAAGCTTTATCCACCACTTGCAGTATTAGAGGTGGTGATATTTACAGAAAACTCACTTGTGATATTCTGTCAATGAAAAGAGCTCTGATATAATTGCTGGTTTAACTTGCTGACTCTAAGGAACTTTGTTATGTGAAAAGGCAATTTAAAGCCAGCTAAAATGAAAAAAGCACTCTGATAAATTATGGACCTAATTAATTTTCTTGGCTTTGTTTATTCCTGGTTTGCAAGGCCAGAATTGTCACAGCAGGGAAAAAATGAAAGGATCACTGGAAGACCAAATGAGTACAACATTAGCTTAAATTTACTGTTTTTCAAATATGATGCAAAAGACAAAGGAGAAAAAAACCCCACAAAACCAAGAAAAACTCCATAACCCAAACCAAACCTAGTGCATTAATGTGACAACACCCCTTAAAGACAAGGAGTCAGTGAAGGTGCTGACAGTCTTTCCTCTTGTAAGACGTGCACCCAATTTCACAATCTGAGTTTTAGGTCAAGTGTTTGACATCCACAAATAGTATATGTCATAAATGATCTTTTGACTCATTAACTGTTTTCACTGCTTCTGTTCTGCACCACTCAAGGAAATGCAGAACAGAGCACTGAATATCAGTTAATTCAGTTTAAGTTTCTAGTGTTGCCTCAATTTTAGGTAGCAAATGTAATATTGTCTTGAGCCACATGTATTGGATTTCACACAGGACTGTTGTATTTACATAGACCATACTTAAAAAGACCAGAAAAAATTGTGCCCTGGACAATAATATTTTAAATATATTATTAAAAATATCACTGGAGTCCTAGAGTCATATATTTGGCTTCAGTCCACATCTTGTATGACTGCGTGGTGAGAAGAGAAAGCCATAGAGTTAACTTGGTCTTTCATTGGCCTGGTGGTAGAACATCCTGCTGATAGTTAAAGCTGGACAGCAAAGTCACCAATGTCCCATTTAAAGCCCATGATATTCAGCACAGGCATCATAAAGGCCCTAAAGCAGGAAAATTGGATGGACAAATGATCCAGCCAGCCTGCTGCTCAGAAGGGCAAGTTAGAAACGAGGAGTAACATCAGCATGTGTCACCCTGGCATTATCTATTCTGAGGTCAGGCACCAGCTAACAGACTTTTTTTGTGAACTGAACAGCCTGCAAGCCTTCCAAATACAGCCATGGTGCTCCTGTGTACCTTGCAGAGCCAGAGCCAGGTGATGTGGGAGACTCCACTTGGCACAGACCTGGCAATGGCAGACCCTCTGGAATGTATGCTATTCATTTTTGAATGCCACCTTACAGTGTTAGACCAAAACCAGACAGCCTTGCCCTTCCAAACACCAGGCAAGTGCAACATCTTTTTGCTCCTATATTGCCTGCATACAATAGATCTATTATGAGACACGGCGTGGTTTGTATATTCAGGCTATTCAGTCAAACAGAAATTTTCTGAAAGCAGAGTCTGAAGAATCAGATCTTGATTTGCTGTACTGATTTGAAAGCACTACTTGTGAAACATGGTTTGAAGGCAGCTCTGCAGTGTGGAAATCTGCACCTTTATGCCAAGGAACTCTGAGCCAGAGCAAAGTGCTAGTGATTTGTTGCACATGGGCTTCTGTCTTCACTTTCTTGGCTTTGTGATTAGTCATAATGTTATTACTGTAGAATGTTTCTGGTTAATTTGCACAATTATTAAAAGAAGGAACAAACCCATTTTTTACTGGAAAATTCTAAGCATATTAACATGTTACAAATCCTGATGATAGTATGATGGCATGGTGTCAAAAAATACCTTCTTTTGGAAAGGTGCACAGTGATATGCCCCCTTAAGTGATTTCTATATCTCATTTAATTTCCCTGGCAAATACATTTTAGAAGCATCTCTTACTTATTTCAATTATAACATTTTTATTTTACCATTTTTCTGGCCACTCAATTACCTTTTCTGTAACTTTCACAAACATTCACTAGCATACTGCCATAGTACATTATTCCTATGAGTTTTCAGAATACTGCAATTTCTATGAAACTACCAGACACTTCAATGTTTTCAAGATCCAGTAGAGAAATATTTCTAGTATAGTTGTGTAGTTTATGTAATTTTTAGCAAAAATTACAAAAAATAGCAAACCACATTTCTGTGTTTTTTCGGATTAAAAGTATTTTTCTTCATTGTGCTCCTGGTTAATCATTAATTTGTCTCATAGATTTCTAAGACAGTGTCAGTACTTTTGTTTGTGAGTATAAAAAGTGGAAATTTAAGAAAAAACCCAAACTACAAACTTGTCTTTTAAGCCACTAGAAATTAAATTTAGTCTTAATGATAAAGGAAGTTTGATAAAAAGATAGATTCTATAAAGATCCATTTTGCCTTACCAACAGTAATTACACCTCTGAGTGGTGTTTTATAGTTTCCTAAAATCTATTTATGTAATATATACTATAGGATAATTTTTTTGCTGGAATAAATAAGCTGCAATTGAACTGTTTGTAAAGTTGTCCTTTTACTCTTTTCTTAGAAAGGTATAACCAAAATTAATCTCCTCCCAAATATAACTTGGCAATTGAAAAAAAAAAATCTTCCTCCAGCTTACTCTTGTTCAGGGTAAAATATTTTCCAATGGATTTTTTTTTTTTTTTTCCCACTGCAGCACCAGAGGACTCACAAGGTTGTCATTAGTGGCTAGGCAGGCACTGATGAACTGTTGAAAAGGGAGCAGACAGAGAAATTTCTCTCTGTGAACTTTGACAAGGTGTAACATAAGACATGGTATAAACTCTCCTTCATGGCTTTCTTTAGGAGATAAGAGGAGAATTGATTGTGGCGACTGTAGCCCTCTTAGAATAGCTTTCTGTGCTGAATTTCCAGATGGAAAGAGGAACATGGAGAGAGCATTTGAAAAAATGGTGTTGGTAATCTCATTGAGAGGCTTCTTATTCCTGATTCTTGAGGTAAATGCCTGAACACTGTGCTTCTGGAAATTCCTTTAACAGAAAAGTTAGAGCAACTTGTGTTGAGCCATATCCAGCAAAACCTTCAGAAAAGACTGCAGTGCACATGAGAGTCTATCTATGACTATCGTGCTGAAGCCAGCTCTCTGAGACAGAATAGGACTGCACTCAGATGCTGGGGCCAGCTTTCCCCTGTTGCGAAAGAGTTATTTTCATAACGTGAAAGCTCACATAAGGCATATTTAACATTAATATCCTGAAAGAAGACCAACAGGCTGGGTGGGGAAGCTTTCAATCTGCAGATCTTACGCTACTCTCGTACGGAAGGTACTGAGGAAATCAGTGTATTTAATCGTAGAAACCATGTTATAAATCTTTGTTTTCATCTCTTAAAGTGAGTTGTGAAGAGCCCAGGACATTTGTGGTGAAGTTTATTGCCATTGTAGTTGAGCGACCTCATCAGAACTTTAGATCATATAAAGGCCTCACTGAAATACTGACTGATGCAGTACTTTTGGGAAATCATCAGATGTGTATGACTTTTGCAGGCTTTTGAGTGTTGATGAGGTCAGGGAACTGGTGTGAAGTGCACAGACCCATACAAAAGTGAGCAAAGAAGGCAAGGCTGGTGAGTACAGAATAACCCTACCACTAATAATGTGAACCACAACATGACCACACTTAATCCATAATGCCTTTGTAAAAGATGCTGATTCGTTCAAGACTTAAAGGTAGTCAGCAATAGTTTCGCTTTGTTGAGATTTTTAAATTTTTGTTTGCAGTTTTTGTTTGTTTTGTTTTTCTTGTGGAGGGAGTTTTTTGATAATTTATTAAGTGGTAGGTTAAAAAAGGTGTCTTTGGCCCAGGCTGTTTGTGCAGATTTGTGCTTTTTCTGTGTTACTGCCTTATGAGGGGGAGGTTGGTAGTGCTGTGCCTTGTGGACAAGGACTCATACTTGCTCAAACTCCTGAACTGAGCTATATTTTACTGTGTGGAACAATACCAACGTCAGTACCTCCTTACTTTTGATACTATGACAGAGTCTCCAAATCTGACACTGCTGGGTGAATAATTACTTTTAAAACCCAAACAAACAATCATGAGACTACTGAATTTTGAAGGAGAACTGTGACAATATCCAGATAATCTTTTGCCAGTAGAAATTTAATGAGATTGGGGTTATTTTGTGGTGATTGAAGATCAGAAAATCATGATGAAGCTTTGCAAAGTAATGATATATGCCCAAAACCAACAGAAAAAGAAGCTAGCATACTGCATGTAGTCAAATTCCCTGAACCGAGTGCGCATGTATATTTAAAATTTTGGTTTGATTGAAATAACGAATTGCAGACTTACATATAGCAGCTTCTCTTTTGCTAAAAGGTACATAAAGAGCTTCAATGAAATCTTTTAAACTGTTCTTTCTTGCTTTCTCTGGTAATGGTCCTCCCTAAGGAGAAGCCTTTGTGTTTAACTAGAACAGATTAAGAATCCATCTCTAAGCAAATCTTTTCTATGCATAGTTTGGTTTCCAGCCAAAATTTGATTTAATAAAACGTTTGCCTGATTCCAATTTGTATTCATCAACATAGCTCTTCCTGAAATGATATTAGGAGTATTTTGTAAAATAAAATATTTAATGTCCACACAGCAACGAATTAGAGTTTATCTGTGAGGTATCAACAAATTTAGCAAGCGAAGAGCATTTGCTAGATTTAGTAAGATTGTTTTACTCACAGAATGATGAAGTGGTAGCAGTTAATGCAAGTGTATTCTCTCTTCCTATGCCAGTGCAAATGATTTGGGCAGAATATACATGCATTCATCCTTGTTCCAGCACTGCAGCAGCTTTACAGGATAGAGAGGGCTAATTTATTTAGAACCATCTTACTCAGAAAGGTTCAAAGTCTCAACTCTGCTAACTAGTATATCTTGAAGTCCAATTTTGATGAAGACAGGCTATCACCCACTGTATAGGGCTTAAGTCTGCTTTACCTCTTACAAAACAATTTCAGTTTATTCTGAGAAATTCAATTTTTCAGCAAGTTCTATTACAGGAAAAAAAAAAAAAACAACAAAAAAAAACCACCCGTTACCAGGCAAGCTCTGTACAGTAGTTAAGAGGGTTTTTCAGGAAATTTTCAGGCAAATTATTTCCTTAGGTACACCATTTATATACCTGAATGACTCCCTCACAATGAGTGCAGTAGAGTTAGCGGTTGCATGGCTACACGGTAAGTAAACCTCTTATTTCTAGCAAGGCAAACCTTTAAATTTTGGACTGCAGGCTCTTTGGGCACATCTGCATGAAGGATATATCTGTGCAGCACAGGATCCAGTCACTAGCAGAGGTTTCAGGTGTGCAAGCATAGTGTCACCTAAAGCGCTGCACTGCACTTTTCAGCAGAATAAATTTGAGAGAGCTGATGAGCCAAGGTAGTTGCGCTAGTTTTAACTTTGGAGCTAGCTTATCTAGCACAGGCTCAAGTTTCTCTGCACCCTTCCCGCTTGACAGATACTCAAAATGTGTTCTTGAGATACACTCTAAACGACCCAGAGCCTGAAAACAGAAGTCATACACCCACCATTCAATTCTACCACCTTTCCTAAACAGAAATGTTCAAACACCTCAAGTTTTGATTTAGTAGGTGCCTCGCTGATTGTCTGCACAAAGACTCTCAAGACAGCTGTTACAGTCCAGGTCTTTTGAGGCTTTTAAAGCTCCAAGCACAGTCATATTTTGTGCATTAATAAGAACAAGTATTATAATAAGAGTGGTAGAGTGTGCTGGTTCCACATGGAAAGGTGGGGGGCAGAGCTGCTGGGGGCAACGGAGGGGCTGTCCCCACTCTGGGAGCTTCCCCTGTGGGCTGCGGGGGCCAGTTGGAGGCTGATCTGGTGTTGGCATCCCAGGTGGCCAATGAAAGAGTTGTTTCATTTTCATAAATCACATTGGTAGGGGGTGAGGCACTCTGTTTTGGCTTCCAGCCTCCCTGGTGCCTGGCACCCGGCCCTGGCTGTGCAGGGCTCAGCTCTGTGGGGCTCGGCTCAGCTCGGCTCGGCTCCCCTCTCCGCATGGCGTGGCCGAGCAGGGGGATGAGGGAGCCACCAAAGGCTCTCCCTCATCCCCCACCATCCCCTTTCTGAGAAGAGAGGCCCCAGATGATTCGGGTGCCTCAGACTTTTTCCAGCAATGGCCTGGCCCAGCTTCTTCATGTCCTGGATGCAACTTTAACCCTTTTAATTCCTGGATAAGATTCTTGATCTCCTGAGCTCCCCTGAATGAGAAAAAATAAAGCATGGAGATTACAGAGGTCAGCAGAATGAAGATCAAGTTCCTGATGGTAATAGATTGAAAAGATGCAATGAGTAGCTGAAAACCTTTTTTTGTGGGACTATAAGGGGACTGTGACTCCACTAAAATTCCTTTAAACTGTGAAATATACTTGGGGATGTTTAAGTGCTTGAGTGGAAATGGAGCTGTCTGTTTTGGGACTGGAAATATGGACAAAGACATTTAATGGAAAAAGAGATTAAGAGATTTTTGATTTTCAGCAGTCTGCCTTTAAAAGTGGTGTTGCCCCAAGTCTGTAACATAACCCATAGCACAGCTCTGGAAGGACGGTGGAGATGGGAGGAAATTAATAGTTTTGTAGGTCTGGGTGGATGCAGACTATGAAAGTGAAGACACCCTCTAAGCCTGAACCAAAAAAGGAACTTTTCTCTCTAGAGTGAACTGAAATGATTATTTGGGTGGATAACTGACTGAAGTGTTTTCTGGATGTTGTTGTTAAGAAATGTGGAATGAAGGAAATGGGGAGGAGGGAACAATCTAGGAATCTTATTCTGAATTCTTTTTGTGTTAATAAAAAATTTCTTCTTATACCCTTTTAAGTTTTGAGCCTGCCTTGCTTGTCTCTCCTCCTAAATCCTGTCTCTAAAATAAATTATAAATTGGCAAACCCAAGTCACCCTGTGACAAAGAGAAAAGAGCAGAATCATTTTGCATACATGTTATAATTCTTTAATTTTTTTATTTATTTTTAAAGTACTGATTTTCTTAAGTAAATATGATTATGCTCCTCTTAAAATGTTGCAGGCTAACATTTTTTATTTCTTTCAGGGAAAGCAAATTCTGTCTATTCCTACACGTTGCGCAGTATAATGGCTCACGGCCCACACAGTGGGTAATTTGAATGAACAGCAGGCCTTCAAATTACACTAAAAGCCCTGTTATATTTCAAGCAGGGAACATTTTTATTATAGTCACATTCTTGACATCCCACAGGATGAATATACTTTTTTTTTTTTTTTCTCTATTGATGTCAGACCAGCAGGCAACTAGCTGGAAAAAACAGGCATCTTGAAATACCCGTGGAACAGTTTACAAATACAGGTACCTCTGCTTTTTGATGCTGGGATATTTTGTATTGAGAGAAAGCTCTATTTTATACTTAGGAACTGTACCATGAATTGCGTGCAGGAAGCCTCATCACATACAATCAGCGATTCACAGTTCATTCAAAGCACACAACTACTAATGGCATTATTCACCCCAGTGAGCAGGGATTTGTGTAATGGGGCTTTCCAAAAGTATTAACACAGCAGTGAAGGGAGGTGGCAGCTCAATGTTTTCTATTAGTGTTTGACCTTTTTTCATGCTTTGGACCTTGATACAGCCTTAGCTGCTTCCCTCTTTCTCTGGAAAAAGGCTGGCCCTTTTTCCTGTAGCTATGCAAGGTCTCAAAGAGACAGCAGACATACAGGCACATATTTAATCTCTGTTTGCTTTCTCACCTCGTTAGCTCTCTCCTTCCTCATCCTCACTGTCTATTTCCATTTCAAGGCTACAGAATCTGTAGTTCATTAGGAACTGCAGTTCATTAGTGGTGTTCTCCCAGCCATGGAAATTATTTTCTGAAGACCTCCCACCCAAATAAAGTGAGATAAAAGACTGGGAATTTCACAGTCTTCAAATGATAGTTTGCAAGAGCTCTATGGCCTAAAAAAGAAAACAAACACACCTTATAACTCACTTTTAATGTACTAAACACAGGAGGCAGTGTAATTGTCTACGCATTTTTTATTCTCTCCATGTGGTTTAAATTTTGTCTTTACTGTCAACTCATATGCAGCGTCCACATATTCAAGTTCTATCCATAACTTCAGGGAAGGGCTAGTGATCAAAACCTCTCTAGGACTCAGCAAAGTCTTTTCTTAGCAGTGCTATCAGAGGTGTAGGTGAGTTTGGACACGTGAATTCAACTCTCCATAACTATACTCACTGGATCACATGGACATCTGTCCTTGGGTTATCATCTGGTTTATGTAATTGGGAAAGTTTTAATGCCCCTCTTATTGTTCATATTTCAGGGGAAGTGAAGAATATGCAAACTCTGCCTATAATCTATTCAAACTTGAGCAATATTCTAAAAATTGAAGGTTTATAGGTTCAGTTACTTGACATACTGATTAGAAGGGTAAGTAACTTTTGTCAGTGAATGGAATTCACTCCAAATGACTAGAATTTCTGCCAAGAAATTTTGCCTACTCAAAACTGTCCTTTGGGATGTTTTTCCTGACACCTTGGCTAACATTATTATGAAACTGGCTTTTAATTTTGTAATATTCACTAAGCACCTGTCACAGTGTGTCTTGGGTTTGCCAATTTTTATATATTTAATTTCTTTTAGAGACAGGATTTAGGAATAGAGACAAGGCAGGCTCAAAACTTAAAAGGGTACAAGAGGAAATTTATTAATAACACACAAAAAAAAGAATTCAGAATAAGATTCCTAGATTATTCCCTCTTCCCTTCATTCCACATTTCTTGACAACAATATACAGAGAACACTTCAGTCAGTTATCCACACAAATAATCACTTCAGTTCCCTTAAGAGAGGAAAGTTCCTTTTTTAGTTATGGCTTAGGGGGTGTCTTCATCTTCACAGTCTGCATCTGCCCGGAACCTACAGAACAATGAATTTTCCTCTCATTCCCACAGTCCCTCCAGAGCCGTGTCATGGGTTACGATGCACACATGGGGCACCACTTTTAAAGGCAGGCTGCTGAAAACCAAAATTCTCTTCATCTCCTTCTCTATCAAGTGTCTCTGTTCATTTTCCAGTCCCAAAACAGAGAGCTCCAATTTCTCCGAGGCAAAAAAAAGTTTTCTTCTCAAGCACCCATCCTCCCCAAGTATATTTCACAGTTTAAAGGAATTTTAGTGTAGTCACCGTCCCCTTAGCCCACAAAAAAAGGTTTTCAGCTACTTATCAGTTGCATCTTTTCAATCTCTTCCTACCAGGAATTTTATCTGCATTCCTCTGACCTCTGTAATCTCCATGTTTTATTTCTTCTCATTCAGGGGAGCACAGGAGATCAAGAATCTTATCCAGGTATTAAAAAAAAGTTAAAATTGTATCCAGGTCATGAATAAGGCATGGGGGGGGGGGGGGGGGGGGGGTGGAGGCCTCTTCTTTTTTAGAACGGTGTGGGGAAGGGAGAATTTTTTGGTGGGTCCCCGATCCCCCATGCTTGGCCATGCCACGTGGAGAGTCCAGCCAAGCCAAGCTCCACAGGGCCGAGCTTCACCCAGCCGGGGCCACCCAGAGCCATGCAGTCGGGTGGGCCGGGACCGTGTGGCTGGGCAAGGCCCCACCAAGTTGGGGCTGGGGTGCTGGGCCGGGCCGGTCCGGAGCCAGGCCAGGACCCCAGCCACAGACCCCCGCATCTCCCGAGGCTGGAAGCAGAAAGAGAGCAGTTATCTTAATCCACTGTGATTTTTGAAAGCAAAATAATCTTCCATTGGTTTCCTGAGCTGTCCATCACCAAATCAGCTCTCTGATTGGTGCCAGAAGCTCACAGGGGAGGCTCCCAGAGACGGGGAGAGTCCCTCCCACTCCCCAGCCTCATGGAGCCTTCCCTGAGGGGAATCCACCCTCCCTCCTAGCACGTGAATCCAATATAACACCTTCTCTTTACATTCTCTAGGACAATTCATAAACAGTAAAGAAACAATTAGTAGACGTTTTAATTATTTGTTTGCTTCATCAAGCTACTCAAATTTTCTTGATCAAGCTATTTAACTCTATTGTGTTCCTTTGTCCACTGTGCCAATTCTATGTGGAATTTGATTTTTTTTTTACATAATTTTTGTGTGGCTAAGAAATTTACTCAAGATTGTGTAATACTAAGGATATGCAGAGCTGTTCAGAAGAGAGACTGTGTTTGCAAGGAGGATCAATGGGTCAGACCCAGGCTTCTGCAGGTGACCTGATGGACACGGAGCAATGGCAGTTGGTCAGAAGGATCAGGAGTAATTAATGCCATGACATTCTATATGGCTCTACAGATAAGCCTAAGTGTAGATATAGATGCCAGCAAAGGCTGTGTGAATGCTAACACATTTCACACAGAAATACATAGTAAAGATCATGGAGAAAACTGAAAAGTCATCAAAAAGTAAAGGACAGATAGAAATATTTCCATTGTTTATGTGGAAAACCACAGAAAAATTAGAAATAAGGTGACAAAGGGGAATTTGATAGTATTATCGTTGGCAAGGTTTTTAATTCCCATTACTTGCAGAGTTTTCATCACTGAAAACAAATACAACCTTTCACTTGACTTTGGTTAGCAAATATAAGGAATCTTAGGGGGGAAGGGGTGGATCCCTGTAATACGAGGTGGCACAAGGTTCCTGCCACTGCTGACACAAACATTCCTAATCAATGCCAGGGGGAGCAGTGGTCTACTCAGCTTTCACTCTGACAAATGTCAGCTGAGCAAGCTGCCCTGCAGAAGCAGTGAAGAACACAACATGCTTTCTGCACAGATTGTCAGGGCTGCTGTCCTAACCTGCCTGTTCTAGACACCCAGGGGATTGTAGCAGACTTGGCCAGCCATGCTGGAACACAGCAGGTGGTTATGTTGCCTTTAGGAGCTGGAACAGACACCACACTGTGTTAAGGGGAATAAAATGGGCATTTATTGAAAGGCCTTCAAAGGCCACACCCTGGCAGTACCAGTGTCACAGTGTGGCCCCTGCCCTGCCTGAGTGGCTCCAAGGTGGAGCAAAAAGCGGGCTTGGTCGCATGATGTCACATTTTTGTAGATTTCAGTCCATGTGCATACAGGAGTCAACCATCCAATTAATAATCTCAAATTGTAGAGGTGTCATCCTCCTCTTCTCCTGGCTGGCCCACCCTCCTCACGTTTATACTTAGGACCTGGATTCTGAAGAAACTGTCCTTGAATCCATAGCTGGAATCAGACTATTTTGTCTTTATCCCCCTAAAACACAACAGAAAAGCATACCCAGAAATTAAGGCATCGCTTGCAGCATTCAATATCTCTCTTTCAGCCTTGACAGGTAAAAATTAATTTCACTTGAACAGGTAAAGGGCAGAATTTCTTCTAGCTGAGAGAGAGAGTAACCTGCAAAATCATCAGCTGTTCTTGGCAAGCTGATGGAACACTGCTTGTTAAAACATTTCTAGAGACACACAGGATCTCTGCAATAACAGAAATAGTGATGTGAGTGTTGATTCAATGGTGTACAGGGCCGACACAGTGGAACAGGGAAGGTGAAGCAGACAGGTCTATCATTCTATCACATGACAATGAAAAAGAAATAGATGTGTTCTTAAACTTGCTTCATGCCAGATATCATATTTAGGGTCTATTGACTGATACTGATTTCAGAAGGTTTGTTCAGTGTGTCAAACACTGCTGTAGTATTCGACATTTCACAACATGGTGAGGACAGCGATCCACTTGGTGATCATGCAGTGGAAGATGATAGGGCTCAACTTGGCAGATGGCACTGGCAGATACCTGACTTTACTTCCCATTGTGAATATCCTCAAGAAGGAGGTGAGTACCAACTCTGTTAATTTACTGGTCAAGCAGTGAATAACAGAGTTAAGATCAATGAATTATGTGTAGTTAATGTCATTCATCTATGTTTATTAAGTCGAAAGTTTCTTAATATTCCTCCTTCAATTAATTTTCCTTCAGTACACTTGGCTGATTATGGGTCAAGCACACTGTGGGGTTTAGTGTGAACAGTGATCAGTACATGGAAAGACTCTTCTTAACAAACAAATTTATATCCAATATGTTGGGCCATGGGCGCTTATGCATACTAATAAAGACAGAAATACTCTGGTTTTCTATGAAGGGTTCTTTACCTGAATTTAGAGATTTCACCAACTTCTAATAACACTCCTAATAACAGTAAACAAGATTTATGGATTTCTAACAAAGCTTAGCTACTTTTTTCTCCTCAAATAAGTTGAATATGACCCTTTTTGCTTACAAGAAAGAATTTTTCTGTTCCTCTGGTTATGTCAATGTCAATGTCATCAATATATTTTTTTAAACAATCATGCTAAATACTGAGCAGTGCTACCTTCTGTTACCCTTTCACAGAAAATCAGGTTAAAAGCAGTTAGCTATTAATTTTCAGTGACAATTACACTCTCCCCTGCATACTCTAAGATTATATAAGAGAATACACGCGATGACCTCTCTGTTTTAAACACCATTATGATATTTGGCTTCCCAGAAGCCAATGATGTTTAAACCTTGTGTTACTTTCCCTATAAATGAGCAGCAAATCTCTTTCTCTCCAGTGTTCAGAAACAAATTCTGGAGTTGTGACCCTCATACAGATAATAAGGCAAAAATGTCTTCTTGTTCCATTCCCTTCATCAGGAATCAGATTTGTTCAGCAGTACAGTCAGTAATGGAGATTGAAAGTCAAAAAGGTGCCTAAGGGCAAATCTATTCATCCTATTGAGGTGTGAGTGAGAAAGGGTGGCTGAAAGCCACTGAAAACTAGCAGAGAAGAAAACGACACTCTGGAATCTGAAAATATTTTCTCCAGCTACCAATTTAATCTATAGTCTGTAAAGAATGACATCTTGCAATTTTGCAGGACTAGCTGCTTACTTTCATTGAAAGCTAAGAGCTAGGCAGGATTTTATTGCAACAATATTTTTTTAAAATTTATATGTAACTTTTGTATGCAACACAAAATTTCCTTACAAAAAAACAAACAAGCAAACAACCCCCCCCAAACAAACAAACAAAAAACCCCTAAGAAATAAAAAAAAACAAACCAAAAGCAAACAAAAAAGATCCTAAAATTCCACAGCTAGTAAAAACAGTGTTTCATCCATCTGCCCTCAGAGTAGGAAAATAATACAGCATAAGATGCCTTCTCCAGAAGAATTGCTTTCTCTGCAGCACAGGGCAACACTGGTTGTCAAATGCAACTTTGCCTTTTAAACGTATTGGGTAAGAACTCATCTTTCTAATCCAATCAAACCAAGAGGTAGTCCAGGGTGCCTTCAACATAAATAAGAACCTCAATTATAGCCAGGAGGAATTTGGTCCCATCATATAATGGTTTTAGTCTAGACCACTTATGGCCTGACATACTACATATGTTTTAATCACATTTGATTTATACATAAGATGTAATTCTACCAGAGGTAGTCACCTGCTTCAGTGCACTGTAAACTTGCTATGCTGAACTTGGATGAACTGCAAAAGTATAGTAAATAATTTGATTATTATGTTTTTAAAAATATTTGCAGTAGTTACATGATAACAATATTTTTTTTTTTTTTAGTTTTTCAGGTTCTAAAAAGTATGCAGGCACTAAAAATACCATGAAGATTTTATGCTTCATTTACAAAATGGTGGAAGTTGCCTAGTATTCAGATGCAGTGCACAAATACAAACTACAGTCTTTATGATTAACTGTCCTGCACTTACTGCCATATCATGGCAGGAGCAAGAATTTAATTACTGCACCAAATACAGGGCATTAAAAGATCCACTGCTGATAATCAGTTGTCCTGGAGAAGCACTCCTAATAATATTTTTTTCTGAAGACTTATTTTTCTCTGTTGGACAAAAACTCATGTGAATATTTTTGGTGCTAAAATCTTTTTCAATGTCCTTCATACTGATGACATAGGCAACAAATTAGGTAATTTTTTAGTAAAACTAAATACATCCCAAGAAGATACCAAAGTATTATTATAAATTTACTAACTATTTGCCATTTTGAAGGATGGTTGGAAGAAAGAACTATATTTATTTATGACATTGCATAACTAAGACATTAACTTTCCAAACATGCAGGAGAAGAGGGATATATTTTAGATAGGTTGTGGTTTAGTGAAAGCATTCCAAAGAAAGAAAACTGTCCGAAAACATAAAAAATTGAGCTTAGTCCTTGCTCTCAGCTGGCTTCTCTTTGTCAAGATTTTGTTCTGTCTACCAGAAAGAAAATCTTGACATGTGAGCCACTGTTTAGCACCTTAAACTTTTCCAGGGAAATGGAAGACTTTCTCATTTTCCTATGCTGTATAGAGGCCATGGATTGAATTTTGACTCAAAAGCTGTACTTTCAGTGCTCATTCAGGTTTGTGCTGAATGTGCATTCAAGCTTTAGGCAGCTCATATTTTGCTAGCTAAGCAGATCTCTTGTTCCTTAAATGCCCTCTCTAGCTCAGATGCAGCACAGAAACCTGACAATCACGTAGCTTGCCTAAGACTTTTCTTCATGAGGGAAGCTGGAATAGAAATACTCTGGTAGAGCTTTGTGCCCTTGTCTTCTGCACTTTCCCTTCTATGCAGTAACAGATGATACACACCTGCACATGCTTTACAGAGTGAAGCTCAGTGGTGCCACTGAGAGAAGGGAAGATCCTCACTGCAAACAGATCCTGTCCATTCTGCCCCATGTTCACTTTGCATCAGCATCCAGAGCAATGCAACTTTCCTTCAGCTTAGGGTAGGAAAATATTTACCCAGCTGTGCCTCTGCTGGCCTGGCTTTAAGTTCTGTGGGATTCTCTGCTGGGACCACCTGTGAGTAATATTTTTACGTGAGGCATGCCTGAAAGTTTGGAAGTCTGTCTTGTCTGGCACACCTGAGCAATGCCATTTAAAGCAATGATGTTACAAAACCCTCATTAAGGGTGATAGCTGCCATAAATTTCAGCAGAGATAGTCAGGGAAATCACATGCAAGACTGCTTTACAGTGAATTATAGCATGACAATTCAGTACGGTGCTTCCAATCAGAAAAATCTCATGGTGGTTTTGGTGGGATAGAGCCTAGGTGGAAGCTGTAGAAATGGACATTTTGTTTCTCAGTGAAGTACATATCTGCAACCTGTACATGAAAAATGTCAGTTCCTTGGACAGGTAAGGAAAGAATGAATACAGGTTATACCTATACATTTATTTGAAATAAATTCAGTCTTGGAAAGACTCAGCATTTTGAAAAAGTATGTTCTCAAAGTTTGAACATCCATCCTGTTAGAATGTGGTGCAAGAACTAGATTTTCCCAGACTTTTAATATGAACTGTGTGAGTGGAAGTTGTGGCAAGTCATGGCACTAAAATTCTACAGACATTTCCACTATTTTTAAGGAAAATTGAAAGGTGTATTCACAATAAGGATGTACTCACTGAGGACCGAGATCTGTTAACCTTCAAAAATTATTGAGAAACCTTATTCTTTGTAAATACAAGAGCACTTTGACTTACTAAATATATGTGTCTGGATTCTGAACCCGTGCTAGCATGCACAGAATCAGGAAAAATCACAGGCAAAATCTCTGAGCAATACTAAAAATTTTATAGCTTGACCTTTGCTGTGTGGCAGTAATTACACTATGATATTTAATTTATAGTAACTTTTTTTTTTCATGTTGAGATATTAATTAGCTAATTCTACATGCACACAGGATTAAGATATTGCTGAGAAGCGGTGACAAAACCAAAGGCAAGGCTTTGCTGTCAGGCTCTGGGAGCAGGCCTGCAGCACATGGTTTGTTCCACAGCTTGCTGCCTGGGAGCCTGTGGAAACAGGGCTCAGAATTAATTTGTAGCAGAACTGCATGTTAATGCAAATTATTTCCTCAGGCCATATTTTGCAGGTCATCATGTATCCTAATACACATATATTTTGTCAGACAAACACACAGAGGAGAATCATCTTCATTTCTGTGTTCAGCAAAAGCATTAACACAATAAATGAATCTTTCATTAAACAATCAAAACAAATACATTTTTAAAAAACAAACAAAACTTATTTTTAATGCCACCAAAGGTGCCACTTTAAAATTATCACACCGTATCTAAGAAGCTAACTGCTTAACAGGTCAGTCACAGCAAGCATAAAAACTGAATTCTTTCCTTGCTGCTTTCCTTGCCAGGTTCTGGGTGCCACCAGCCCTCCACAGTGCTCCCCCAGATGGGCACAGAGCTCTTTTATATCACAATTCAGCTACATGTTGGCAACTGGCTTAGAGGGTCCACAGTCCTTCATACCCCTGCTGTTTTGTTATAAAGGTAACATCTCATAGATCTCACAATATTCAGAGCTGGAGGGGACCCACAAGGATCATCAAGTCCAACTCTTACTGTAGTTGTGGGATGCTACCCACAGTCTTAGTGTTTAAAGCACCATATTCTAGACAGCTGAGCAAATCTTGGGGTCCACACACCTTCCCTGGGATTCACAGAGATTCATAGAGAGACCCTGTATTTATGCTTCCTTTTTGCAGAAGACATCACTTCTAGCTTGGAAAGAAAAATGTTAGAAGCTGCTTTAAAAATAAATAGCTGAAGGAGACACTGGATTATGCACTTGGATTGCTCACAAAAACAAAGACACAAACAAAAAAACCGCCATAACAAAACAAAAAAAAAACCCAACCCCCCCAACAACAATAACAACAACAAACAACAACAACAAAACAAACAAACAAACAAAAAAAACCCAAACCCCAAACAAACAAACAAAAAAAAAACCCAACAAAAAAACCCCCAAAACCCAACCCAAATTAAAAAACAACCCCCCCCCCCCCCCCCTTAAAAGTGCAGAAAGCCTCTTAATTTATGTTTGTCCATAAACATCAGGAATCCTGTTTTACAATGCTGTAAGGAAAAAAAAATAAACTGATCTGTTTCAGATGAGTGAAATATTGAGGGGCCGTGTCGGACAAAATGGTTTGTTTTGGGTTTGTTTATTTATGTGTTTGTTGGGGGGGGTTTGTGATTAAATATGAGACCTAAGGGATTAAATTTCCAAGTAATAAAAATCAGCACAGCTCCATTGATCTGAACAGGGCTATGCTTTTTGCCCTGGGGATTAACCTCACCAAAGGCTTTGTAAGCTTTTTTAAGTTAAAGAGATAGGCTTGTTCTCTATTTTAGTGCTGAAGGGAATGGGGAATTGTGAGAGCAGGTTAATGGAATCTACAGCTTTAAATGATAAACTACAGGATGGTTGGAGGCTTTATAGACTTATTATAAAAATCTACTAGGCTGGTCGAGGAAACCAGTACATTAGCGCTTATATGTACGTATACCTCTACACATACATATTCCTCGATTATTCAGTAGGTGGCAGTTGAAAGCCTGGCTGAGCCTGGCAGTCGCCATTTAGGCGCCCAGCAGAGGCTGGAGTCAGTGGGTGAGAGCAGGAGGAGGCAGGCTGCGGTCCGGGCAGCGAGAGCATCGCATCGTGCGCGCCGCGGGTACCGCGGAGCGGGGCGGGCAGAGCGGCACCCGGAGCCGGGAGAGCTGCGGAGCCGAGCCTCGGCCGAGACACGGGCTCCTCTCCGCTGCAGGGAGCCAGGGCACAGACGAGAGCAGCTGCTGCGATGACAGGCAGACACTGAAGAGCGTTTGAAGCTTCCTGCTCCTACACAGGTACATTTCTTTCTGTTGTTTTTCTGCGCTGCCTTGCACAATGGGCATAGTTTTGCGTTGGATTTTGAGGTCTTTGTTTTCTTCAGCCAAAATCCACAATGCTCTCTCGGGCAGAATTTCCTCTGAAGTCAACAGAGTTTTGCTCGAGTTGCAACTGCAAAATATGCTCTAAGGTAATACCTTATGTAGAGAACATGGCATGCTGTGAACTGGGGATGGCAAGGAAGCCAGATGTTGGTCACAGACACAGTGGCCAGTTAACTATAATTTTTTTCTGTGTGCTGGGGTTCTAGTAATGACCTTTTTTTTCAAGCTGTCTCTCATTAAAACTGGATGTGCTGAATTTTGCCCTAGTTTATAGTACTGCCACTGCAGTGGCTTAAGGAGAGATTAATGTTTTATTTCTTTTAAATGAAAGCTACATTTTAACTTAACTGACATAAGAATAAAAAAAAAAAAAAAAAAGTGGAGTCTGAATAAAATAACACCAAGTGTTTCTTTCTCTGAGACATACAACTTTGCAGCACCCCACTGACAGACAGGATTTTTTTTTCAGTAGATTGGCCTCCCCCCAACTGAATGAAAGAAAATAAATCATGAAAGACCGTTCTCAAGTGCCTGAGAGGTGCAGAATTCAGATTTGATAACACTTTATTCCTTGCTATCTTCCCCATTAAATGTGGGATGCTCTGTTTGCTGCACCACGCAGACACAGAAGGGTGAGCACAGATGAAGCAACAAAATAGGATGCATTTTAATTTTAAATAATTTTCTGAATGTCCTGTTCTCATGCGTACCTGATAAGGGAATTCACCCGTGCCTGTTTATAAATGCACACATACAGCTGTGCAAGCTGTGTGCAGCTATGCACACCCACTCCTTTCGAGGCAAACTAAGCTGATGAAACTGATTGCTGCTGTATCTTTGCCAAGCTTTAGAGTTTACCATTACCTAGAATGTTTGCAGGTCTCAACATATTTAATTCTGGCTTAGAGGGCTATCTTGGCTTGCCCCCCTCCCCTTTTTTACTTTTCTGACTAATAGACTTCAGTTATGCTCAGGAGCTGCTCTCTGGGGCCTGTCTGTCCATACTAAATGCAGTAGTGTCCAATTCATGCAGAATGGGTTTTGTGCCATTGTTCTGGAGCTATAAAATGTGGTATTCCTCCAGGATTTGTGCTCTCTCTCACATCACGCATGATGTTTCTGAGGCTCTTGCATGAAGAACTGTACAAACATGGAACAAGTTCAAGCACACAGCTGCAAATCAATGATCCCATGGATCTGGAGGAATGATTGTGCTGTATAGCTATTTATCTTTATTCCTGGTAAGAGAGAAGAACAATTATATAAATGAGCTGTGAATACACTGAGGCTCGAAGATTTAAAACCATTAGAGCAGCAAGATTCTTAAATTACATTCTAACTGAATTAATATATAGAAAACATTTTCAATGCCTCTCAGTTGTAACTTGATGTGAAATTATTATGTGAAATGGTTGACTGCAAAGGCAAAACACTGGATTTGATAATCTGGAAAGCCTCTAACAGTACTAAATACCATTTTTAATTTTCTCTTGAACTTGCCTGCACTAAAGAATCCCTTTGCAAGCAAGTCAAGAATCTTCAGAAGTGCAGTTTTCCATGTATCTCACATGAGTCAGATGAAAGCCTATTTCTGCACTATGCTGCACTATTGTTCACACCAGCAGACTCACAAGCTCTGATGAACCTCGGGCTGAATAATATCCCTTTCTCACAGTGCAGAGCAGGGCTCTTTGGAAGTTGATTGGAGTTCAGGGGCTCCTTCTGGCCAAGTGGCCATGACTATATTACACCAGCACTGCAGTCTCTGTAGTGCCAATAAAAATAGCGGACTATATATATAAACTGATACTGCTGATCCTGAAGTCTTTACTAGCACTGTTTCTAGTTGCCTTTGAGGATAACCTGGTAACTTTGTTCTCTGGCTTTCTCTTGTGCTAACCAACACAGCTGCCCATGTAGAGATCCCGGCATCATGTGTGAAAAATCAGACTTGGATTTTGTGACAGAGTATGTGCTATTGCTAACAAAATTAGATTTTTAAAAAAATAAATGTGCAATAAATAATATTCTGGTTCAAAGGTGCTGCTTCAGAAAGACTGTATTCAATTCCGTATTCCCTTTTTCTTTCATTCTTTATGTTTACAAACTTATCTTTTTCTCTCTTTTTTAAAAAATTATTTTTATTTATTTTCTACGTTGGATTGCATTCAATACACAGTGTTTTTGAGTAATTCTTCTGTAATACATAATAAGCTGCATTTGAATATTCTCTGTCCCACACTTTGACTGAGTATCAGAACATTTGTACATGTAAACAGTATTCACTGTGGGACATTTCGTTTGGTATCTAGACTCATTCCAATGTTTGTTAGTTTCCACTTAATATTTTGTATTACTACAACTAATTGAGCAAAAATCAATATTGAACAGAGGAAGAAAAATGGTAATGTTTTAAAACATGGATATTAGAAGTATTAATTTCCCTTTAAAATAAGCAATTTCCAAAACTGTACCAGGAGAAAATAGTTCTGGAAATTTCATTTTCCATTTGGTATTTTAACTTTAAATTCAAATATTTCCAAGTACCAGCAAACAGATACTATCATCGCATTTTTGTTGTGACATTGAAATTAAAACATGCATTAAATTATCTTACCTTACTGCTGGAAGAGCAGTGGAAAAGACTTCCTGACTGTCAATGCAGCTGTACACACTAATTCAAGCAGAACATACTCAGTTTGCCTTTTCTGAGAAAACAAATATTGATTAGCTTTCAACCACAAAATATTGATAGCAGAATAATTCTTGAGATGGATATCTAAGAAAGACAAGAGCAAGAAGCAAAAAAAAACGTGAGTCAAGTCAGCACTTTTGACTCACATTGAGGTCAGGAGCACCTTCTCATGACAAAATAGCTTTAAGTTGAATATTAAGCATCTCTATCTGAGATTAAAATCAGTCTTACTGGCTATGCAGGTCTGCAGTATGCTATGGCAGGAAAACCCAGTCAGCATCAGCCTAACTGCGAGCAATGAAATTGATTTTACATTAATCTGAAAAGTGCTTCAGAAGTGAAATAATGACAGCCTTTTAGTTTCCTCATTCAATGTATGTATATTAAAGAAACCATATGAAAAGGGAAAATCCATTCCTGGACTGCAGTTGTTTCCTTCCCAAAATGCCCAGTAGTTCTTATTTAAAATTAATCTGAAGCTAAGAAAAGGACACTTGCCCTGTTTTATTTATGCTTGTTTATTTTTATATTCTTCCCTGAAAATTTAAGCCGTAAACTTTTGTCTCTTCTGAAAGTGTTAATTATTTAAATAATCAAATATTAGTTACTATCAGTAGCTAAAATATATAATAAATAAACAAACAAGCAAATAAATAAATAAATAACATTATCACTTTTCCAATCTGTACACACAATGCTTACAGTATGTTACTCCATATATTTTAATCTTCAGAATTTAATTTTTATATTTTTGTTTAATACTACAAGGAAAAGAACATGAATCTAGAAAAAACTGCCCGTAAGGCTGAACTGTCTTACCTACCTGCCTTACTTCAAAATTGAAAGTATTGCAAGTTGGGATACTGTACATTTATAAACTATCAGAAAGCTGCTATTACTCTATTGTATTCCATAATTATAATTTAATTGTTGTTTTTCAAAACACTCTGATTCACAGAAAAATTTCTGTGTAAGAACTGACTTCTTACTAGTGTCTGGAAGCATATTGACAGCCATATTACATTGTTTAATTAATTATCAGGGATGATTTTGGGTCCTGAAATCCACTGCATTAACCTATTCCCAAGTTTTTGCCCAACAAACCAGTGACAAAATGTTCTGTTGGAGCAGTTTTTTTGAATGGGATGTTATTTGGGCTGCAAGAGCATCAGAAGTATTCCAGTGGTCAGGATAGTAATCTAGCTATCCTTCCTAGCCATGCAAGGTAAATTAATGACAAGAGTTATTTCATGAAAAGAAGTCACAAGCACTTAACCTTTAATAATTTTGCTTCTACAGAAGATTTGCATTAACATTATGGAATTGAGAACTACAGTGAAAGGCAAAATGGCCACCAGTCTTCAGCTTCCTCTGCTGAATGGAAAACAGTCTTCCATGAATATACTGTTCTTCTGTGTAAATATACATATTTATATGGAAATAGCTTGTTGTCTATGCTGGGACTTTTATCTCACAAGACTGAGATTTATGAATATCACAATATATAGAATCATTGGCAACTTCTAAAGTAAAGTGATTGCTTGGGAAATGTTCTTTCTTGGCTTGGGACTTTTTTTTTTTATTTTTTTAGTGCTTTGTACTTTTCTATTTGGGAAAAATTAAAAAAACATACCATTGTCCATAAGACAAAACCTATTTTTTTCCCAGTGTACCGCTCAAGAAGCAGAAGTTCACTACAATGTGTAAAGCCATTGCTCAATACCAAAAGTTATTCTACTATTAGAAACCGGAGGGGATGAAAATTCTTACTGAATCTCTGATCCTGCATTTGCTGCTGTGACAAATTCTGGTTTATAACTGTACTGCTCTGTCCAATAGCTATGTCTTACTTATTGAAAGGCACACATATGATGCTGTAAGTTGATCTTCCCATCTTTATTTGGTTGAGTCAAATCTATTGAAAATTAAGGAAAACTACTGTATTTGGTTAGTTAAGTTTGGAAGAAAACTTTTGAAAAATCAGTTCCAAAGGGAGCTGAATACAATGCTGTTATTTTGACATTTTTCTTTCTATGTGTACAATAATGACTACCTAACTACACATAAGGAAAGTCTTCCGAGTAATTTGTCTCTGAGTTTTAATGATAAGCCCTTAAAGATTAAGACACTGGTTTACCAAAATACTCAAATGGGTAAATCAATGAAGTATCTAACATGCCTAAAATAAAGCCTGAATTTAGGCAGGAACTGTCATGAAATTCTCCCTTTTAAATTTTAAGATTTATCAAGCCACTAAATAGGAAATGACAACCAACAGGACACCTGTGCACCCTGGATAAGCTTAGTGCAATATTTCTGATGCTAAATGAAAATAAGGTTTTTTTCACATGATGAGTGTGTTCAATGAAGCTGAATCTTGTTTTACAGTAATGGTTCATTAGTACATATCTGTTACTAAAGAGTTAGTTCTGAAAGCTCTCAGGCAACAACAGAGCAAACAATTCAGTATATCCCTGTGTGTAATGCTCTTTGTTGGATCATGTCCAGCACCTTCTGCATTTTCTGCACATAAATCCTCATCAGTGAAGGGAATCGAAGATACTTCCGCATCATTCATTCTTCTGCCACCAGTCCTACCTTCTTCAACCAAGCAATGCCATTTTACTTAAACTTAGTTCCAAATATCCATGCTATCTGTTGTTCCTACAGGAAACATTGTCTATTTGTCTGTTTTTCTCCCCTTTCTTTTTTCCAGTTCTTTCCTATCTAGTGAAACTATTTCTGCCACAACATCTGCTGGCCGTATGATAGCCAAAGAACTTGCAAAGATTTTCTTACAGTGACAACTATGCATGTTGGGGATTTCTTTCTTTTACCAAGGGTTCCATAGGGTTTCAAACAACTTTGAAAAGGCATTGTTTTGGGAGTGAGATTTTCAACGTAGGTGCTATGATAATATGACAATCTGCTAAAGCAGAGCACAGCACCTGTGACTGCAGGACAGCATAGAGGCTGGATTCTACCTCCTTTACTTAGAGATGCTCTTAAGACAATAGTCTCCTGTAAATACAGAAAAAAAACTGCAACAAATTTATCTGAAAGCTTCCTGTCCTTTCTATTTGTCTTCTAAGTTAGGACAGGAGCATGAAGGAAACCCACAAAATCTCTGAGGGAACTCTCTGAAACAGTTTGTAATGTTAATTTGAGTTTAAATATTCTAAATTATGAATCTTTTATGCAAATTTAAACATTTCCAACATTGTAGAGAACCTGGCTCTAAAATAAAATCTATTTTGGGTTAAATAATTTGGAATTTTAGTGTAATTTTTGCTTTCTATGAGCACATTGAATAAGAAAAATGTCTGATTTTGTCCCTTACTTTCAGATAACCCAAGAAATTTTATAACAAGGACAATGTGCCAGATAAAAGCAGCCGGTTTATGACACAGACCTTTTTTTCTGCAGGAGATGCCATTTTCTGCAGAATTCTCTCTGGTCATCTTTCTATAGCTCAAAAGAAAAGCTGTGAATGCTTTTCTCTCCAACTGTAGTTGAGAACAACATAAATAACAAGTGCTACTGCATTTATGCAGTGAAAAAAAAAGTCATGATTTAGACTAGCTGATCATCTAGAAGCAGATTTTCAAAGAACATCTTGTTGTACATGAGAATAAAAAAGTTCTTTCTGTATGATTAGAACCTTGTTGGAAATGTTGTTGGAAAAAGCTGTTTTAACAGTTGTCATTTGGTCTTCAAATGTATCCAACTTTTCATTGACTCGAAAACACCAATGAATGCAGTCAAAGGAATAGAATGAAAAAGTAACTCTTTTTAAAAGATGAAGGCATTGGAAGTAGGAAAGTGCCCATTCCTGAAGTGCATATTCATTAACAGGTACCGTGAAAATACTACCTGATAAATGCCTCTTTGTATGTACCACAAGAAAAAGTTCTTTCCAGAGCTCTCTTTCCCTCCTTTGTATAAATATTGTCACATTTTTTACCTTTGGTATTGGGAAATGGACATTAATCTTGCAGCCATGCTGAAATCCATCTTATCTGTAACTACATTTTTCACCTTGCAACTTATATCATTGTGTAGTGGTGTCATCATAAGATAGCCTCATGTGCTGTTAATTTAAATTGAGGCAAGATTTTGAACTAAATGCATTGCCTGTATTTTATTGGTTTTTCACAATAACAATTACAATATAAACAGAGGCATCACCTTAGAGCTTTAAAAAAAAAAAAAAATTCATGACTGACATGAGACAGTTTTACCTGAGGAAAAAAAATCAGGAAATTAATACACAGTATCTGACAACTCCTGAATTTTGTATCAGACTGACATATCAGTGGAACATCATAAGACCTCAAGAAACTAAATCTGTTAAGATGCTATCAAAGTCTCTGACTCCAGAAAGCAAAGGTAACATCACAATGTTTTGTAAAAGGAATGCTACACAAAAAGATATAATCTAGTGAAAAAAAATCAACTAAACTTACAATTTGTGACATTTCATGCTAGACTAACAATGCAAACATGGTGAAAATTTTCTGCAACAAAACCCAAGACTGGAAATATTTGAGATAAATTGACTTTTTTTTTTCTGTGGTAATTTTCAAGCATAAACTAAAATTTTTAACCAGGTGCAAGATTCTAATATCATATTGCTCCAAGGATAGATATTTAAGTAAGTTATTTCTCAGATGTTATTTTTCAACCTTTCCATACCTGTTATTGCATTTGCTATCTATAGCTTAAATAAAAAAAAAAACAACAAGCAACTTATAAATAGAATTGACAGAAAAGTTAGACTATAAAAAACCCATTTAACAATAAGGGAGAATGTAGAGATCCAGTGTCTAAGTACAGAATGAGTGACATTAATTTAGTAAATGCTTATACCCACATGTAATTAATTAGTCAGCCAAATAACATGAGGAATTTAAATTATGAAGACCATATCTGTAATACCAGGTAGTTTATTTAAAATGCATATTTTCCCCACTATACAATAAGTGATTTTATGTCATAATTACTCAGACTTTGAGCTGTATCGTTCTGTCAGAAAAACATTTCAATTCTTTCGCCGAGCATATCAGAAATATCTAGGGAAAGCATGCAGACTAACATAAAGGTCTGCAACTGAGTTTGAACTGGAGGCAGTGGTTTGCCCCAGTGAGCAGCCCCTCAAGCTGACCTGCAGCAGCTGAATTAGAGCTGCTCCAGCCTCGTGCTAGCAGAGTATCTGCAGAAAACATAGCTAAGTCAGCAGAGGTACACACTCACTGATTCTCTGAACTTTGCAATCAGACAATTCAAAATGAAGGGTATGAATGTATGTTATGAAAATTGCTTTGGCTTTTCAAGTAAGGACAGCATTGATAAACTGACACTTTAGAGGATAATAGCAAGTTTTCACTGATGTAGTAAGTAAAGGTAGCAAAGGCAGCAAATGAGGCTTCATTACAGAATAACTCCATTCTCACTTGTGAAAAACAACTATCTTTTTCTGTGCAGATTATGAAAGACTGGTTTTCTGAATCAAAAATTATCTTGCACATCTGAAAAGTCAGGCTTCTTTCAAGTTAATTTTTCCATGTGCTCGCTGGCCATATTGTCACAAGCTGATGAAATAAGGCCATATTTCATTTTGTCCTCCTGCATGTTTCAGTTAAAGCATTTTAAGACAAAGAAACATCTATAACATAATAGGATGGTATGAGAAGCATTAATAAATGAACATTTGTGTACCACATTCATGTAGAACGATTGTAACTTCAGGAGATTTGTGACCAGATCCACAGAGAGAGTACAAAAAATTATAAAATACATTTGAGGAATCCTTTCTGCAATGTGATCATAAAGACTTTTCCCAACAGGGGAAACACATCAATAAACTGGAACAAGTGCAGATGAGTGCACCAGGGTGCCCAGAGCTGTGGTGCTGTCCTGCTCTGCAGGCTGGGGGACCAGGGCCAGCATAGCCTGGGGAAGGCAGAGCTCAAGGGATAGCAGTGTAGCCCTCAACACCTACAGGAAAACCATCAAAAGGTGGAGTTACACTCTTCATAACAACAGATGCTGGGAGGAGAGACAACAGGTATGAACTGAGAGAGTAATTTAGGTTAGGTATAAAAGAGAAAAAAAAATAATCCTGGTGGTAATTATGCATTGGAGACTACGGGAAAGATTGGGGTTTTTCACATCTGTACAGGTCAGAATAACCTTGTCTGGTGTCATGGCTGACCCAGCTGTGATGAGCCGTCTGGACCAGTAGGGACCAGTCAGGTCCCTTCCAGCTGGAATTATACTTTGATACTATGGTAATTTCTAAAGAATATCTGCAAAATCTCCCTACACAATAGGCCTACTATTCTTACCTCTATCAAGTTTTCCTGTTGTCTAATGTGAATCTCTTCTACAATGCAAGAACATAAACTCAGTTTATTTTTTCCCACTACAGTCTCCATCTTTGAAACAACTTGCTAGGGTTTGAAGATTGTTACCATACTATTTCAGGACCCCATAGAATTTTTCTGTATGCTTAATACTTCAGGCCATTAAGTGTCCCATTTCAGTTTGCTCTATCTTTTGGGCTACCATATGTGTCGGTTTTCTTGGAAATTTCTGAGTACATTTATAATATGCAGTGTAATAGAGCAGGAGTACACTCAGCTAGCTTTTAAAATTTTATTTCTCTACTCCATATTTCACTGATTTTCTTAGTAAAAGTTTTCATAGTTCATTTTTCCTTCTAGTGCTGTAGTTCCTAGGCTACTTATAACACTACAATGCCTAAGCGGCTTCTGAAGTGGAATTTGCAGATTTTGCTCTCTTGCCTTTTTTACTTACAAGAATTATTAAACTATAATTCTTATGATAACTGCTTCTGTGCACTCATCCACAACTGTAAGCTCTATGACTGTTCCAAATTTGCATGTCTGCAGCTCTTGCATGCAGGTTTATTCTCAGTGGAACAGCATTATGCTAGCTTCCTCTTCCTCCTCCTCAATTTTTTTTCCAGCTACAGTTTTCCTTTCTTTTTTAGCATCATGAGCTGCTCACTCATTTTCATTGTTCCTCATAGGGTTTCTCTTCTATAAACACATACACAAGCATTTTTTCCAAGGCTACTTTTTCTTTCCATTCCTTGAATTCTGCTGTCAGGAAAACAATTTTGCTTCAGTGCCTCAGGATGAACACGCTTGTTTATCAATCTTCCCTATATTTAAACAAGCCTCTCAGAGTGACAGTGAATGTAGCACAGGAGAGATTGAAGAGGTGAGGCTGCCTTCTGCCTGAAGCCAGGCAGGGCAGACAGAGCTGTGGCAGCTCTGCACTTTGCCTCGGGATCACATCCCCAGTTGCACTGGTTATTCTGCCGATGGAATGCCAGATGAGGAAGTACAATTCTTTCATCCAACATGTTATGTAAGGACAGATGTTTTCAGCTTACTTAGACATTAGAATCAGGATGCTATAGGATGCCCTGTACAAGAAAGTTAACAACATCAGGACATGCTTGAACAACAAATTGAAGATACTAGTGCAGAATGCGTTGCATGGCTAAAGTCTGATTGGCATAAAGAGCAACAGCATCAAAATGAAGAAACAGATCATTTGGCATGAGCTTGCAACTGGAATGAAGGCATGGGGGGCTCCACTAAGATTCTCACCTCTAAAGCATCAGTATTGGCCTGCTGCTAGACAGGTAACTTAAAAACACCCCCTGCAATGCAGTCACTTCTGCTGCATTGAAGAAATAGCTTGAAGGCTTTCTTTCAACAGGAGAGAAATTCCTTGGGTTGTTCTGGTTTTACTGCTACCCAAGCAAAATTACAGCAGCCAAATTTAATTGCTTGGTGCCATTAAGGCACTTGGGCAAAGTTCCCATAAAACCTTCCCGTTTTCTTCAGAGCAAGTACAGATGCAGCAAATTTTGCATTTTTTTCCACATGTAGCCCTTATATATATATCAGTTTGGTCTGAAAAGTCATAATATCCTATGTTTTCTTCAATTTTTAGGGTTCATTTTTAAAGTGTTTGTTTGCTTAAATCTCATTAAATATAAAAATACTTGTATGGGCTGTGTGCCTATTGAGCTACTACTGATGGGAGGACAAATTAATCTTTGCTTCATTTCAATGAATTCTAAAACATCTACAGCTTGTAGATGTGAATATTTTACCATTCCTGTTATTTAAGAATTATTTAAATATTTGTGGTCCTCCTATATATAGATGGGCTTTGTCAACGGGAATTGACTGCAGGACTCACAGAATTTTGTGATCTTTGACATATGCCCTTGCCAACCTTGTCAATACAAGCCACTAAAAATATTATGAATATATCTGCAGAATCTCTCTGATAAGTATAGCCAGTCTCATGTCAAATGTCATCTGATGCAAGAAAAATATTGGAATAAAAAGGCAGACTGAATGTGAGCCATCTGAGTTTATCAAAATGTAATTTTTGACCTCAAATGCCAGTGGCAAAACACACTGAAGTGTTTTTTACATGCATTCCCATGGAGTTAAAAACAAAGCTCAATATGTCGTGTTGCTGAATAACCTACAAACATATGTTAGTTGTCACTCAGAATTGTAGTCCAGTCATAGTGGGATAAATTCCTTAACTACTGAAGACATGGGATAATTCAGAGTAATTGACTATCATACACCTGTAGAGTAATCAGTTTCAACTATTATTTTAATCTGTTTTAGATATAGAAGAATAATTACCTTCCTACAGTTTGTTCAGGCCAAGGCCTTGTTGAAATTCCCAAATGCAACTTTTTATTTCTGTGAATAGTAGTCCAGTAGGAAGAAGACTGAAACACATGATGTTAATTAAAAATCAGCCATGAAGTGACAAAAATGGTATTTTGCTACCAGTCCAGATTGGATTGCAAACTCTAATTTACTACTGAAATAAATCGTTCTGTAACCCCTTGCAAAACTTTAATTACTACAACTAGTACACCATCAATAATGTTGCAATTATTTCTCTTATTGGGAAAGATATCACAGCGTGCAATCTACACATGTACCTGTACTAATGTCTGTCTCCTTGTTTTTGTTGTTTTCTCTCCTAGGTTTTTCCCCCTAGCTGAGCAAGTGACATACAGAGAAACATGCCTGAGCAAAGCAATGATTATAGGGTAGTTGTGTTTGGAGCTGGAGGAGTGGGAAAAAGTTCTTTGGTCTTGAGATTTGTGAAGGGCACTTTCAGAGAGAGCTACATCCCTACCATAGAAGACACCTATCGGCAGGTGATCAGCTGTGACAAGAGCATATGCACTTTGCAGATAACTGACACTACAGGCAGCCATCAATTTCCAGCCATGCAACGCCTCTCTATTTCTAAGGGACACGCTTTTATTTTGGTTTACTCTATCACCAGCCGGCAGTCCTTGGAGGAGCTCAAGCCAATCTACGAACAAATATGTCAGATTAAAGGAGACATAGAAAGCATTCCAATAATGCTGGTGGGGAACAAAAATGATGAGAACCAAAATCGAGAGGTAGAAAGCAGTGAAGGAGAAGCCATGGCTAAGAAGTGGAAGTGTGCCTTCATGGAGACCTCTGCCAAGACAAACCACAATGTGAAAGAGTTATTCCAAGAGCTGCTAAACCTGGAGAAACGCAGGACTGTGAGTTTGCAAATCGATGGCAAAAAAAGCAAGCAACAGAAAAGGAAGGAGAAGCTGAAAGGAAAGTGTGTGGTGATGTGAAATTGCACTGTCAGAAAACAGCTGTGAGGTTTCATCTGACAACACGCATGTAAAACCCATAGACAGCAAACAATCATGCAAGACCCTATTAGTATCTGTTTTAAAAGAAATACTTGGAAATTGAAAAAATGAGGTACTGATTGCTATGAAGAAAATGAAAAATAAAAATGTGTGTACTCTCGCGATCAATTAAAGTAAATCAGGAAGAAAAGAAAAGATGTCCTAGATACCTTATTTTGTAATATCCAAAAAAGAAGACTTTTCATAATTCACATTATAGGAAAAATTTGGAAAATCGACTTAATAATATCTGCATTTGCATAAAATTGCAAGAGAAAGCAATGTATAATATCTGAAGAAAAACAAAGAAATGGTTGTGAAGAAACCTAGAACATACAAATGCATGCTGGATGGTGTTAATTTCCTTCAAGATCGCTGTGGATGAACAATTCTATGCCATTTGCATTACTGACTGGTGGGATTGTGTGCTTAAGACCATCTTGAGTAAATGAACAATTCAGAATAAAAGGAAGTATGGGGATAGCAGTTAAAAATAATAGATATTGTCTCTATCTACCCAGCACAATACTTCTTTCTAGCATGATGAAGTGTTTAAACTGAAGGTTGTAGAAAAGCCAATCCCTGTAAGAGAGCTGGAGATCATCTTTTCTGGGCTCATTGCTTCAAGAAGTACCTGAGTTTCTGGTCTGAATACATTTCAGAGGAACAGACATTTGTTTGTGGAGAATGCCAGAAGAGAATGGTGTACATGTAAAACCAGAACGCCTCCCCAAGGAGAACTGACTGGCTAGTCCCCTGCAAAAGCCTCTGGGGGAGAGACTCAGTTCTAATGCTGCTGCCTGTTAAATGAACACATTTAGTGAATTTAGTGGTTAGGGAATTAATGGAATGTCTTTTGAACTGGTGGTAGCCTTGGAGAAGTTTGGCATAGTATACAAATTATCAGATTCACTGAGTGATGCTTCTTTACATTACTATATTCCAGTTAGAAAGATTTATGTTCATGCCCTATGAGATCTATTACCTTTATTGCCTATTGTCTGAAGTATTTTATATTCGCCATTTAAATCATTATTTAAACTGCCGTGACTATTTATAGAACCAAATACATACCTGAAATTAGTGCCCACAGAGTCTCTAAAAGGAGGTTTTTTGGGATAAGCACTACAGGATCTGGCATATTAAGAGTTGCAGTCAGGACTGTGTTATAATGCAATAAAATATTCAGAATAGAAAACACATTATTTAAAACATCCTGTCAGGGGAAACCACTCTTCTCCAAACATTTGAAAAGGGAAAAAGAGTAAAAATCGTAAGCTTTCCTGGCTGTCTCTCCAAAGCTTTTTTAAAAACTAATATGAATGACTGAAGTATGTTTCCTTGTGATGACAAAGGCCATCTAAAATAAAATAAGCACATACATTTTTAAAGGACACATTAAAATTTTGTAAGTCACAATTTGTACCTTAGAAACCCCTTTAAACCAATAAAAAGAGCCTACCATATTTTTAGTAAATTTTTATGTCAAGAAACATGGGAAAATGAAGTCAAGTACTAATATTATTAGCCTGCATGTTAGTGCATTATAAATATCTTACAGGGGATGCTCAAATGTAGTGTTTGCATTAAAAATTGCTACCTTGTTCTTTTCAGACTTATTCCACCTTACTAGGAAATGTGCAGACATTTCAGAGGTAGAGTAATAGTATACACAAGAATTTGCTACTAGCACTGTCTAGAAAGGAGCGCAACTTCTATCATTCAGTCAGAAGAAATTCTGGCACCAGGAGAATTTGAAATCTCCTACTGATTTCAAAGAGACAATTATTTTTGGAGTTTATGTCATTCCATTAAGAAGAGAAAACTGGAAAGAGCATGGAAAAAGCTAAAGCTCTTCATTAACAGTAAATTCCAGGCTCTTACACAACACTCTTTCCTCATAAATCTCAAAGCACTTTGCAAAAATTGTGACATCATTTTTTTAACTTCTCAGGTGGTGAAAGTGAGGCACAGACAGAGAAATCAACTGCACATGGATTGTCCAGCAGTATAGTGACAGACCCAGGAACAAAAGCAGATTTCCTCTGTCACAGTCCAGTGCTCATTCTGTGTTTTGTCAGACTGTCTTTTCACATTCTTAAATAGCTCCTGAAACACATAAAGAAGCCTGGTTTGACCTATACAGCCAAGTGCATCTTTCTTGACAGTCTGTCAACAGATCAAAAGGTATTTCCATATCAGGGATGCAAAATACTTAAAAGCACTATGTTTAGTAAGACTTTTATAAATGTTTATACATTTACTCTGTTTGTAAGAAATTTGCCGATGTTACTCAACATCTCAGCAATGGATTCCACATATGAAGCTGGAAAATACAGAAAAATGATCAACCTTAAGGCATAATGGGTCTCATACAGAGGTCAAAAGTAGAGAGGTTGCCCTCAGATGCTAACACACCAGTGCCAAAAGTCATCATGTGTGGCACATGCCTTAGCAGCTAGCAAAGAATCATTACAGAATCTAAAAAAAAAAAAAAAAAAGCTATATATAGAACATTTTAACATTATTGCTTGAACTAGACGAATTATTTACATAGTAAAATATCTTGCAGAAGTACAATATAGGGGATCTGAATTACTTAAAATGTACTGACTGCAAAGATATTACAGGCTGAAATTTAGCCCTGGACTTATTTTTTTGAATGTGCCTCATAGCAAGAATAGCATAACTGTATAGTAAAGATGGAAATAAAACAAGTAGATTCCAATGTTAGGCTTGAGGACCATACTCCTTCAGTTCCCAGCTGACTCCTCTATTGCTACGTAATAAGCCATGAAGTATTTCATGGACTTGCATGAATCAAAGCAAGGCCAGAACAGAAGCAATATTACTCAAGGACCACAGACTCAAAAGAGAGCATATTTTATACCCTTGCATTGCCATTCTAGTTTCTACTATTAGATTTTACATATACTGCATACACGTGAGCTGGTTTAAAACATTTGTTTTGCTATTACATATAGAATTATTTTTTTTAATATGGAAAAAAATAAGGTAGATCAAGAATATATAAAGCTTTATTACATTTTGTGTTTTATTTGAGAATGTGGTATCAGTATAATAGCCTGTTTAAAATGTATATACAAAATATTTAGAACTTGTGAGCTCTACAGTGAATTTTAGCACCCAGAAAACACAATCTAGCCAAAATGAATCTTTAAAATGCATGGTTTATATGTAGATATTATATAATACAGTATATTGTTGTCATGAAAATATGTTGTGATTTCTTTAGCAAATATTTTGTTTTAAAACAAAATGTTAGGAAGTCATTTGTGTCTATTAGTTTCCATGCTTGTGATGATGGTCTAAACATTCAAAATAAAGTTTTAAATCCTAACACAAGTGTGGAAGAAGTCTTGTTGGTGTCTGCATTTTGTTTGTTTCGTATTACATATTTTTTTTAAAATTATAAAGGCAATTCTCTAAATCAAAACAGTCTCCAACATGCCAGGCAGTATCCCAAAGTCTTCAGCTGTTCAATCACCTCCAAGAGAATTGGAGCAGTATTACCTTACCTAATGCTTACCCTTCTTTTATTATACTCTGGCAAACACACACCTTTCAAAGCAATCTTACCTTCATTAAAAACCAAAAAAAAAAAACCAACCAAAAAACAAAACAAGCCAAAGCAAAGCAAACCAGCTTGTCAGCGGGTGCTCCTTTTGGCCAGCAAAAAGCAAAATAATTCTGGAAGCTATCTATATTTTGTTATTTGCTTTGACATAATGGCAGACAGAATTGTGTGCTTGTGAAAAATTCATGTTGAATGTATGCATCCTGCTACTTATGCTCATTTCTAAAAAAATTCTGATGTTCTTGCAAAACTTTCTACTATTACATTCTATATTACCACCTGTTGCAAAAAATGTCAATAATAATACTTTATTACTTCTTGCAGTTCAGAAAATACAGCCATAGTTGTTCAGTTTAATAGTTATTTCCATATACAAGCAATAATTCATATTGAACAGAGGAAGGGATCAACAAACAATTTTGAGTACATAGATGCAATGATAGACATTTGAACCAGTGATGAAGTATTGAGCATTGGATGCAATTTCATGTTGCTGTGAAGTAATTGTATTTGTCAGTCTGCAAAGCTTTTTATTTTTAGTAATGAGCCTTTATTAATTTTTATTATTCCTTTTTTTCTTTCAATGTGCTATCAGTTACTGCACTTGGCCTTGATTCTGACACCGTCTATGGTAAAGCAGTGAATGTGCCAGTTCATTGTCCAGGGTTTTACACAACCTAGTCACTAATTATTTTATTTATTTATAATATTTATTTAATATTTGTTTATTATATAATATTCCATGTGGTAAATATATAATATTTGTTATATCATATTCCACAGAAACATCAGAAACATTACAAAATTCACTTGCTTTTAAGTTTTTTTTCCATCGGTTACCAGTCCTGTTTCCCAGGAAAATATTGTAATTTTTTCTCATATGCTCATTCAAATTTGTAATACCTGTCACACTTATTTCACTGACATTTTAACTGACGTTTCACCCATCTGCAAAGCACGTTTTCTAATTAATCAATGAATTTATTTCATGTAGTCAAAGGTGTCTAAAGTTTAACTCTACTAAAAACTGCAAAGAGAGGGAGAGCAGAGCTTTGAAAATACATATTGGATGTTCTTGGTGGAGGATGCAGACTCTTCTGTAAATAACCAGATGTATATGCAGTTTAAAAAAATCATTAAAACTCCTTTGTTTCACATAATTTATCTTGATTGAGTATGCTGTTTTATGAGTCATAGAGATCCCTCTGAAATCATAATGAAACTGAGGTTCAAAGGAGGGGCTGTTATTCAGTCTGATATATTTATTTCATACACATGCCAACAATGTTTGTCCCACAATGGATCCTATAAGAGCATCTCTATTCTTGGCCTCTCAGGTCATAATGCAGCTGGCAAGGGGAAGGGGCAGGGCAGGGGTGCAGCACCACAATCCACCCCAAAACTAAAATCAGCTTCTCAGTCTCTACAACTGGTGCTTTAAAAGCTGTGGATGACATCATCTGTCACATGGAAATTACCACTGTATTTATATTAATTTCTGCAGAGAAAGAAACAATTAAAGAAGTAGAATTGTGTTCTTCCATAAGACATGTATGGCAAATAGTTTTTTTTAATATATAAGTGGAGAAATATTGTTTTAAATTATCTTTCAGAGACAGGTGGGGTGACCATTCAGAGGCCATTCACCCCAACGTGTATCTGCTTTGCTGCAACTTCTGTTCAGTGTTATTGTAAAGATAATTTGCCTTTGGATTTTTCCCTTCCTTCTTTACTGGCTCAAATCTTGCTGCTGGGCAAGATGGTCCTAAACAATGGTTCTTGGCCTATTTATTAATTTAAAATTATAATAAAATAATGCTGTATGCTTAGGCACATGAATTTAATTCTAGATTTTTCTTGTAGGCCAGATGTCTCTTGTGCAGTGGGGTCATTGTAACAAAGTAGGAGAAAGGATGAAAATTATAATTTGGGAGGGGAGATAGGCCTGAAGAAAATGGGAATATCAGAAAATTTTGCATTTTACAGAACTAACTGTTTCTCAGAAAATTCTGAGATTAGCAAGGAGCCTTAAAAGTATTTTCCAAAGAAAAGACAATATTGAGTGGTCATGCTGAGCTGCACTAATGAACATGGCTCTTTGGAACATCACAACAGTGGGTTCCACAGGGAGAGCAATTGCTTCTCCCTCAGTGATCTCATCAAATCTTTAGCTCCCTATAAAAGCAACTTTACCCTGGATGGCTGATTTACATGCCTGTGTAGGAGAACACACTCTATAGCCACAGGGTTTTAGCTCTCTTTTTCTTACTCTTGAACCAGTTTTGGCTGAGGTAGAATTAATTTTGTTCACAGTGGCTGGTATGGGGCTGTGTTTTGGATTTGGGCTGAACACAGGGCTGATAATACAGAGATGCTTTTGTTTTTGTTGAGCAGGGCTCACACATGGCCAAGGCCTTTCTGCTTCTCCAGCTGCAGGCTGGTGAGGAGGGTAGGGGTGCACAAGAAACACAAGAAACTGGGAGAGACAGGTGATCCCAAGAGACCAGACCATATGGCATCACTCTCAATGCATAAAGCTGGGTGATGAAGGAGGAAGACTGAGGATATCTGGGGTGGAAATATTATGTTATTTGTCTTCCCAAGTCTTTATTATGTGATGGGGCCCTGCTCTTCTGGAGATGGCTGAACACCTGCTTGCCCATAGAACGCACTGAATTGAGAGCCTTGAGAGGCTTTGCCTATATACACAGCTTTTGCTTTACCTACCAACATATGAATGTCTATCACATTCATATTATTTTTTCATTTGTACTTTTACAATTCTCTGCCTGATCCCACTGGTTGCAGGAGTGAGGAAGCAGCTGCTGTCCTGCTTACTTGCCTGCTGGGGGTAAGCCAAAAAACCTATTTAGTCCAGGCAGTTTCTTTCCCACTACTTGAGCAGAGACAGATGTTCTTCACATTGAGAGGGGATGTCTTCTACAGCCATGAACATCACGCCCTTTTCTTCTATAAACCTCTCACTTAATCAAGGCTTGCCTTTCACAATAAAACTAAAACCCAACTGAAACAACAAAGTCTAATACAGCAGCAAGGGAAGGGAAGATAGTTTTATAGAAACATGTCTTTAAGTGTCCAAACAATAGTGTCTTTATATGCAGCTCTAGGAAGTGCCACATGCCAACAAATTATAAAAGATTTGTTAGAAAGAAGAGGCAGAATTACGGACAGTGGGTTTTCTGGGGATGCTGAATGCAGAGAGAAGGTGAATGTATTTAGTTTCAGTGTTAATATTTAAATAAAACAGAAGGTTGAAAAAAAGGAGGAAAAAACCAATGACATATCCTTGGAATTATCCTAATAATAAAATCCATTAAGTCACAGATGAATCACTTAGAGCAAGTAACAGTCAATATGAGCATCAGAAAAAGATTGAAGTAAAAGAAACAGTCTTAAATTCTGTCCTTCCTTTTTACTGCCATACCAATATTTGTCCATGGTTGCTCTCCTGTTTCTTTTCAAAATCAAATTTGCATCTAGGACTGCTTAATTCTGAAAGTTTGACCTACACTTATTTGTTTAATCATCTTTTGTTTGCCAAGTGAAAAAATCTGAATACCATTTTACAAAAACACCAAGTTACCCCACTGTATAAAGAACAATTTAAATTTGTTTATTACTTAATAGAAAACAGTCCAAAATAATATATTAAAGTAATCTGAATGGTCAGTAGGCAGCCACTCTGTTAAATCCTTTCCATGAAAGAAAAAAAACATCCTATGAGTTATGTAACCACACATAAAGTGTGCCCAGATTGTAGATCAGGAAAATACCATGAAAGCCAGATTTTTATTATAGTGTGATGGCGGGGGGGGGGGGGGGGGGGGGAGGGGTGTTGCTGACAGGCAGGAGGGAGGGTGTGGCTTGGACAGGGGAAGTGCATCTGTCTTGTCTCTTTTCCCTGCCTCTCCATACCCTGGGAAGAGCAGTCAGCCAGACTGCCTTTGCCACAGCCAAAGCACCCACTTTTCTGCTAAAAAAGATTTTTAGAGCAGAGAGAGAAATCTAAAGAGCACCATTTGTGGTATTAATAAGTGATGCTTGTATAACATTGGCAGATATGGTGATGTGAGGGATTCAAAAATTATGGGAGTCAAAAGTAATAAACTTCAGCATTATGGTATGGCCATACATATTGGCTGTGTATTAACTCACAGTTCTGCATCTGTCAGAAGTTACCATGTCTAAACATTGTTGAGTCCATTTGGTTACACAGCACCACTCTTAACTATTTATGGAATTATTTTAGTATAGAGAATCAGTTGCAGTCAAGAAAACATGTTATTCTGCACTATATAAAGGTAGGAGATAATGTATTGTTAAATGAAAGCTACTAGTTAAAACTGATTCTATTTACTCTTGTGGTTTTTTTTAACATATCAGTTGTGTTTCCTCAGAAGCTTGAAATTAGTGCTCTTCTACTGGGTCCTAATATGAGTTAGGTTAGTAAAAGAAGCTTTCATATCAACATTATTTTCTGCAAGAGATTTTTAAATTAGATTGAATGTCAATTAGAATTTGTAGTTCAACAGAAAAATTTAAGTCATCTGTAGAGACAGTGTTAGTTATCCTTTTCTTCCATAAATATGTTTTATGGTTTGAAAAATAGGTGTTTTAGAGCACCAACCAGAAGTTTGAATAGGAACAGGTTTAGCTTGTAATTTAAATTTCAAATACAGTATGTGCAAGATCAAATTTACCTAAATACTAGGCAACAAACTTATTCTTGGTTTAGTTTCTAATACATTTATCCTTAAGTTTTCCAGTTTGTTTTCCATAACACTGTATTTGGTGTGATAACAACGCACTTGATATTGAAGCAAACAGCAGGTTTTTGCACTCTGTGATTAATTATAGATTTTTTTTTTTTTTGTTATGGGAAATTACTAATCCAAGAGACAGATAAACCTCTAAATTAAAATAGGGGACTCCTAGGAAATGCCATTGTTTTCTGTTTCCTAACTCAAACTTTATTTGAACTACAGCAAATTCACTAATAGCCATGCATCCAAATTCCTTTTGTGTACAACTGCAGCAACTCTTTTTTTGTTGTTGCTGTTGTTCTTGAAGTTGCAGGAATCTTACAAAGCATATAAAGTGAAAATTGCATTTCTCTATGTCCTTTTAATACTGTTTTATGAAAGAGGTGTCAATTTTTCAAAACCTATCATCTCTTCTAAACTTACAGCACAGGGTGAAAATCTGTTCCCTTTGGATCCACCAGTACTTACTCCCGTGGTTCTCATGTTTTGTTTATTTTCTAAAGTATGGTATTATTTATGTATTCTTTGCAGAAGATTTTCTTAAGAAAAAAAAAAAATAAACCACAAAGATGAAAGACTATGTTAGGTAGAAGCTTTCTTGAGTGTTCACTTGAATATGGCTTTGTTGAGAAAAAAAAAATTGAGTTCTGATCTCAGTCTCAAAAGGAACAGCAACATAAACCTGACTTCAGCATTCATTGACATGATTGGCTTAGCATATTGGAAGAAAAACTAAAATGACAAAATTTTTTACTTGCACCATGGTGTGAAAAAGGGACAAAGCAACTGAATGGTAAAAATTCCCTGTGAGAGAGGATGGTGTCTACTGATTTTGCTTTTAGTCCATCATCTATGGGAAAAGAGGCAATATTCCCATTAGAATATTTGAATTGCAAATGTTCAATATTTGAGAGTATTTAAGTAGAGAGAAGTTGAGCTAAATCTGGCTTCGATTTTCTCATTCACTGGACATGGGCACTTACTGACCAGTAGCTCACTTGGTCATGGATGAAGACTGCCTATTTAAAAAATAATAAATTAATAGGTACCACTCCTGTTCTCTTATCCTACGACTTTGTACAGGATTATAAATAGAAAAATCCCCAAATTAGTGGGAACAGGTCAGCTTTCCTGATTTTTGGAATATCATATTTCTGACTAGCAAAAATAGAATTTTCCAGATCTACTGGGAAAGCTTTCAGTGTTTTTTGGCACATCCAGCTGGCTTTCAAAGACAGAGAAATGAATGAATCTGAATTGGTGTTCTTTCTGGGAATAACCCGAAACCAGTGACCAATGACCTTCAGTGAAATTTATATATTGAATATCTTCCTTTTAGTTTTTTCCTTTTGAACAATAAGAATATCAGATAAAAGCAATTTCTGTTGCTAAAGTTGAATGAGACAGAAATAGCATAAATAGTTTTATAAGACCTTTAAGAACAAAAGACCCACAAGAAAATTTGTACTTTTTAGCACACAGGGAAAATATCACACAAAGACTTGATCTTGGTTTACAAACTAGTGAATGGTCAGATGTAATTCAGCTTTTCTGTCTCAGTGCTTTCTCTCCAGTGGAGGCAACAGCTGGAGTGCTGTGTCCTGTTCTGGTCTCCAAAGTACTAGAGAGACTTGGAGGTCCTGGAGAGGGTCCAGTGAAGAGCAAAGAAGATGATTAAGGGACTGGAGCATCACTCGTATGAGGATAGGCTGATCTATTCAGCCTTGAGAAGCAAAAACTGAGAGGGGATTTCTTTCCTTAATTCCAAAATCTCAGCTGAAATGCCAAGGGCAATAGAGTTTAGAGTTTGTTAAAAATAAAAACAGAAAAACAAGAAAGGCAGCTCTGAGACTGTATTTTTAATGTTGTTTTTTCTTTTATACTATGTTTATGATGCTTAGTTTTTTTCCCTTGTGTTTCTCCCTCAATTAAAGAGAAGATCATGGGAAATCCTCATAAAAGCTCATAATTATTTTCCATCTCTCTTTACCCATCTCTACAGTTAAACAGTCCAAGAGTTAATACATACCAGGTTACTTTCTTCAGGAATTTCAGTTTCCGTGTTACTGGACTTTTTCTGGCATTTGGACATACTATGATAAAGTAGAAAAATCCTCCCCTGGCAACAGAGTTTGCCAGGTTGGCAGCAGCGTGGGCAGGAAAATCCTGTTGCAGTGCATTTTTTATCTTTCAGTTCATCATTGCACAGAGAAGTGTATCTGCCAGAAGATTACTTTCTGAATTTTTTTGTTATCTTTGTATTTCCGGATATGAGGAAAAATAGACTGGATTTAGTAATTTATGAATCACAAATGTGTTTTCCAGCAAAAATGATGGCAGATTTATTTTGTGAAAAATATGAAGCATGGATGAATAAGAATCTTAGTGCTCTATAAATTACTTCAATGCCATATGGACAATACGATTAGTATAGCAATCAATCTCAAAGGGAGATTAATCATGAGAGATTCATTGGGAAAAAAAAGCCAAACCTGTATAAACAACAAAATAACTGATCTAGAAAGTTGAATGTATCTCAAAAATGTTTTTAATTGGGTAGCTTAGTTTTTTGTGAAACTATTCTTTTGTTTCTTAACATCTTCAAGTATTCTTGGAAGGGATGTTATGCTTGGAATGGACATGGAAGATCTCAAACAAATTTGAGGATGATAATTTTTAATATTTTTAATTCTGCTTTATTTCAGTGACTGAGAAAATAAAGGTTTTGATTTGCTGGCTTGGTTCCAATAGCTCTTTTTTCCTCTCCTGTAAATATTGTTTTTTCTTGGAAATGAAAGGGGCAAATCTTGTTTCAGCACTATATACGCCTTCCATGTTTAATGAGCCTGTGCATTAAAACACACAATATGATACTTTGAGATGTACACTAATGCACTTGAGACTATGCTAAACAATATAGCTTACAAAATTGCAGAATAAAGATTTTTTCGCTTTATGAACCGGTTTTTTTGGGGTTTTTTTTTTTTTTTTTTTTTTTTTTTTTATAGAGAGCAATAAAAGCTAGAGTACATAAATTTGGTATTTATTTCTATTAAAACTCGTTTTCTGTTACCTATTTTTAGTTACAGTGGGCTATTAAATATAATTACCTAGTACTTTAGAAAGTCAGTTTGCTATGGAAAAGTAATGTAGCTGTTAGAATGGTAATTTTTTTAAATGTACAGATTTAAATGCACTGTCTATAATTTTTTAGAAAGTAAGAGCTGTACTAGGGTTCCCTCAACATACATGAAACACAGGGAAGCTTCTGTGTCCATGAGGCATTAATGATACCTAAAGAGGCAGAAAATTATTGAAATCCAGGTTTGGGTTCATTTTTCTGTGTTTTGTTTTCAGAAGAGTTATGATTGTTTCCAGCGTTCAAAGTGTTCCGCCTAGCTGAAGGATAGGTGGCCAGGTCATTTTCTGAATTTGTATGTAACTACAAAGCTGAGAAGATTTACTGAACTGAGAACCAGGAAGACAAATTCAGGCTCAAAGGTACTTGCTTTCTTATTCTCTGCTCCTTGAGTGTCTGAGAGAAAGGCAATTGTGTTTTCCAAGTTTGGTAATATCAGACTTTGCTGAAATAGTTATGGCTTGAAATGCCTTCAAGTACAAATCAAACTCTTTATTTAATTCAGACTTTCTACTCAATTATTCAGACTGAAAAATAATGTAACATCCAGATTCAACTCTTCCAAAAACATAACTTTTTGACAATTTATGGTGAAAATATGCATAGAATATTTCAAAATTAACTGAGGAGTTATCTCACAAATATTTTTCAAAAGTCACCAACTGATAATCAAGAATTATATTGATTATGTGGATAGCAATAATTCATCTGGTAAATATCCATTTGCTGTATTGGTTTGTTGCTACTATCAGAATTATTTTCAAGGTAAAACACAAAAAACCCAAAAAATTCGCAAAACAAAAGAAACCTCAACCCCTCAAAAAACAAAACAAACAAACAAACAAAAAAAAAAACCAAACAAAAAAACCCCACCAAAACCAAACCAAAACAACAGCCAAAAAAAGCCCACTAAAAATCTCAACAACAAAACAACAAAATAAAAAATGAAACCCCTCCCCAAACAAAAACAAAAACAAAAACAAAAAAACAACCCCTCCAAAACAACCAATAAGAAAAAACCCCTTTCCCAAAAGCAGAGGAAAAACACAAAAGCCAAACACTATGGCTCTTAACTGAAAACTGAGATTTTTGCACTGGCTAGTTAGGTCCAAGTTATAGATGACTATATCTGACTAGGTGAATTGTCTTCTTAAATTTAGATACATATCACTTGTATTTGGGGTGACTAAACCCAGTCAGCAATATATTTTCCTGGGATTATTGTTAGTGACAGTGCAAGTGAATATTCACTGTTAACAACTGCCATGCTCTTGGAAGAATGCTCTTTTTCAATCCTTAAAAATATCAGTTTTAAAACAGAATCTCAGAAAAATCCTGATTTCATCTTAGGAATACACTATCACAGCAGCCCAGCCTTGGAAAGAAGCAAGCAAGAATTTGTGTTTAGTACTTTGTTTTTGCTGGTCAGTGACGCTACTTTTTGTTGGTTCCTTGACAGGTTTCCTTCACAATCTGAGATAAAGCCCTGCTGTGGGGATCTGAACTCCTGTCCTGGGGATGTGCAAAGCCATGGCATTGCACAATGGGTGACAGGTGACACTTAAAATTTTCTCCTCATAAAGGAAAAATGGGCTTCCAAATTGAAGAAAACCAGCAAGTTAATGAGCCAGTTGCTGTTCAGATATCCTTGATGGGATACAACTGATCTTTCCAACACAGCTAAAGGAAGGTGAAGAGTTGAGAGATGCTTGCAGCCAGGACAGCAAATTCCTTGCTGGCATGGGGAAGTACCTACATCTTAGATTCAAGAAACTTTACAGAGACTTCTTCTAGGAAACCATCCCACATCCTGAGTTGAGAATGATGACTTTTTCAGGGAAGCAGAGAAATTGAGAGGCAGCTGCACTAGAAATGAAACTTAATGGATTTGCAAGATGGGAAAACTTTATAACAAATTATTTTCTAAGAGCCCATTTACTGACATGAATAAATACAATTAGAAAAAGTCAGCCTGAAAAATACTACCACTTGAAGTCATGTCCTATTTGATTACATGCCATCAAATCAAGTGGGGAGCTGACAATATCTGACATGTAGAAGAAGGCTGTGGCCAGCAAAGCATAATGTTAAATGTCAGAAAAGAGAAACAATAGACCTGAAATCCATTGTATCACCCAGAAAGGTAGTATTAAAACTCAAGGACATCCAGTCATCTATTCCAAAGTCTTTGGGAAATATATTGTGTGAATGTAAGTGTTATGACCCAACCAAGTATGTTTTTTCAAGATTTATTTTTACCTAACTATTTTTAGTTGGTTGAGGTGATGTGAGACAGTGCGATTATTGCTGATATCAAGACAAAATAGTGGTGTCTGCTGCTCTTAAAAGTCAGCCTGGGCTTATTCTGACAGGGAGAAGATCCACACAGGAGATACCTGAAACATCTGGAGACAATTGGTCCAGTTTGCCCAATATCCAGCTACATTTTACACCCTATTGCAGGCTGATGTTTGCCAACATCAATCCATATCATCACAGCTCCCTCCCACCCTGGCAGAAGGTGTGTAGGGAGATATACACAAAGGCCTGAGTATCTTTCATTGTGGTCACACCATGTCCAAAGGTGCCCCAGCCTACACACCTTTAAAACTCTGGTAGGGAAGGTGACTCCACCACTTCCCTGGAACCTTGTTCCAGTGCTGCATCACCATTGCAGTCAGGAATCCTCTTCCAATATCTAATCTAAACTTCTTCTGGTGCATCTTGAGGCCTTTTCTCTCACCCTGTCACTCACTGCCTGGGAGAAGAGACTGACCTCCACCTGTCTCACCTTCCTTTCAGGTAGTAGGAAAAAACAATAAGGTCCATCCCTGGATTTTTTCCTCTGGGGTAAACAGCCCCAGCTCCTGCAGCTGCTCTCTAGACCCTTTCTCAGCTTCATTGCTCTTCAAATAATACTCTGGGTATAGTTCTTGATACACAGTCAATGGACTTGCATGCTCAACTTGTTGGAAAGATAAAGTGTGATTTTTTTCAAATTAACTTTACTCTGGAAATTTTATGTACAAATATCACCACTAATATTAAAATCAAATATTGAACACAAATGTTGGAAATATTTGTTGTTGGAATGTATAAATTCTCTGATGAGTTTGGACTGGATTAGTACCTTTAGTTCATATTGTGATTTGTCCTAGATTTTTATCTAACTGCTTTATCAGAGCAGTTAGAAAATGTCTGGCATACAAAAATTCCTTTTATTTTCTTAAAATGGATCATACTACTTTGTTGCTTCTATGTTAAAGCCTTGCCAATGCTTTTTTTTTTAACTGGTAACTTTAAAATCAAAAGGAAATTAATGAGGTCAAGAAACACTGAAGAAAATATTCCTTTATGTATTTGCAAGTGCTCATTTTATAGCAAATAAATTATTATATAATTCAGATTATTAGAATGAGTAAGGATATCCTAGGGTTTAATTGATGTAACAAAATCAGATATATACTTACATTTGTATATAAAATCTGAAAATAAGCCATTCATTAGACATTCACTTAGGTGTGTAATATTACTACTATGCTTAAAGGTGTAGACTAAAAGTTTTCTGTCTTTAAACATAAACAATAGTTAGTAAAATACAAGTTTAATTTCATTTTCACAGTGACGGTAACTAATTTGTGTGATCTTCTCAACTGCGTCATTTTAAATGAGACATAAGAATGCAATAGCAAAAATTAATTTTCATAACCAGAAAGCTTGGATAATCCAACACAGGTATAATCCGAGATTATTGATGATTACAGACCGCAGGATTTTAAGTAAAATGAAAAAAAACCTGCATAGCATTTTAAAAATTAATACTTCTATACTGCATGCACCAAAATATATATTTAAAAGTTACTATGACAAATAAACTTTAAAGATTTTATTTTAACAATCTTTGCTTTCACCACTGCTTCGAGGCCAGAAAATCATTTTCTCTTGCATTTGAAATGGGTGACTCTGCCATACTCTACAGATTGCTTTTAAAAAAATATCATAAAACCCACAATGACAAATCACATGATAATCAGCTTAGTTTAGATTTTTTCTATATTTCAGAATAATATATTTCTATATGCTTAATAGAGATGGTAAGATTTCTTTTTTGAAACCAAATAATTCAGCTACATGCTTAAGGAAAATCACTTCCTTTAATAATTTTCAGATTAATTTTTTCCTCTTAAATGTCTTTGAGGTAAAAATATGTCAATATATGTGACACAACAGTTTGTTCATATTGTTGACTGTCCAGGGAAAGCCATAAAACTACAGAAACGTAGATAGGAATTTTGACATAGAATGTAGAAGCAGCCAGACTTTTAGTGTTGAATCACCATAAGGCCATACATTTTGTGCTAGAGCTATCAACTGAAGAAAAAATTCAGTCTAACAGGACCAAAAACCACCTTAGAAACATAGTGATTTTCAGATGAAAACTAATGTTATAGCAATCATGGGGTGTGTGTGTGTGTGTGTGTGTGTGTGCGTGTGTGTGATTTTTTTTTTCCCAACTCTCTGTTTATTTTTTCACATTCCATATCATCTTGTTATTGAGTCTAGAGCACAAGTCAGATTATCTGTAGGGAAAAAATAGACTTTTCATTCAATTTGAAGGAAAGAAAATAAAGTCTAAAATAGCACATGACATACTCATAAAGACATAATTTATTAAGAATCTATTAGCAAAAAATAGGAAGTGCATATGTACAAAAGATATATACCATGCTACTACAGTATCTCTGTCAGCACTTTCTATTTAATGCAATCAGAGTGGAAAAGCCCCATTACACTTCCTCACAAGCAGTTATGAAGGGCAGATGAGCAGCTGGCACAAACAAACTCTGACGAAGGGAGGACTTTTTTTGACATGATGTAGCTGCTGTACTAGTGCTTTGCGTATTTTACCAAGGTAAAGAAAAAGTAAAAGAAAATTTCAGCTGTGCTCCAGCTCTGGGTGGAGTATGGTACCACAAACATTTTATCTCCCATAAAAGATGGCTCCTGGAGGCTGATGCTTTGGGCTGTGTTTCTAAGGTACATCTGCAGATTTAATTAGCCTTCACCCTCAGAGCATGTTAATCCTGCACAAGCTGCCTGGGTCATGTACAACCTAGTCTTTTGTAAGTGTTGACACTCAAGCAAAGGTAGAAAGTGAGAAAAAGTAGTCAAGCCTAAGAGAAAAGAGCAGATAATTGCAACTGGAATTCAAGGTGCAATTTACAGGTAAATGAAGAATTATATTTCCAGGGCTTTTTGGTTTTAAATCTGTACGTTCCTTACAATATAGTTGTACAAGGGTCTGCTCAGAAATAAGTATCCCAAGTGGAAGGGTTATATGCTGGGCAGATAATGGCTTCATTTGTATACAGAGATTGACAACGGATGAAATCACATAATTTATGGTCCTGTCTGTTCATGAAAAACAGATCTTGGCTGGTAGTAACAGTTGCAATGCTGAAGAGGGTAGCAACATGCAAGTGGTACTAGCACCTGGGCTATGAAAGACTGTGAGATGGATATGGCAGAAGAAGATGGGGAAATGCTGATACTATCAAAATTTTGGTTCATCCAGTTAGTCTGGATGAACCAGACTCCTGTCTGTAGCACCAGAAGAGTGGTTTAAGAGTACTGCAGTGCATAATCACAGAAAGCATCAGTTGGAAAGCACTACTGGTGGTCACCCAGTTCTATCTCCTGCTAAAAGCAAAAAATCAACGGTGTATAGTGTAAATCAAAACCCTTTTCAGTCAAATCTCCACATCTCTTTGGTAAGAAGTGCCACAGTGGAATTTTTTTTCTTTTTCCCTTGCTGTAACTTAAGCCTGCTACCTTTCCTCCTGTTGCTGCATACTTCTGCCTCCTGGCATGCCTAGCTCTCACTATACATGTTCTGCAAACCCAGTGCTCTCAATCTCTCCTGCTAAATGTGCTCCAGTTCCCCAGTTTTATCTTGGTGGGCATCTTGAAAATTTGTCAGTATCTTACTTGAACTGGGAGGCATGAAATTCAGAATAATAAAATAATAATAAAATAATAAAAGTTTATGAATACTGAGTAGAGGCAAACAGCCACTTCCTTAGACCTGCCTCCTACGCTTTGCCAGTGCAAGCTAGTATGCAGTTGGCCTTCACTACTGCAAAGAAAGACTGCTGGTCCATCTTCCAATTTATTGTCCGCTAGGACCCCCAACATTTTTTCTTCAAAGTCCCTTTTGAGCTGTCATCTGAGTGTTTTGAATTTGTTCATCACATGGACATGACCACTAGTGTTGTTGAATTTTGTGATTCCTGCCTTCTCTTGAGATAATAGACTTGAGTTTCCTTTGACCTCGTTGGTCACTTTAAACAGCACTACTCTCTATTTTATCAAGTGCTACAGGTCAGTCTCATTTGCAGACTGGCCAAGGAACTACATCCCATCATGTGAGTTGCTAAAGAGCTTAAACAGTGTTGGTTTAAGGATCAGCCCCGGTGAAATGCCTGGCAGCATTTGTTACTGACCTTCCAGCTGTCAGCACTAGCCCCTGAGCACAATGAACTTGTCATTTTTAGCTCCCCAGCAGACTGTTCATCCAGTCTGTACCTTACCCTGATTATAAGGATGAGAAAGACCATTCTGAAAAGCCACAGTGAAGGTAAGAAATAGCTGCTGCTCTGCCCCTGTCAGCTAACACACCAACCGAGTAAGGTTGGTCAAACACATGATGCCCTTCATAAATCCAGGCTGACTTCCAGCCTTGTTATTTTTGAATAGGGATGCTTTATGAGTAGACACTCTGTCATGCAATGGAGCATGTAATTAAAATCCGGGTACCCTGACGTTTCTTTCTAAAACAGCAGCTAAGCTGTGTGCTTTGAATGTGCCCCAGTAGCTTGGCGCATCAAAGAATCAGGAAACAAAATGCTCTCAAGGCACTTTTATCCCTGTCTGCAGGCCACACACTGATTAATACTTCCAGCTATGTACGACCAAGAAGTACTTATTTCAGTTTAGGTAGAAAAAGTACTCTTCCAAGTTAACTGGTTTGGCTCATGCAAACTGAATTTAGGTCATAAATCATGGAAGTGCTTCTTTGGGTTTTGGATTTAAAGCCTCTTTTTTAAATGCTGCTGTCTCACACTTCATTAAAATGTAGAAATAGTTATTCTGATTCTCTGTATCTTGAGACATTCCAGTTGCTTCAAAAAGTGTATCGTTTTTATATGACTACATGGAGATTTCGTAAGGAGAGTGATCTCACATCCTGTACATGTTGCATTTTTAACATACTGACTGATCGATGGTCTATTTTCAGCACAGAATTCGAAGTAAGACATTCTATATAAATGAGACCAAAATTTACAAAGCTTATAATATTTTTTTTACTTTCTTCAATTGCACTTGGAGCCCAGCCCAATGACTGAAAAATTAAAGAGATAGAAAAAGATTTCAGGATTAGGTTCCATGCTGTTTTTCTCTTTCTTTTCAAATAATGCAAGTGTTCCCATACTTGCTCTGAAAGGGATATCTTGCCCTAATGCTCCTTAATTTTAAAACTGGACTATAGTTGCCCTCAGTTAAATTATAAAATTGTTTACATGGGTTACTTTTGTACAAATTTCACATTTTGATCGAATAATTGGGTTAGAATGTTTTACAGGGTCAATATTAAACATTGTTAAAAATAACATTATCTTTCCCTAACTGCAATCCATAGCAGCTCACTAGAAAAAAGAAATTTAATTTCTTCTAGTAGTGGGAATACCCATCCCTTAAAGTAGTGTTCCAAGATAGACTTAGATGAAATGTGGTGTTTATAGTTTGCAGGGGATTTATTCCATTATTTTGCAATTTTGATCCAATTTGCCAGATTTTCTCTGTGTGTGTGTGTGTGTCTGTTTCATAGAATCCATTCTGTAGATATACCCTAGATAAGGATAAGGAAGCTCTGTCCCAGGAACTTTGAGACTTCTGGTTTTTCAAGAAGGATCTAGGTAACTCAGGACTTCCAGAAAGTCCACTGTAGCCCCAGGAATCAAAATCTTGAAAGCCAAGAAGGAATATGAGGAGACCATGGATTCTTAAACTGCTTTTGGGAAGTTATTGTTGTCATAAAATACTGGCTCAAAAAACCCCAACCAATAACCAAATTAAATATTATCTTTTATTAAATAGAGGAATTTAAATATTTAGACTTCATCTTAGGATCCCTATCAATAACCTTGAAAATTATACATCAATATTCACTTTAACACAGAGTTGTCTACATTCACAAAATTTTTTTTTACTGGAGACATGACTCCAGAAAGACAACACTCATTTTACTGGGGCAGCAGAGTGAGGGGGAACATAGCAAGTCAATAAACAGCATGATAAGCTGTGACATATGCACAGTGCATTTCACAAATGAGTTGTCCAGCCAGCTCTAGAGCAGGAATGGGCTAAAGAAGAGAAAGAAGTGTGTGCAGCTATATATCATAATTAGAGAATTTTCTGTAAAATTACTCTTGAAGTCTCCTGCCAAAAAGCAAAGGCACATTAATTTTAAATATTTAATTTTTTATGAAATTGTGTATTTAAATGCAGAAAGATATTTTCATTCCATTTCTAAATAAAACTCCCCTTATTATTTATTTTACTTTTTTCCTTGGTTTTGTTGGGTTTTTTTTGTTTGGTTTTTTTTTTTTTTTTTTTTTTTGTTGGTTGGTTGGTCGATTTTGGGTTTTGTGGTTTTTGGTTTTTTTTTGTTTTGTTTTGGTTTTTTTTTTATTAGAAGTGAAAAGTTTTCAGAGGCAAAAAACCAAAAAGAGATAAAAGAGCACAATTCCAGTAGTATCAATTCCACTGGATTTTTACCTGTTTTTTTCACAATTAACAGCCTTTCTAGAAGAAACAAGAGAAGATTTTAAATTCATTATTCATCTAATCCACAGCTGGGGGTAAAATCAGAAAAGATTATGCTCTTGGCAACCACAAAACCTGCTTTCAGGTCTGAATTCAAACTGAAGAAATTCTTATCCACAAAATCTTTAAAGTTTTAAAATAATCCTGCCATTTTGAAGCAAATGGAAGGGATAACTTCTCAGGGAAAACCCTTCCTTAGCTTTAAGCAGGTCTACCTGTATAATAGTACTGAGTTATTAAATATCCTAATTTAAGATAGTAACATGGATATCAATTTGTGGCTGAAGTAAGTGAACCCCGTTGCTTGACAGAACATTTATACAATATATGAGACAAGAAACAGAAAGATTATTCTGAACCTATTGTGAAAGTCATCCAGGTGTTCTTATGCAGGAATACTTCATGGACTCAAGTCACCTCAAGGCTGATGAACTCCGGGTTTGTGGCAGCAGAAATAGAACACTTTGGCATGTGACATCATTATATTTTGTCTCTGTAGCACGGCCGCAGCTCTTGAGCATTTCCTTCTTTTAATGTGACTGAGAGCCTGCCCTGCTCTTTCTGTCCATTGTTGCTCATTCTGCCGTGCACGTCTGAAATGCCACGGAGATATTCCTCCTGGGGCAGGCAGCATAAAAGCTCTAATTCTGACAACAGGGTGATGCAACCTGACAATGCGTCATTAAATGTCATCCACTATAAACCTGAAACAAGAAAATAGCTCTGGCTGAGATTGTGTAGTAGTACAACACAGCCCTACTTCACTCTAGAGAAAACATCACTGTCCTGATCTACAGCTAAACGTCACATTTTACCCTCTCTATGCTTACTCAGTTAGGAACAATGGATGTCTTGCTGCCATAAAAACAAAAAAAAAATTCTGAAAGTGATAAATAAATTGATAAATTACTGGTGGAAAAATAAGTACATTCCATTAACAAAACACTTCAACTATAATTAAAACTAGCAAAAACAAATACTTAATCTTGTTTTATCCCATATGATATGCTTTACTTTCAGGTTAATTATTTTGCAAAATGTAACTTTCATGTTTGATAAGGATGAGATTTTTTTTTTTTGCATATATTAGAAATCTGTTAGAGGGCTTCATTTCAATGGAATGAATAACATCCTGTTCTTATGCACTAGGCTACATTTCTCATCAAAACCCCTTCACTTTGCTGTAGAAGGAAGAAAATGGCTGGTGAAACAGCATACAATTTCCTTTTATTTTTTTTTTTTTTAAGTAACTACTGCTTTAGTCTTTGCTTTTATGTTGTATTAAGGTTGTGGAAAAGAGATGGTTTTATGTAATAGTCTCTAAAACACTTTAAGCAGCCCAAGTGACAACTGTCTGGGAAATCCTGCCATAATAAACAGTTTCTCATTCTATGAAAGACAAAAGAACTTTTTTATTAATTCTTAGCCAGACTGAATAATTGCCTGGAACATATTTTTTTTTTTAAACATTCTGGATTTCTACCAAAACTGGTGCCAACTTGAGGAGAACAGTTCCATTTTTATGGTTTCACTTCATTATTAGGACAGAATTAGGCTGCTGTGTCCTTTTGCTAAAGGAATAATTTAGACTAAGTTTTATAAAGACATATCTCATAAAATGGGAACATAAGGCTAAATGTTTAGGCATGATTTTCATTTGCAAAATGGCATTTTTTCTGATCTGTTCAGCTACATCACATAACTGAAGGGTTTTGATGCTTGACTTCTACCTAATGAACTTTTGCAAAGAAACAAGGACCACTGCATAATTCTGAAATTATTGGATACCACTGAAACTAAAATTTGCACAAAGTGCATTCTCCTCAAGGTGAGGAGAGGCAGTGGGCAGCACAGTGTCCTTTTCCAAAGAGACACAAACTCTCATTGCAGGACTCTCTCAGATCTTGGGGTTATCACCTGGTTGATGCCACTCAACCTTGCCCCATCCTGGGGGTGGTTTCTGCTGCAAGACCTCCTCCAAAACCCAGCTACTAACCTGCCTACTCTTTTTTGTTCCCTCTGCTTCCCTAATATTTCCTTTCCCTTTTTGTAGAGCTGGCATGATCCTCTGGATCCTAAGTTTCAAAAATGTCCCTGTGCTTCCTTAAGGCCATGGTGCTCTGTACTTCAGAAAGTAAGGAAAAGATAGCTGTCTTTTCTGAGTGCTATTTAATAATTAAATAGGAAGTAAGTCTTCATCTTCTCCCTTGGCTGCAAGAAAAAACTGCAAAAACAGAGACAATGTGTAAAGAACAAAGTTGAAGAGGTAAACAAAAAATATCAATAAATAGAAAGGAATGATTATATAATTTTGGATTGAAATTAAAAAACCATCATGTATAAAACCAATTATAATCACCTAAATTTATAAAAAGGAATACTTTCTCTCCTAAATTTCCCTCTACTCTTGAACACTGTGATACCTTCTTTCAGAGTCAAATATCACAAGTATCTATTACAAATACGGGTGAACTCACAGTATGTAGCAGCAAATCTGTACATTCTTCTATAAAACAACTATTAAATATTGTATGCTAAGAGATAAATGCCTATGAAAAATAATTAAAATTAAAAAAAAAAATTTTCTGGTGAGCAGGTTAAAATCTTTTAGAGCAAAATTATAAAAAATAATCACCTGGCATAATTAATTTCCACCTTTTTTTTTTTTAAGAAGTTTCACAAGCTAATGGATCATTCTAGCTGAATCTTCTAAATATTTTCCTTTCCTATATTGTAAGACTAAAAGATTTCATAAATCTCAGTAATTAATTGTTTGCTCTAGAAAGAAGAGAGTGTTGCATATGGCATCCTCACAGAAATGCTAGCTTTGAGGAGCAGGACTTGAAGTCCTTTCATGGAACTGTTCATTTCAATTTGAGCAGTACAGATGCTCATGACTACAAGAAATGTAGTAAGCTTCATTGTTATAATTTTCCTAAAAATGCAATTACTTATGAGAGAGACATATTTACCAACTGTTAGTAGCAATATATATTGGTATAAAAATACTTTATGAAAGTAATGAAATACTATGATTAAAGCAACATTTCTTATTTGTTTAAGAGTTACTAGATACAGTTGATTTAGATCTGAATGCATTTTAATTATATCATATTGCAATATAGCATGATGGTATGGAAATTTACATTTTACTTCAATTTCTTTATAACTGAGAAAATTATTACGACTCTTTCTGGAATACCTATTTAATTTACATTTGGAGTAGGGCTAAGCTGTGACTGTTTTGCATCAATGAGGAAAAAGAAATAGAAAACAAAATACTCCTCAGAGCATGTTTTCATTTCAAGAGTGAAAATTTTGATAGCAATAATTCTGAGACAATTGGTAATTAATCACCTTCCCACCATGTACACTTCAGTATATTTTCTTCAACTCTGTATCTATTTGTCATAGAAAGCCCAGAAATGACATCTGTATATATCAGAAACATTTTATGTGATTCTTAATTTTTTTCTCATATATTTCTTAATTACAGTTCCTCAATTAATTTACATTCCTCAAGCATTTATATTTATGACAATGTGTATACCCTTGTCACCTAATACTTATAACAAGTCATAACTGCTGTATTTGAGCTGACTCCATTACTTAGGCTCCCTGAAATAAAAAATGATTTTCTGTCCCTCTGAACAGCTAAGTATATGATGAAATTTAAACCAAAACATAAAATTTGAAAAGGCCATGCCAGAAAATATAATGTCATATAGAGTCACATCTCAGCTACAAATTCAGATGGGACTAATTCGTTGAAATAATGGCATCAGTCTCATAAAGCAAAGTCATTATTGAAAGACTAGTTCAGTTCTACTTAATTTTATTTTCCATACAGATTGAATTAATGATTTTTTTTTCCCCCTGAATGAATTTCTGTGGGTAAGAAAAGGTCATCTAGGAGCCTGATTGTGAGAAGGACTTTGGGACTGAAAAAAAGATATAGCATTAATTTTTGCTGTGTAAAAGGAAGTGAATATTTCTCTTTAACACAGAAAAGACGATCTGACTGTTCTTCTTCATACAAGTTTTAAATTGAAGCAATGTCACTGAAGCCAGCTAGAGTCACATCTATGGAGCCATAATTTATAGAATACAGTGAAAACTCTAGACTTGGTTTTTACAGTGCATAAGAGACCTACAGATGATGAGCTAGTATTCTATTAGAGAATGAGAGAAAGGCAAATAAGAGAAGAAAAATATTAAAGACTATTGCACTGTTGCAAGATATAGCTCTATAAATCTTGGTTCATGTATATTAAAGGATAGGAGTCTTGGGAATTTCCCCCTACCCTATGACTCAGATTCAAAATTGATCATATCTAACATCTGAAAAAATGTGGTTAACTTTTATTTCCTATTAATTTTCATTTTTTTAACATCCAGAATTAAATTAAATTACAGAATTTAGCCAAGTCCAGAAGAGAAATGCAAGAGTATTAAAAACCAAGAATCAACTAAAAGGCTAAAAAAAAAAATCCTATTAAAATGCTTTTGCTTTTGTCTTAGATGATATCCAGCTTTCACAGATCTGTGTACCTCAGCTAACTCTGTGAGCTCTTGAGAAGATAGGAGGTGAGCCCAATCCCAGCTCTGAGAGCTGCTACCTTATAATCTATTTAGGTAAAAGTCAGCACAAACATCCTTGATTCCTTCTTTGGAACTCAAGCCTGAGATCATCTATGCAGCTTGTGGTCAAAACTAATTGCAAATTAATGACTGAACCTCCTTTTCTGCTCATTGTTTGAAACACAGATCACATCAGTGCTTTCAAAGACCTTGGGGTATCTTGTTGGAAAGCAAAAAGACCTCCTGAAATCAAAGGAAGATAGAGGCTCTGCACATAATCTGTATTTCAATAAAAGCACACAGACAACTTGAATTCTAGCTGCCTGGATGTCTCTTGCAAGATGGTGGTTTAACAGATTTTGTCAGTGGTGTAAGATTTTGGCATGTCTTGAAATTACAACCAGCAGCAGCTTGAGCATGGCTTATGTTCAGTCAGTGGGAATCTTTCCAAAGTCAATGAACCTAGATCTGGTTCCATTGCAGAGACCAGACCTGCAGTACTTGTTAGATTGTGGCATTAATATCTGCTAATATAAATTGGTTGTATGCAAAACTAATACTAAGTCAGCATGCTTCTGGTGCAAAAAACTCTGAAAATGGAGACTTGACAAATATTGACTTCTGCTACACATTAATATGTAAGAGAAAAGAAAGCTTTGCCAAATGCCATCAAACATCAGTGGCAGCAAGGTTTTTAAACCTCTCTGAAAAAGAAATGGAGTAAGAATTTGGTTCTTTCGATAATGAGCTATGATACCACTAGCATTTCACTGAAGAGGAATGAGTAAATTAAGTTAAATTTACAGTTATACTCATCTATGTATGCATAGCCTTTTATGTATGCTAATATTTTCCCTTATATTCACAAAACATTTTTAAAAAACCAATAATTTCTTCCAAATACCAATAAACAGTATTAATGCCAGCAACAAACTGAGACTGAGATAGAGTTTATTCCCCTAGCACCCTCACAGGCTGTGCTTTGCACTGGTGGCTGGCAGAGTGTTGATAACACTCCAGTGCTTTGGCTGATGCCAAGCAGTGCTGTCCCTCTGACATTCCCACACCAAGGGGCTGGGAGGGAACAGGATCCTGGGAGGGGACACAGCCAGGCCAGCTGACCCAAATTAGCCAAAGGGACATTCCACCCTATATCCCACCAGCTCAGACAGAAAGGTGAGGGAGGGAGGAGGGATGGGCAGGCCTGTGCTGTTCTACAGCGCTTTCCTTCCAGAGCAACCACAATGTGTGCTGAGCCCTGCTTCCAGGAAGTGTCTGAACATCACTCACTGATGGGAAGTAGAGACTGACTTTTCCTTCTGCTTATGTGACTGCAAACTTTCACTTGTCCTGTTTTCTACTTTCGTAAACTGCATTATCTCAACCTACTAGTTGTTTTCCTTCAAACTTCTCTCTCCCTTGTCGTACTGAGAAAGGGAGTGATAGAGCACATGACACCTGGTGTTCAGCCAAGGTCAAACCACCTCAGTAAGTAATGACTAAATGTGTACAGATATTAATATTTGCAAAAAATACAGGCATTATTTTCAGACATTAGGAAATGCCAGTAACACTTTGGGAGAAGATGATCTGACTCCTTTCAAAACTATTCTCCAAAGATCTTTCTCCCTTCTAAGAGACTATCCTTACCACTTCATTTTCACATGAGGTTAAAGAAGTTGAATTAAATTATCAGATGTATTGCACATTTGCTGTTTGATCATTCCTATATTTAAAACCAATGAAGCTGGTTTTTTGTGAAAAAAAAAAAAAAAAAAGTTTTGTCTTTTAAAATGTGTGTGAATAATTCAAACTGCTTCTCTTTATGTTCCACAGAGAAAGACATCTCATATTCTTTTGACATTTTTTTTTATCACAAATGATGTAATTATATTTCTATACAATCAGGTAGGCTTTTCTTTCCCAATTTTTCACAAAATATTGATGTTTAATGAGAGCCAGATTTACCATTATTCTGGTTTCAATACCACGCAGAAAATAAACTCAAAATGAGCCACACCCCTTCACCCACCCCTTCCGGTAAGGGAAGGATAAAAGCAGAGACTATGGGTTGAGATAACAATTTACTGAAAGCACAAGGCAATGGAAACAGATCCATACAATTACAGCAGTATTAATAAAAAAAATATACAGAAAGAGAAGGTGCTTTATGTACAAAAAAGTGTTTACCACTGGAAACTGTCCTGGTTAGGAGGACAGGTGTCTACTAAGAAGGACAGAAGCTTCCCTTTGAAAAGGAGAATGTAAACCCCCTCCCTCTGAATTACTATAATTTTGAAATTAAGGGACTCTCAGGCAAAGATATGGGAAATATGAATAACAATTCTTTTCTAGGAAAATTAAAATAGAAATACACTATTACAAGGAACAATCCCAACCCTGACAGAGTCAGAATACAGCCTGACACCCTGTCAGTCAGGGTGTTGGTAGCAGTCCCATTAAATGGTGGCTGCAGTCCTGCAGTGGCAGATGTGGTTCAGTTGAAGCAGTGCTGCTGTGGAAGGGTGCAGCCTTCCTCTGAAGATGTGGATGGGATGATGTGGAAAGGTCTGGTGTTCCTCTGGAATCCAGTGGTAAAAAGCTACTTTAGCATTCCAAATCTCAGTTTTTATCTAGCTAGGATAGGCTTGGCTTCTCCCCTGGCTGGAGCATCTCCCAAGGGGATGATGTAATTTTATCTGTCATACAGTGGGACTTAATGGCCCTTCAGCAGATGATATCTTCCTGGAGGAAGGATGGGTTTTGGAAAAGATAAAGATGGCTGCTCCACCTGGTTTTAACAGGTGGTAATAGAATACATACTTCTGGTCACATCTTGTATTGCAGCCTAAGACAGGAACACAAAACCCCTCGAAGGTTGTGTCTGCCTGCCCTGCCCACACAAAGCCATAATGGCCACTGTCCCCATGTGCCACCCACCTGGCCATCAGGAACTAAGGCAAGAGGGCAGGGGGGCTCCCACAGCTAGCGTTTTCCACCCTGCAGCCTAGAACAAGAACAAACAATGGCAAACAAGCTCCCCCAAACCTGAGTCATCCCTGTCATGCCTCACTGCTGCTCTGTTGAGCTCAGTTCCATGCAGGTGCCTGCACCACCATTTTTACTACTCTGCTGCACTGGAGGGCAATCCTGTGGGTGGCTGCCCCTTATTCTAGACATTCTGATGTGCTCCTTTTGGCTTGGTTTTCTGGGCTCATCTGGGCTTCCTTCCACTTGGTTCAACCATTTCAGCTGGGCAGTTGCGGAGAGATTGCTGACTCATAACAACAGTCACTAAAAGGATCAAATAGTGCCAAATATCATATGACAAAACATGTATCACGACGGCAAAAGTTTTTAGTAGAAGGTGGACCTCACAACTTCTATTTGTGACACTGTCATTACATACTCTGAGACAAGATGGGTCAGACAAATTGAACCAAACCTATTGCTAAATTCTCCCCTGGAAGAGTCATCTACCTCTCACCATGTTTCAGATTTCACACTGGAAACAGAACTCACATGATAACAAGCTGTTTCAGAAAACCATATCTTGTTTAACTAACTACTCCCATAGCTGTCACCTCTGTCACATCTGTCATGGCCTTTAATCTGCTACCATTAACCATCAGCTCTGTAACTTGAGAACAAGTATTGCCAGATAAAAGAAGAGTCTGGGTGCTGTAATGAAAACCTCTGCTGCAACACTCCTGTTCCATTGCCTATCCCCACACACAGACATATACACTTCTAATTAAATATCTAATGTCTCAGAATTAAGTGATTAGTGAAAATGTATGCATGAAGGCATATTTGTGGCTTTGACCTTTCTTTACATTTGTGTTCTGTATAAGAGAAAGCAAAAACACAGACAAAAATGACTCAGACTTTAGAAAAACCAGCATGACAGACCAAATTCTCTTTTCTATGGGAAAGATCCTTACAAAGACTTCAGAGACAAGGTCGAACCTGTTTTCCTAAAAGAAATGAAAAAAAAGGCCAGAAACTTAGTGTTGATACACAGAAAGGCATGTGTTCTTTTAAAAGAAAAAGGAATAGCAACCTTCTTTGCTGCAAAAACTTGTTTAATTTAGACAGTGGTAAAACTGAGTTTTGAATGTATTATCTGTTGCCTTTTCATGTAGCCAAATGTTTGCCCACTTTAGGAGTGAAGTGTGAGTCCAGTTATGACTGGTGAAACCCCAAGAGTCTCAGTGTGTGTGACCTACAACAGTACACTATCATTTCCACATATCATCTACTCCTGCTTTGCTATATAACCACTGTACTTTTGTCTGAGCTCAACACTTGGCAGTATTCAGTAAATTTCACTCACTTGTGCTTCTCTTTCTAAATTCCTATCAGAAACACAGGACAGATCTTTATTAAAATCACAGCGAGATGAGTAAATTGACTCATTTACACTTAGGGGATTTGTGTTCATGCATGATTAATCATGTACAAAATAAGTGTGGAAATATGAAAGTTTTCACTCTTCATATAGAACTGGAATGCACACTCCAGTGTAGACTTTGCCTATTATACTTTCTCAGGAAGGAATAATTTATTAAAATACATATGGTATAGAACAACCCAGTTCTCAGGGACATATGTGATACCTGTATTTTTTAGGCTGTTCATGAAAACATTTGCATAAATATTTGCATAAAAATTGTTAGCACATGATGCAACCTTAATTGCACTTGCACTCAAGCTAATTCTAATTCTGTGTTCACAAACATCACATTTAAGCCTTTCATAATCATTGCATTAAATACTTCTACTTACATGAGAGATTAATTAAATAAAGCTACGTGATACTTAAATAATTCAACATGAAATGCTTGATGATCTTTGGATTTAATTAAAATAATGCAAAAGAAGAATGCAAAATGGCAGTATAAAGTATCATTTTAATTTTGCCTTTATACCCAAATTACTTTCAGCATAGTATCTAGTGATTAATAGCTATTATATAGAGAACTGAAGGGAAATGCATAAATACCATGTACACTTTCATGTCACTAAACAGCCCTCTGAGCTGCTCTTCCTTTCACTTCACCTTTGCTTCTCTTCTGCTAGATAGTGTTCAGAGACTCTATGTAAAAATGAAGGAAAGGGAAAATGGAAGGAAAAAGATGTAGCATGAAACACAGAAAAAGAAGAAGGAGAAGGAAATTGTAGTATATGTAACCAGGAGAGAAGAGCTAATCCAGTTCCTGAGAGAAGTCTGGCACTCTGTCAATACAGAGAAGCAGTGCAATTAGAAATAATTCAATCTAAACAGCTTTGCTGTCCCTCCTTTCCAATAATTGCTCAGCCTATACACCTCAGGTTTGACAGCAGAGAGAGTTTTAAGCAAAGCAGTGAACAGTTCTGTCAGATCATGGTCACTGCCCCTCCTGTTCCTCTGAAACCAAACTGCATCTGAAAGAGTGGGTAGGCATACCCAAGCTGTCCCACACATTAAGGATACAAAATAAATGGAAACAAAGGTTACATTACACACTTCTAACTATAATAGTTACAAATGAATTAGATTTCCAGCAGGACAGAAAGCAAAGCAAACAGAAATGGCATATGTATGAATACTATAAATAACACACTGATGAAGTGATTTGTTGTGACTGGTTTGCTTGACATCAAGTATGGCACATTATCCTGTCAAATATTCATTAGTCTTTGCAGGAGAAGACTGGACTGTTAAAAGAAAGGGAATACTTACTACTCTGAAAATACTGTATAAAAGGTGAACTAGAAGAAAATTAAAACCCTGCAAAAACCACTTATATTCTTTTGTTGTTTGTATTTCTTACCACAGCATTTCCTTCTGTGAAATAAACAAATTAATTAAACTCGTAGAATAAAATTAAAGTTAAAAATGAAATTCAAAAATTACATCAAGTAACTTCACTCTTAAAAAGCCACACAAAACTCTGAATGAAGTAAATGTACCTTCAGCCCTCTCCTTTCAATCCCTGATTTCCACTGCATTCCATTAAATCCTTCAACTTGTAATGATAAATCACACTCCTGCATGTGTACCTCTATATTAAAATAATAGAATTGTACTTCAACTCATAATCACCAAGAATTCAGAAAATTGCACAAAAGAAATATCTACTGATATAGATATATACTGGTATGCACCATTTAAGCTTTATCATGATGCAGTCTTTCGTAGCATCCTGTCAATTCTTGTATGACCTCAAAGAGCAAGGCTCCATTATTCTGAGGCCCATGTTTAAATCAGAAAAATGGGTGGAAGAGAGTCTGGAAATCTGTATCTGAGTTTATGGAGCCTTGGGTAGAAGGAAACTGTTCTGTCATACATAGCAACTCCATGAATAATGTCTCTATTTGAGAAAGACTTTATTCTTTAGTAAGAACCTGCCGTGGTAAGAGAATGGGAACAGAAACTCCTTAGTTCCTTAGTGCTTTCCAGACTTGTCTGGAAACTGACAGGTTTTCTTCTTCTTGATACTGTTTATATTTTATCACATTTCCATTAAAACCTGATTTTATTTGGCATAGAAACAGGCATTTCAAAATTATTCACAGAGACAAGTCTACAAGAAAGTAACTGTGTCAGCTAAAACATTCTGATGAAATTTGATTTGACACTGCTTCACACTGTTGGGATTATTCCATCCTCTTAAGTACTATTATGGTGACTTTGAAGAATTATTCTTTCTCAAAGCCTTTACATATCAGCAGAAGTTGGTTGAAAGATAAATCCACTGAAGTTTCTTTGGCTGTGTGCCAATATTATTCTGTCTACAGACTCAGCTCTTCTCCTGCCCATTGGAATGAATATTGTTTCACAGGAGATATTGAAAGGAACCATGGACTCCATAGTAGAAAACTTATAAAAATAAATAGGAATGGATGACTGATTCCAGCAGTACTGGGAAAAAAAAAGTCATAGCAAGTGTGAATGCTGCGCAGAGGAAGGAACTAACTTAAGTGGGAAAAGTTGCATGCATAATTTTAAGTTTAAAATAAATTTTCCAAAATAAGATGTCCACGTAATCTCATGTTTGAAAGGACTTCTCAAGAACAAGCTTAAATTACATCAAAACTCTGAAAGTATAAAGAGAGCACCCAGGAGTTTTCCCATAGTTATTTAAGTTATGTGCTTTGGGCAAACAATATCAGAGATGACACGATGCTCTGACTGTAACACAAGCCAGCTAACCATATTCTTATCCAAGGTGAGATAAGAATCCATCAGGATTGCTCAGCCATGATGATTCCAGAGCCATGAAGTCTTTCAGCACTATGCCCCCCAAACTAGTTAAATTCTTTAAAAAAGTACACCTGTCTGTTACAGTCAATAATTTAAATAGCAGCACAGACAGGTTCTGTAATAAAGTATGCTTACTTTTTTTTTTACTAAGCCAGTAATGAAAAGCTATTATTTACCTATATTTTTTAATGTCAGACATACCTATATGCAGTTCACCAATGCTTTGTGCATCCATGGGATAAGATGGATCTTCCTGTTGAATGAGCACCACACATCTCCATTAACAATGAAGAGAAATTAAAATCATAAAAGCTGCCAAAAGTGTTCCATATTTTAAAAATTAATTTTTAATTAAATTTTAATATAATTGAATTAATCTATTTTGATTACAATGTATAAACATTTAAAATTTTACAGTAGAAATGCTTTAGATCTGGAGACACTGAATTCTCCATTTTTAGAATGTTTTTTTTAAAGTAACTTTTACATAGGATGGTGTAAAGACCATGTTAAAGTTATTATAATTGTGTGTTAGGAAGCATACATTTAATATAAACTGATCAGCATAGGTTGAAATATCTATAGTATTAAAGCAAAATTTTGGTTTAGGTGGTTCCATGTTTGCTACACATCCACATGCAAGCTGTTTAAAAAGGTAGGTCCCTCAGAAATAAAGTTTGATGCTTCTGATTTTCAGAACATATTTATTTAGAAAAAAGAGACTAATTCTTTTCTTAAATCTCTGAGTTCCTATTAGTCTGAAGGGAGCATTTGAAAGCCCAGCTAGGTCTGATGTAGGTCTGCTTTTTGCATTTCAGTCATACCTCCCAACCTGTGTAGCATGCTGGTCCCTCACCTGCAGGTGCATCCTCCTTTGTTGTCCCTGGAGCTGTTATTTAGGGTGGGCTAGGGAGCAGCATCTTGAAAACAAACTTTTGAAAAACATTCTTTTCTCTTGTGAACATAAGCAGAAGGGCAGACTTTCTAACCTGACTCATCAGAAAAGCATTTGGATAGACTCAGCCAGTAACAAAGGCAAAACCCTTTAGTGGTGCTGAATTTCTAACACAGAAGCTGAACCAATTAGCCGAATATAGCCTCTGAATAGAACACAGGTTTTTAGAAGTACCTGAACTTGTATTTGTCTCTCTCCCTGAAGACATCACTAAAATCTTATGCACTATGACAAAGGAAGTAGAAATGCAAGCTCTTCTTTGCAAAATGCACCCACTACTTTCTAAAAGCTACACTTTCTTACTTGAAAGAGAAAGGCCCTTTTGGCATCATATGCATTATCTACTGGTCAGCACTTTGTATAGCACACAGTCAGCTTCTTGAGGTTTCCTATGCAAGTCAGTTCAAGCTCCCTCCATTGGCTGAGTTCCTCTGAGTGAGCTTTAAGTAATTAGATTATACAGGGAATTAATTCTGTTTGTCATTAAGTTAAAAAGAAGTGTTCCTTAGACAAATAGGCAAGGATATTATCAAATGTAGAAAATAAAGCTAAGAAAAATGTTAAGAAGCCTTTAACAAAGCAAGATGTGTTAACCCAAGTGCCCCAAAAAGCAGCATCAGTTCAGATTTTAAAAAAATTAGAATCTAGGAATTCACATTTCATATGTGAATTCTTGATGCATACGCTGCTTAGCAAGTTGCTCTTGATACTGCATCAGCCCCAAGAGTCCTTGCATTAATAAGTGAATGCATAAGGACTATGTTCCTTATTTTCTGTACATTCCTTATTCCTGTAAAAGCAAGAAATATTGCATTTGGAACTAGTGGCTAGCAAAATCACAGATATCTCAGGACAGAGAAGCTCTTTGTGCTCTTTATCATCATCCTAACTGTCAGACCACAAACCCATGAAAATAGCCAATGCACTGAAATGTACTGCTCAGGCAAGAGAAACCAGATAAAAAAGCATGAATTTGGCTGGAAAAATCCCACCCAACCAAACATCTAGTCATATGATTTTTATCTCAGCTTAACAATGCTGCACAATCAGTTTTCCTTCACCTGGCAACATGCTGATCTTTTCAAACTTTCATCTTTTTCTTTCATTCTTCGTCCCTTTATACATATATGACAGCACTACAGGAAAGTATGATTATATTTTTAAAGATATGCATTGTGAAATTCATACTTAGGAAGAAAACAAGAAAAGATGTGTTTTATGTTTGTGTTTGTATACCATGAATAGAAATATCTTTGTTTAATTGCATAATTTGAAATCGCATCTGTTAAGAATCACTTGTACATCCTAAATTTTTTGAAAACACAAGAAGAGCTTTACTATAGTATCAAAAAAATGAAATCCTACAAAATTTATCTTGTGAAGAATACATAGTAATTACAACAATACACAGGAAAAATCACTGTTGTAATAGGGCACAAACAAGGTTATATTTGCAGAATTGCTAAATGGCATGTGAAATCTACCTCTCACATCCACACACTCTTTATATTCTGCTGTTTTCAAGCACAAGACTCTTCTGTCGCTTGAAAATCTCAAAGGTCTTGCTGCCTAGAAATTAATAAGAGCTGCTCTCAGCTGCTTGAATGCAAATAAAAGAGACATTAGATAAGTTGCTTAAATAAGAGGAGCAGAGGCTGGAAAATAGTTCTACTTTTTTTTGAATCAGTCGCTCACTACTAGGCAAGATAATTACATTCACTCCTGGTTTTGTTTTCTGACTATGGGCTTTTTGGCAGTTATGTGTAAAATGGAAGGAGAATGAACACAAGAGCAACATCTAACTTGTTGACAACACATATAACTCCTCAAGAGAAGGGAATGCTTGAGTGGCTCAGACTGAAGGGTTAGATGGTCATAGGACTCCCACACCCTGGGTAAACCTTTCAGTTACTTAATTTTGGGGGTGTGGGGGGGGGGAGGGGAAGGGAAACGAGACATGGAAATATTGTGCTTAGTTTCTAGTTCTCTTTTGTTTCAGAAAAATAACTTTTGATTTGATAACATTAAAAATCAAACACCAAGACAGATGCTTGGACATTTGGAAGTATTGGGATAGGGATGCTCAGTGAGCTCTCAGAGCTACATGGCAACTAACAGAGTGAGATGCCTTAACTCCCAGGAGATTTGAGTTCTGTTTCTAACTGTGCTCAGAATTGTACCATATGGCTTTCCACATTCTTTATCCTGTAGTGAATTTGGTGCAAGGAAGAATAAAGCAGTCTTTAGGAAGACTGCAGGAAGAATAGCAGAGGCACCTAGGGAAGAGGAAAATTACAGTCTTTCTTTTGAAGGCCTAAAGTTTTCGTGGTCTTGTTTCAAGGTCCTTGTATAGTAAGTGAATTCTCAAGAGAATGATTATCTGAATTATCTGCTTATTGAAAAAATCCACTCTAGACTGAGAAGTAGACAGGAATTATGTGTCTAATTATTTGCAAATCTTCAGCCACAATTGCAATACAAGAAGATGTCAAAATCATATACCTATTCCCTTTACCTTTATATTGTGAAAGGGAAAAGGACAAATATTTCTGTTATTAAATTGATAATACAGGAGGACCTTAAAAATTGAGGTCTTGTTTAAACTGCTTCTCTTCTGGTTCATGTTGATACACAGTCTATTAGAACAGGGTTATTTTTCACTCAGCCTCTCCTAAGATACTTCATGACTGAATTGCACAACAGACTTCCGTGGAAAATGGCAAGACTATTTTCATGGTACTTGAAGAAAAGTTGAAGTGGTTTGAACTCCAAAACATAGCTGAAGAATTTACTTTACAATGTTCTGGGGGTGCTTCAAATGTCAAGGGAAAATTATCTATCAATACCAGATATTTTTACATCATTGGCAGCTACTATATTTTTTTCGGAGAACATGCCACACATAATGGAATAGTGTATTGCATAATATTTATCATCTTTACTAAAGTAATTTTTCTCTTTTTTTAATGGCTGCTAGGGAATAAAAGCAACAACCAAAACCCAACAAGAACTGCACTTTCATTTATGGATGATGCAGAATAGGTGTTTGTATGAAAATAGAAATATATTCAAATCATGCTTTTATTAATCTCATCAGAACTCTTGCTTATGTTTGATACAAAAAGACTAATTGACTGTTTTTATACAATAGAAATAGTTCATGCACAAGTTCAGTACAAGTAGAAGGCTAGTATGGATCTAGTAATTTAAGTAAAAATTTAAGACTCAGCCAACTAGGAGGCAGTTTGACATTTAAATAGCTGACCTAATTTTAAAATGAACTGCATGCATGCAATATCCATAAAAGTTAATATTTTTGTAAATAAACCTTCTGTAAAGAACTTCTATTGTCATTAAGCATGCACAAATTCTTTATAAAATGGAATCAGAATACTAAAGTAAACATGAAAGTATTTATGGCCTGAAAAAGAAATCAGTTTCAGAAAAATGAGCAGCCCTGGAATGTGGCATCTGGCCAACAGTGGGAGAAAACTTGTGCCAATAAGAAGAAAAAGTGGCATCGAGGTCCTCTCAGATGTCAATAGTTGCATGAAAGATTGAAATCCAGTTGTCTCCTTGCATCTTTTTTCATAAATCATGCATTATCCAGGAGTGTTTTAGCCTAATAAAACTGTTAAAAGATACCTTTTGAAATAAAAATAGACCATGGCCATCTGGCCAAGACTATAAAGGTACAGAAATGTGAACATTTTTTCCTCTGTTGTACACAAATGTATCAGGAACCAACAGGTAAATTATACAGTCCCCTGGCCATAGCCCTTGAGATTCTGATGGCATCATAGAAACTCCAGTTTCCAGAATGATGACCAGTCTATGCCTTATACTGCAAACACAGCCATGTTATCATTATTTTCAGTTCCAAGTGTTATAATGAGGCCACCTAAGTCTTAATATGGCTTGTAAATATCTCTACTTCTGAGAAAAATTTTCAGCCCACACACCCCATCATCTCCAGGGCTGCAGATAAGGATGTCACACTCCACTAGAAATGATGTGGATTGCATTTGACCCAAGCACAGATACACACACCTATAACAGCATGCAGATTACCAATTATTTTAGTGACCTTCTGCTTATGCAGGGAAGAAATGGGAACATCCATTGCAACTCTTAAAGTCTCTGTGGGGTAAAGTATTCCTTTCTTTTTGTTCTGGCTAACAAGCAGATGAGACTTTCCATATAGTTCTGGTACAGAAAAATGCCTGCTCATAAACACAGTCCTCAGAAAGTTATATGAAGAATGCTAAAAATGTTACCTGAGAAAGTGGTGTATACAGACATTTGCTCATCATAGAAACATCTTGAAACAACTTCAAGAACTCTTTCCAAACAATGGCACCATACAAAACAGGAAAGTAAGGAAACTCTCAACAGTAATAAGGAAGATCATGCTCTTTCCTCAGCTGTTTCTCAGAGAAATCTGCTTCTGGGAAAAATAACTCTCTATCTTAAATTTCTAATATAGCAACAGATATTGGGTTTTTCATATTACCTTTGCTGGACTGTTGCTTGTCTGCAACTCAACCTAGTGGCTACTGAGCACTTTTTTTAAGTTTTCAACAAATATTCAGAATTATATCAGCAGTATTTGGAGAGATGTGAAATCTGTAACATGGTATACTCGATGACCTGCCCATATGACCCTCAGCAAGGTGAGGTAGGGCCAGCACAGAGAGGGTCATATTGGTAGATAACATGCTGTGCTCTTCTGTGGCTACCAGTTTCCCAGATTGTCTATTACTGTCAATGAAATCTTGATAGGAAGGGTCTTTGAGATCTAATCTGAGTGGTATCAGAGCCCTGGCCATTCCTAAATTCAACAGTGGATTGATATTTTTCAGCATGGGAGGATGATTACACTGTGATGTAATGTTGATGTCTGAAGAAGAGGGTTCAGAAAAATTGAAGGGGAAAAGTGAAGTGTCACAGATAATGTGATATAAAGTACAATCATACAAATTGCATCCAGGAACATAAAAGGAAAGGAAGAGGAAAAGGAATCCCAGTTAGTAGTTACAGCAGCACACTTCTGCAGCCTGTATATAAGAGAATGCTACATAAATATATTTAGGAAATTATTTCTTATCAGTACATCTACTCAAGTTCTGTTGGTTGGCAGCTGCTAGTCAGAAGTTCATGAGACAACAGTGGCATTTTTGGGCATTGCATCACTACAACAGTGTACAAGTAGTTTTACTGGTCTTAGGACAGGAAAGCTGTCCATGCAAAGGTTCCAGAAATATACATGCAAACAAATGGCAGCAAGGGCAAAAAAAATTTGCAGAAAGAAAGTTGTCACTTCTGTGACTGCTCACCATTTCCCTCTCCCTGGCTCCAAAAAAAAGGTTTTTTTGAGCTCTCTCTATAAATTTATTAATTACACACCTAGTATATAATTATAATGACCTTACACTCCACATGTGGGTGTTTTAAGGCAGTCAAATAACACCAAGAGCATTAATCCCTTTGGTTGTTACAGTGATCAAAGAAACAGAGAAAAATTGCAGGTTTCAATTGGGGAAACTGCTGGTTAATTTGTTTGCTCCCTGGGATGTGTTGAGGGACTAATTAGCTAAATCACAGTGGGTTTTAAATATGCATGCATTTCCTAGAAAATAATTAGTTGTTTCATTAAAAAAAATAATGAGGTACTAGGTAGATGGATATGCAACTTTAGAAGCGTGTGGACTTCAGAATTAAGGTTCCTGGTTTACATATTAATGCAACTTCATTCATATGGTGATAAGTCTGCAGCTTTGCTCACTTTCTGTCTTCCACTACAATCTATTCAGTATCTAAATACGGAAATGCATTGGCTTCTGCTTACATTCTGCTTCCACCCTCTTCTCAAAGACTAATTTTGCTCCTAGCTAACACAAACATGCAAATCACATGGTCTTTTCCCAATGCTGACTACTGAACCCCACCTGGCAGCTTTTGAGATTTCGGAGGGTACAACCCAAAAGCACAAGTGTCACTCCAGCAATTTATCACAATAAGCAAGATCACTGCTCAAGTTCAGAGTCCAGAACTATGCTTAGAACTGGTCAGCTTGCTAGTTATGATATAATTTAGGAGTTTAGTTAGGTTGAGTTCTGTCTGTAGTTCTGTCAGTTGTTTCTATACCACCTACTAAGTCCTTGGATACTAGAAACTTTCCTTGCTGGTTAATGTTGATGTTGTTATAATTTTTGCATTTTGCATTTAGACATGATTAATATTTTAGGAAATAGGAAAGCAAATTTCAATGAAGTATTGTTAAAGACATCATCTGTGAAGAGGCATGCTCAGTTCTGGTGGGGAAAGGCAGTAGAGTAGATGCAAGTAAGACATGTATGACAAGTGCAAATAAAATATCAAGATGTTATTTTTAAAAAATTATAAACATAGATGAAAAGTGGTGGATGATGAAAATGGGGTGGAGAAAGTTAGTACCCAGATAGCCAAAAGAAAGAAAAGACATAATAGCTTTCATTATAGGTATAGCTCTAGCTGAGGACATGACATTATTATATCCCACGAAGTTTAGAGAAAATGTATATGGATCTCTGAAGAAAACTCAAATAGACTGAAGCTAACAATGAAAACTGGGACCATTGTTTTTTTACTGTTGAGTGCATTTGGTCCTTGTTTCCTACAGAAAGGGCTGCCTAAGCAGTTGTTAAAGCCAACTCTGTTTCCTCTGCATGTGTGAAGCTTTTGTTATATATCTGCAAAAATAAGTTGTGTGAAAAAGACCCACATCACATGGATGATGTACAGTAAAATTCTTGTCAAGACCCACAATGAGAATAACTAATTACATTCCTGAGTCTGGACAGTGAAAGCATTGGTAAAGAATTAGATACCATTCAATTCTGCATAAAATATCTAAAAGATAGAGGAAAAAAACCCTCAAAACCTGGTGGTTTGGGGTTGGTTGTTGACTTTGGTTTTTTTGTTAGTTCTGTTTATTTGTTTTGTTGCTTTTGTTTAGGTGTTTGTGTGTTTGAATCTTGTTTATTTTTGTTTGGTTTTTGTTAGTTTGGGGTTTTTTATATATGTGCAGGATATAGACTACAGGGAATCAGAGTGAAATGAAGTCTGGCTGGTTGAAAGGCATCAGTTCTTCAAGATCAGCCCTGGCAGGTTAGGGGGACTACTGCCTGGCACTGTAAGAATGTGTAGGAACGTGTGAAGAGCAGACAACTGGAAGATGAACACATCATAGGGAATGAAAGTGGAAAAATACAATTAAAAAACCCCAAACTCTCAAGAGAAGCATTCAAGACATCCACATATCCATCTTATTGTCCTCCTCCCCTCTATACTAAACTCACAGAACTAAGTGGTTGGTAGAAACATTGTGGCACTCTGGGATAGTATGACAGTTTTGGATTATTTCAACTAAGGTAACTTCCCTCTGGTAAGTATTTCTACATCAGATACCACACAAAATATTCTAAAATTACTTCATGCTACACAGAGCAGAGTATACAATACAGTATTTCTGAGACTAGAAACTATTTCATATAGTTATTCATAAAATAACTCCAAGATGAGCACCCTCTACTTACCAAAATTAGATATACCAATTTTAGATATATTAGATTGGTATTATACCTAGCAATTCAACATCAAACATTGCACTCTGTTCCTTACATCATCTTCTCTTTCACATTCCCTTTTTTCCTCATTTTACTCTCAACAATGCAAGGGCATTGTTAGTTTCTTACTAAGTACGTTTTCTCAGCTGTATGTGACTACTTTAGATAACAAGAATTGAAAGTGAAATCCTGGTCTTGGCCCCTTAAGTCTTTGTGAAATACTAACTAAAAATCGTACAGGCATTTAGGTGTTTCTTTCCCACCATGAGTTCTTTACCTTTTCATTATGAAATATATCTCACGATGCCAAAACACCAAGGATTTCTCATTAATTTCTTGCTGATACTGTGCTAAGCATTAAAAAAAAAGCACATTTTACATTAACAGCATAAAAAAAAAAGGTTGGTGAAAGCCTTAGGGAACTATTCATTACATCAGAAAATTCAGATTACATTACAGAGTCTACAGCAAGGATTGCAAGGCTCCATTTGGGGGAAAGTATATAGGGAATAGAAACTACCTCTGATCAAAGTGAATGACAGAAAAAAGAAAAAGGGGATAGGGATTTGCCATCATATCTCGGCCTTTGTGAAGATTTGAAGTTGTTTACAAGGAGCTTGTCCTACCAAGGGAGTAACACTGTAATTTCCCAGTGAAATGCTGTGAAATGGCTGTTGATTTTGAACAGGCTTTGAAGGGAAACAGCTGGTACAAATCCATAAACAGTTGTCCAGATTGTTTTTCCACATTTGTGCTTGAGGGTACCAGTGAGCTTCTGTTTAGAATACAGCAATTTCTAAGACAAAGATGTTAGTGGTCCAGTTCATAGCTCCAGATGACAATGCACGTGCTCATAGGTTAATCACTGGTGTTGTTGGATAGGGTTGGAGGCTCTCTGCATGGTTGCCTGTGGTGGTACAGGAAGATCTGAGGAGCAGTGGGGTATTGTATGTGACCTATTTCTTATTCCAGCATGGATATAGGACTGTCCTGTACCTGAACTGCTTCTGGTTCCCAGCAATACCTCATACTGCAGATGTACAGCATGTATGAACAAATTAATTTCATTTCCCTGCTTGCTTGTGCAAAAATTACTTCCAGCACTTTAAGACAGTATAAGGGCAAGTGTACTTTCCTTGCAAATAAATAGGACTGTTTGCTCTGGTCAGTTTCTAAGACCACTCTACAGAACAGTATGTGGTTAAAAATGTTGCATGTTACACCAAAAATGCTTACTAGGGAAACTAATGGTGCAACAAACACCAAGTCCTCGTGGTGCAAGGAAGTTGCTGCTTTATGTCTCTTCCAGACTACTATTAAGAGTTGAATGTATTGAAATAAAAACCCAGTGGTTACTTAACACTCATATAAAGCCTACTCATAATTTGCTGGCTCTGTAGGAGTCTCTTTACACTGTGCTGCAGGTTCAGGACTCTCTGAATTGCATGTATTAATTACATTCCCTACCAGGAAAGCAGAGTTTAGCTGGGAAGCTGAGTTAGCAGGATATCTCCACCATTAATTCCTTACAGCAAGGCAACATTGCCTTCAGGGGCATATTTTTAGATAATCTACATTCTTGCACCAACATGGTTAAAGGTTGCTGCAGTGGATCTTGAATAAATTTGTTTCCAGAAATAGCCAGATTATATAATTTTTAGAAAATCAGAGTAAATATGTTATTTTCTGACTAAGGTAAAGATGTGGTTTTATTAGCTGGGAAAAAAAACCACAAAACGAAAAACAAACCAGAGCAGATGTTGGTTTTCTTTGGGTTTTTTTTTCTACTGAAAAGTTAAATGAGCTTTACAGTTGTTAACCAGATGTGAGAAGGTGGATCACAATGCACAGTAGGACTGCAGCATTGTGGACTCTTTTAGAAGGCTGTATGCATTTTATCAATCTTTACTTTTGCATGCTCACATGCAAAGCAAGCAAGACACTGCTGCACAGAACATGTTCTCAAAGCTTGTTTTCCAGCATGCATTCAAAACTGTAGCAGAGAGACAGACATGCATGAGTACCCCAGTGATGATTCATAGCCCTAGGCAATTGCCCTAATTTTGAAAGCTAAAAATCTAACAACATAACAGGCTGCTAGTGTTAAAATAATTATTGTGGAGTTGAATAGACAAGATGGATTTTCAAGACAAATAATTTGGACATACTAACCCTTGAAGACAAAACCCAAACAGACATTGAACGCTGATTTTAGCACCTTTTTGTAATTAATTTAAAATGCATATGGTTTTAAGTTATTTATGCATTACAGACAAGAACTGAATGCTTGCCAACACTTGAGTCTTTTGTGTTCAGAACTAAGTCTTTGTTGAAAATATTCTACAGGGAGGGCCCTTCATCCCTGGTGATTGTTTAAGTAAAAAGGTTGGACTAAGGATGAACTTTGGAGAAGCAGAAGGTGAATATAAGGGATTGCCTTTGTAATTTAAAGTACCAGATTACAGCTTCAGCAAGTATTAGGGAACACATGTGGAAGTGCTGCTACAGTGGTAGCACATTTTAAAAGATAGCTATGATAAAAATGAACAGTTTTTTAGGTTTAGTGTAACTGTAGTGATTTCACAACCATTGAAAACTACAGTTCTAGACTTTGATCTGGATGTAGAAAAGAAATAAATGTATTTATTTTTTTTTAATTCTGTGGAAGTTCTTCCTCCAGCTGGAGGTCTGAATTGTGCAAAGGGATGATTGAGGATGTCCTTCCATCTATAAACAACATTATTTCACTGATTCAATAAAATTACTTCAAATACTTTCAGAACTCTCTGAAATACCTGGATATACATGGCAAATAACCTCAGAAAGGAGGCACTCCAGGGACTTTTTCTCATAAGGGTCAGAATTTAAGTTGGACATAAGATTAAAAAAAAAAAAAAAAAAAAAGGAAAGAAAGAGATTTGTAGACAACTCCAAACAACAATTAAGGGTTTAAATTAGGTTAATTCAATTTAAAGAACTAAAACTAAGAAATAAAGAATCATCAATAGATAAGCATTTGACCAGAAGTCACAGGCATTGAAATAAAGCATGGAAGTTGCCAGAATTAAAATGCAAAACACTCAGTTGTGCTTTCCATTTTTTATGTTGAAGATTGCAATTACATGAGAATCTAATTGCCCACTAACATTTCCCCTGACAGCACCAAAACAGGCTCTTGTGTCAAAGGTTTCAAACCTTGCTTATGCATCTCCTGAGAAGAATCATGCAACCCTGTGTGGATGATAGGTTTATTTAAATTTTGCCACAAGGCACTAGAAACTATCTTTCAAATCAATTTCAGGATTATTTATACTCCCTAAAAGTATAGGTCCCAATAGGGCTTCTCCCATTTCTACTTTATAATCAGAAAGAAAAGTAAGCAGTGCAGTGAATTTTTAGGTAAGCTGCAGATGATCTTACTCTGTTATTGTAGCTGATCTATTTCAGAACACAGAAAACAAAATAGTTGCCAATATTTAGTGGGCTTCTTGCACAAAAGCCAAACAGTCATCTACATGCTTCTGTCACTATTTTTCCCACTATCTTTAGAATCAGAAAATCCAACTGGAATATATCCAAAGATGAAACTAGATTGATCCCGCTCACAAAAGACAGAAACAGAGTCCCTTTTGTTAAATAGCACTTATATATAGATAAAAGCTGAATTAATTGAACTTCACAGAGAAAATTGTAAAAGAAGAGAAATACTAAATGTAGATTAATACCGAATGACAATGAAAGGAAAACAAGTAAAGAAGCTCATCTCAAAACATTTCACTATCAGAACGACTTAAGACACAGAGGCCAGGTACCATTTCCATGAGATAGTGCCAACACATGGAATTTCATAGAAAATTAACAGGTTTGCTCTATTTCCACAGCTTGCCTATCAAATAAGACAATTCCTCACAGAAAAATGTTCACATTTTAAATGATGAAAATCAAGATTCACTGTCAAAAGCTGTGACTGTATATGCATACAAAAATCATCTTCAGCAAAACCTTTAGTATCTTGTGATGCTGGGGGAAGGGAGGGTGTTTTCTGATCTGTGCTGTCTGTATCAAGGCAGCACTGTGAACAAATGCTGAGGAAGTGTTCTGCTTCCCTTGCAACTCAGCAAGACAAGACAATATAAAATCTATCCTCAAGGGTGGCATGTTCTGTGGCAGCTGTTCTAACTTTCACAGGCTTGTGAGATCAAACATTTTTACTGAAGTGACTGATAACTTGCAGACTGACAAAGAAACCTCTATCCACACTGAGTGGAATAATAATGATGTAAATTGAAAGCATCAAGAAAATAGGATAGTTTTGGTCCTAATAGCTATCTGTAAAGCATGTAAAATGTCATCTCAAAAGTTTCTTATTTGAAACAACAAAAAGAAAAATGTATTAGTTTACCCTTTTTCAAATAATATAGAGGGTTTCTTTTCCCTTTAGTTACATCTGGTAAAATGTGTTGCAACATACTACCACAACCAGTTCAGTGTTATCCCAGAGTTAAAAATTATCTTAACTAATTTGATCATTATTTGAGTCACCTAAAGTTATCATCCTGAATAAAAATATATTTGTTTGTGATTGTTCAGTGTTGAAAAAATTAGAAATTACTGAGACGAAAAAACTAAAGTTGCTGTTGGCAACAGAAATATCAACAGCTTTCTCACAGGTCAAATGAGTACCAAAATCATGAAATGTCATTTTTTATGTAAGTCCTCAAAGTCCAGCATGAACCCACATGATAAATGTCTGAATAATTTTATTAGCACCTTCCACCTTGTTTTAGTGAAAACATTTAAAGAGAAATAAAAATAAAAAGTATTTGGTAAATTGCAAATATTTCATAGAAGAAAGAGAAATGAAAGATAAGCCTCTTACAAAGATATAGCTTTCAGGGATGTGTTATAAAATAATCTTTTTAAACATCAAACATAAGATTTTATTTACAACAGGCTTCCTTCATATTTCTTCACAATCTGTTTGAAATTCTATAAAAGCCAAAATTCCTTTGATAAGTGATATTCATGGAACAGATTAAGGTTTTCCTAAGACAATGAACATTCCAAATATATGCTTTTGATAAAAATAGAGTTATTTTATAAGGGGCTCTCACCAAGGCCAGACACATCTTTTGAATTTTTTTCAGTAGTGAGATGTGAGAGAGTTGATAATATATGAGCATGAATACAGCCAATGCATTCAGAACTGCTTTTAAAGAGGTTATTGATATTTTCCATACCTGACCCCCTTTTTTCTAGTTAACTCATGACCTGCAGTTTCCCTGCTATTTTTCCCCTGGACAAAGATTCCTTACCAAGCAGAAGTAACCATCATTAGGATAAAAATGATGAAAGTAGAAAACATCATAAGCAGCTTTTGAATTTATTCTATAATTGCAGTGGCTTTCTTCGGACAGAAAAAACTCTCAGTCAAGACACCACTACATTTTAAGGTATTAGGCTGAAAAGTCCTTTAGGAGCTGCTACTAATCATGCCACAGTCTTCCTTTAGAGATTCCATTTAATCTGTAGATATTAACACTGTAAAAACAAAAGTGGAAATTAAATATTGGCAGCCACCTGACAGCATACCAAATTTTTGCTCACCTAATTCCAAATACTGGAGAATTAGAAAGGAGCAACTAAATTGGCAAGGCTGACTGTGGTGCTGCTACATGACCCAGGAAGATTCCCTTTCCTTTTTTGGATCTTCTCTTGTAATTTGCTAGCCCCCTAACCTAGACCTTTTATCTCTCGGAATCCTTATTTGCTGATAGGAAAACCCACTTCAAGTAACGAGAATGATGTAAGGATAACTGGTTTCTGGAAGCTCTCCTAAGAGACTATTCCCCCTATCTAGCCCCTTCCCACAGCTCCCTGCTGCCAGAATATCTCCTGAGTGGTTTCTGTAAAACAGAGCCTCTGTAGTACAAAGTGGTCTGCATCTCTTCCTCACCAAGTGCTTTCCTTTGCTTACTTGTCGCATACAATTTTCAGCAATTCATCAATCATTTTCCCATGTTAGAAGCATGTTTTAATGAAGGTCATTGCCTGGTGTTGCTTTTTTTTTTCATGCTTTCTGCTTCAAGTCCACTCCTGGAAGTGTATTAATTAATGAAAATACTGAAAATATGATAAAAACTATGGAAAGTGAAGACTGTCTGTACCCATAGATGACTGCCCTGTTCTGCAAGCCAAAATATATTGGTCCTTTTCCAGAGGGAAATGTGTCAATAGAAAGAAGAGACCTTCTGACTACAGAGGAAACCAAAACCTGGCAGAAGAAATCTGCCAGGTTAGGAGCCACCAATAACAAGTTCATCCTAAGACAAGGAAAATATGTCAGCCATTGGAGAAGGAATGCTGTGAATAAGTGTTTTATGTCACTCAAAAAATCACCTGCAAATGTGTTGGCAAAAGCAGTTTCAATATAGTAGTGTCAGCATGACAGAGTTCATGGCCAAGGCCCACTCTAGGGCTAGCTAGACAGTTAAAGCATGCAGAGAAAAATCTAAAATCAATTAATCCAAACCCAGAATGAACTTCAAATGATTTATACAGAAGCTGGGGGTGGAAAAACAATAAGGTGGAAAAGGGTAGAGATAAAAAGACATGAAGAAGATCTTTCCATTGAATCACAAGTTTCAGAGTTTGGCATGCACTTGCCAAACTTAGCCCCAGACTTAACCAAAAGTTGAGGCCTAAGTGTTTTAACTTGACTTCAGCTTAACAGTGCTAAATTGATAGTCTTATTGAAATAAATTAACAACACATAACACAACAGTAACTCACTTAAAGGTCTAAGAATCTAAGAGAACAATATTCATAGCACATTTAGTTGCTCTAGCATATTCAGCCTCACACATCCAGAGACCTTAAGGAGTTTGTACAAGGCACAGACCTGTGAAAATTCCTCTTGACTTCAGTGAAGTACTCAGATCTTCTGCACCTTTGCAGTGGGTGAAGGGCTGTGCCTTAAGGACTAGGGGTATCAGCCCAGGCTCCTTCAGCAGAGTTTGGTGTCAGTGCTCTGAGTACCACAAACCTGGCAGTTCCCTGCCTCTGATGTGTGTGTATTTGAACCTGGGGAAATCTTCCATGCCCTTTTACACTGTCCCACATGAGGTGAGGCCAGCTGGACTGGTGAGGCAGAGAGCAAAGCTGCTCCTGACAGGGGCTGTCTGAGACAGAAAACCTTCGTGCTGTGAAGTTCAGACTTGCTCCCCTCATGTGCCAGAGCTTGCTGAGCTGTGCAGTGGGTGCACCAGGATACATATTGGTGGGGGCAGAGGGGTGTACTGCAAGAAGAAATGGAAGAGAAACTGAGGAGCCACGGGGTGCAGCCTTCCTGCAGTGACAAGAGGGGGTCCAGGATCCATGGGGACAGGACATTTCTTCTGTTGCTACCCCATGGCTACCACAGCCCAGAGCTGCCTCAAAACCTCTGGCCAGCTGCAGGAGCTCAGGACAGGGGTGAGCTGATGTGAGCAAGGGAAAGACATGAGGGAATGCTGGCAACAGTAGGACCCAGGCCACACCTCCTGTAGGTACCAGGGAGAGCATCACACCCTGGGAGAGCATCAATCTCTCAGCATACAGCAGAGCAAGCATGTACCTACCCTGGTGTATGCCCAGGTACCTGCATTCCCACAGACTTCTCCTGATAACCAGCACCACAGTGTATGCTAGTAAGAACAAGGGTCATTACTCTCTGCTCTCACCAAGCAGTAAAACACTCAAAAATACAACCTTCAGATTTACAGAAAGCTGCATTATTTAACATCTGTGCCAGAGACATTCTGCATTAAAGCAACAACAGAAAAAAGGCCTTACACTTGCCTAAAAGAACCTTCTAAATGACATGTATTATTTGGCCTGTGTGTTATTATTTCTATTCATAATTAATGAAAATGTAGCAATTTTTTGCTAATGGAAAAGAACCACTGCAAAGAGCACTTTGATTGCATTATATTTATTACCCATCTTAGGAACTAAATATGCACTTAATCTGTAATTAAGGGCACACAATAAGAGCTTTGTAATATTGCAGTTGAAAATGTGCTCTCAACAGTCCATCTTAGTAGCATTAGGCAAAATATTTTTTTTGCTCCAAGGGCTGTCTCTTTGAAGTGCTAAAATTGTTTTTCTGGAAGAAAAAAGGAAGGAAAAGAGAAAGCTTAAATGTGGCACTTGTTTCCTTACAGCTTTCACACTTACTTACCAAATGCTGTGTGCTCAATCAACACTGCATGTAAAAAATAATTTAAAAAACCAGTATGTGATGGTCTGAAACTCCACCCTCTTCAGGGGAGCACAAGGCATGGATCCAAACAGAGAAAAATTCTGATCGGCAAAATCTGTTAACAAAAAAATTTCAAATATTTTTTGCTTGGAAGCTGTCCCATTGCATAACAGCACACAGCAAAGTGGGCAAGGATGGTTAGACCATGCTTTACAGAGGGCAAACTCTTGACTTCGCCCAACTCCTGATCACCTCTGTTTCCCTTTGCCTTAACACACTCAATCCTGATGCTCAGGCTTTATGCAGAATAGATGGATGTTACTGTAATATGGAAAGCAGAGAGAGAACACGCTCTTTGCTTGCTGTGGCCTCTGAAGAGGACCATACCTGACCCCACAGGTACATAACTGCCATCCTGACAGTGCCCCTGGAATATTAATATTCCACAAAAAGTGTTTCGTGTTCCTATCTTGTTATGTTCCTAAACAGGAGCTAAATGTGCTTCTTATTTTGTGATAATTGACAACACATTTTGACCTTAGAAAAGTTTTATATTTCAGTTTCAAAAAGAGGAAGGAGGACTAAGAGACATAAATAAACCTCGGATAACTAGCAATTTCTTTGCAGAATCAAAAAAAACCTCTCAAATACAAAACCAATTTATGTTTCTTAGAAGTAATGAATTCCAAAGCCTTAGGCTCAAATAATTAATCAGTCTCTTACAAACAACCTTCTAGAAATGATTCATCTTCCAGGCATATGGAATTATTTACAATTATACATATAAATCTTTTAAAAATAGACCTTTTAAAATTAATTTTTCACTTATTATTTTTTTAGGCTCATATCTCACTGGATTGGTTTATTAAATTAGCTTACAAAGCCATGTAGATAAGCTGCATGTGGCCCATGCTTATAGGAGCAATTTAATTCCTAGTAATACTGAGGAAGAGAAGAAATCATCATGCCAGTGCCATACCCTGATATTATGTGAACAAGTGCCAAGAAGGGTTTGAGGTTCTCTGAAAGTGGGACTTGGATGCAATTAGCATTTGTCTTTAAATTACCCTGCAACAGCTGTCCCAATGTTAATAATGGCTTTGGCACTGCTCTTGGGAGAGCTGTTTCCAGTCTATCTGTATTTCCTGTGAGCAGAGATAGCAGCTGGTATTGCAATTACTGATTCTGTGTTAGAATGTCTTATACTTTTTTCAGGTGGAGCTTCACTGCTGGACATACAGGCCACAGTCTGCAGATAGCTTGGAGCTGCCATTTCACACATTTTCTTTGGAAGTGTGCATCACATTTTAAGTGAAACAAGTCATGACTGAATCAACACTGATGGTTAAGCTCAGAATTGGTGGCATTAGAGGGCAGGATATTCTTTATTCCTTAGGTGCTGTACCTGCCCATGATCATGAGAACTATTTCTTCTACTCACAGAGTGCAGTCTGTCTCTGAAAACTGCTCCTGGGGCTGTGTAACTTGCAAGTTATGATAAGGACAGACAGACAACCCAGGCAATATGAGGCGAGACAGAAGATCTACAGGAGGAATTTGGGCAAAATGAGACAGAAATATCTCAATGTTTCTTGCATGGCATCAATTCCAGCTTTTTTTTTTTTTTTTTTTTTTTTTTGTCTATTTAAACTTTTAATTTTAATCCAGTGCCTATCACAGAGCAAAGTTACTTGTTTGTTCAAAAAGCTACAACAATTAGCTCCATTTGAGATACTCCTGCTAGGTGTGAGACTATCTCCTGTTCTCCAGCCTGTACATTTATTATAGGCACATAGTCTCCTCATCTGACCTTCTTCCCAAGTTCTACCCATGTTGAAATGTTATGAAAATTAAAATAAAATAAAATAAAATAAACCTATCCCTATTTTAACATTCACATTATAACAAACAAACAAAACCAAGCTAATTTTTAAAATTCAGCCTTGAAATATCTCAACTAAATCCAGATGCTTTCAGCTGATATGCCTCAAACTCCACATTTCCTCAGTAATCTGGCTGCCATATCATGTTCTTGTTTCCCTTGCCACAACAGGAAGGTGCTCTCCACTTAACAAAAAGACAGAATAAAAAGCCTATATTTTAATAAAATTATATGCTTAGCATTATAACAAAAGTTTCTACTAGTCACTGTCTGCCACAGCTGTCAGAGATGACCACAGAAGCCAGCCACTCACTCTGTCCTCAATTTCAGTGCTTCCCACAAGAGGTTCACAGTCCTGCAGTAGGACAATGCTAAATTCAAACTTTTTGGGTATTATTCACAGATCATACCATGCTAACAGTCTCTCTGGCTTCATTGTAATCTGAGTATTAGTCTTACACTTTTCTTTTAAATTTCCCAGTGGATATAAGTGCTCCAATGTGCTGTGTACAAAAGTAGGACCTGCTTAAATGAGCTGATGTATTTCTACAGGTGCACTAAAAATTAGATGTGTTCGTATCAGATGGACATGAAACAAAGCTTTACAGCAAATTAGGAATTGAATATCAGGATGCAGATGTCTTCACTCACCACTTTTATTCCAATCTGCAGATGCAGCCATATGTCTGGATTGAATGATATAATCAACACAGATAAAGTTCTCTATTAGTAGAACAAAAAAGGAAAAAGAGGAATAATTTAGCCCCCCATATTATAAAATAAATAGAATCCAAACTTATCATTCTTCAAGCATCATGTTCTGATTTGTAATATATTCTCAGTTCTAATATATTCAAAATTCTTCCATTAAAAAAAATTTCTTCCATAAAACTTCTGCGAATGTAAACTTTGCATTTCAGTGTGTTTTAAAAAATTACCTGTATAATATTAATTTAAGAATGAAACTGAAAATTATCATTAAATGTTTTCTGAGGAGAACAAAAACCTAGATAACATAACAGATGTAATTGCACTTCATACTAATTAACTGGCAATTTTCATTGAAATTAATTAGCATCCTATTGGGCATATAAGGTGAGTCAAAGAGACACTGTCACATGTTGACAATTCCAGACTATTTTCCACATGGTAAGTATTCCACTCAGCTGAGTGAAATGGTATTGAATTCCCCTAACACCACAAACACAGAAGGTGGCAGACACCTGTTGACTAAGGGAATCCAGAGGCTGTGGACTTTTTAGAGTTCAGCCAAGCTTTTGATACCATCTCACATAGTATTCTTCTGTAAAAAATGTCCAGCACACATGTAGACAAGTCTACAACATGCTGGATTTTTTTTTTTTGTGAAAGCTACAGCCTGTGATCCCCCCAGTAAGTGGCAAACATGCTTCCTTTGGACAAAATTCTGTTGTCTTCCTAAGTAGACAGAGATATCTGTATTACAGTCAGTCCATGCACCTGAAATTAGGTAAAACCTGCAACATCCCCACATGCCATACACCCTGGAAAGCTCTCATTTTCTGTGGGAATATCAACAAAAACTATAGGAAAAAAGGGTCAAAGAGCAACGAATTTCTGCAGGCTTGATTCCTAGTCCCAGTATCCATTAGCTGCAGCCACCATTTGAAGGTGCATCCTTGGCACAAGTATTTCTTTCAAAGAGTTGACTTTGAAAGCTGAGATCTTTAAAAATCCATCAAAAAATTCATAGGTAGATCATGTGGTCATTTGAACAGAGCATTTTTCAGCTGCTATTATTGAATGGTTTCTAGTGTTACCTAAGAAATGAGTTTGTGCTGAAAATTTGATGTTATTCATAACATTTCTGTGCAATCAGGTATCAAAATAGTAATTAGCAGTATAAAGAGAAATTCACAAGAGGCTGAGGGACAGGAAATAATTTCTTCAACAAAACCTTTGGACAGAGTGTCTAGTTTACATTGTGGAGTTCAGCAGGATAGATATCCCCTGAAGATACGAGCTTTGTAGATAATTTCATGGAGATACTGGAAATGCAGTACAGGGAATCTTTTAATTGAGCTTCCTGACTGTAAATTCAACAGAGCATTTCAGTAGCTCTGCCTCATTTGGCAGCTGGAGTGGTTAATGTAGAGCTTGGAGTGATGGCCCAAGCTCTCCCTCTACAAAACCTCGCAGGTCAAAACAGAGACAGCAGCTGTTTTGTTACTTAAGTCTCTGAACATGAATCCTTTTCAGTTTGAGGACTGTAAAAATTTCCTTTCTCACCAGGTCTTGGCTTTGCAACAGTCTGTAAGCAGGGTGAAGAGAAGATTGATGTGCCTATGAGGCATTAATATAGTCATTATTAGACTATTAGATATAGTAATTTCTGCAGCTTTTAAATATGAAGCCACTACTTTAACTTTTTCAGCAATTACTTTGTAAGTTTATAATTCCAAGCAGGACAGACAGACAAATAAATAGATAGATAGACAGACAGACAGACAGACAGACATAATTTAATATTTTAAAATTAAGAATGCAATAGACTTCTCTGCTGGGTATTTCTGGCTTGAAATACACATTTAAATCACACACATATATCTGCACACAGTATGTACATTCTGGTATATGCTATTTTATTCTGTTATATCAAAGGTTATGCTAAATTTTCTAAATAGTGTTAAGTACTAAAGTTGATTTTCATTCTTGTTCATATCATTATATTCACTGGAATATAGTATAAAATATGTTTTCAGGGAGCTTGTTTTATTTAAACATTTCTTTTCATGGGAAAAATATTAATAGTTTTAAAAACTGAGTGAAATATTCTCAAATTCAGGTCCTATTTTTAGCCATGCTGTGTTTGTTCATATTGAGTAACACAGTTCCCTCCAACCAGTCAAAACAAAATTAATAAGAGCAACACAATTGAGCCCTGAATAATCTGATTTGAATAATTTTGTTCTTGAGGATTTTGTTGTTATTCATGTCTGTGAAAATGGAATAAAAATGTAAGAGGAAAATGGTGTATCAGAAATATGGATAAATTTTTATGTGACTATCATTTACATAAGTTTCAATGGATCAAGCCAAATATTTATGGTAAGCTTTATATTTGTAAATAATTCCAATCAAAACTTGGAACTGAATACATATTATTGTAGTGTGAGAGAGAGAAACTGGAATTAGACTTTTATATCTCTATAGGCAGTCTCTGTTTGGTTTCCATGTGTGAAGACCTCTACCTCTTTTAAAGATCCAGTTCACATCTTAAACTCTGGCTTTCCAGGATAGTAAGGTCAGCTCTGAATCCTGAAGTTTTGACACTTCAAATTATATTGTCTATGTGAAAAAGTAATTGAAATAAATCAGAACCAGTAGAGACTTACAGAATTAACAGTTCAGGGAAGAAATTATTTTTTCACCTACACATCTCTTTAATACCTTCTTGCATCCTTCAGATGACTTACACTATTAATTCTTCCACCAGGACACTTTGTAACAAGCTCTGTTAAATCTTCAGGTATCCACTAAATTTCTGTTCTTACTGCTTATAATGCTGATCTCCTTGTTTAGCTACAAGCAGAACCTGAATACACAATGCCTCCTTCCAAAACTTGCTGACAATTCAAATTGCTTTTCTTCCACAAATGGAAAGGAGTGGCATTATCAGCTTGCTTCTCACTGACATGTAAAGCTAGATGCATTGGTATCTCCTTATAAAATATACAAAAATAATCTAATGCACAAAGCAAGAAATAGGAAGAAAAGCTGCACTTGTATTAAGTGTTTTAAGTGTATTAAGTGTACTAAGTGTTTTCAATAAGCTTTTAGGAATATTGAATATATTTGTTGCAAAGACTTTTTTTTTATTCATAGCATTGACTGTCTTTTCTGAGTATAATGTAGCTCCATTGTGAATCTTTTAGATACAATCTCTGTTATCAACAGTAAAAGATGAACTGCGCTTGTACTGGCTAAATGTGTGCAATGAGTACCCTTGCCTTGTGACAGAAAAAACCTGAACACCATATGTCACCAGGTGCAGAGATTGCCAGTCTTTAGTGTTCTGGTTAGGAAACTATTTATTGCCCTCTTCATGGCCCTGGTTGTGCATATGTTAAAGGAGAAAAACTTCCCATGATAGTCATTGGCATTTTGAGGAAAAATCTGAGGAGAAAAGCAGTCAATTTGAGGTGCTCTGTATTGTTATAATAACAATTTTAGGATATTCTGTGGTGTGAAACTGAAAATTCAGACTTATTCACATAAGATCCTCACCAGAGCAAGTTTTCAGAAGCAGGCCTTTCACACATATAGCATATATGACACAGAAATGAATAGATACTTTAAAAGTCTAGGTATGGCAATTAAGCTACAAAGGAGCAAGATATCTATGCAATCATTGTCAAAGTGTTCAAATGTCAGTGTTTCTTAGAGATACTAATCTCTAAGTTGAGTTACTTATAGGCTGGTTGAGTTTTTGGGCAGCTTCAGACCAGCTGCACTGTGGCAGTAAATCTTCCCAAAGCTGTTTCCAGGAAGTCAGGGACTACAAACTGCCTGCGGAAGAGCCACTCTCCCCACTGCCTCACAAGAAATCACATTCAACTACATCTAAAATCAATAACTATTGACATCTCCTTTAAACACACATGTAGATTTTATTATAAGATACAAAAATAATATTCAGATGACTTCAAAACAATTTTATTTTATTTCAACAAACATTTTTCTTTTAATGGACAAAATTTTTACAATTAATACCAATGCTAAATCCTACTATACACCAGCCCATCCATCTTTGAAAGTGTAGAGTTAATTTCTTTTCTATATTTGTCCAATATATGTTCTATGAATAAAGAGTGTGAAAGTGTAAGATTATACTTACAAACCAGATGTAACTATATGTGCTTGAGAAGCTAAATTTCCCTAAGGTACAGGAGGTTACAACTTTGCAAGTGTCTAACTACAAAAAGCAGTATGAAATTTTGTGGGAAAGTATTCTATAATTAGTGGTCCATAAACAATTGCTGAGCTAGCTCTCCAAATTATGGTATTACCATGTAATTACTATGCTTGCAAGTCAATGTTTTCTTACTGAATAGGTAAAGAAAGAGATAGTAGAGTACAAGGCATACACATTACAAAGTTAGTTTTTTCTCTAAAAGTCCCAAGGTTCTGGGATTCTGTTGACATGAAGTAGCCTGAAGCCATCCTTTTTTCAGAAGTTCTCTGGTTAAGTCTTGACTAAGTTAATCAAAGTTCAGAGAAAACTTTAGACTTTTCTGGATAAACTTTGTCCTGCTGTTCCTTAGATTTTTGATAAATTGCAAAGTACTTCTCCTAAATAAGTTTTCTTTTGTTAATATCTGGGATTTTTTTGGCAGGAATTATTTGAATCCTGATCCTTCAGCACTTTCCACTAGCATAGATGAACTCCCATGATTAAGCAGGACACTGGGTTAGGATAAGATTAAGTAAAATTTGGTTTATAATCGATTCAAAACCTGAGAGTCATAGAAGAAAAAGGAAATAACCATGTGTGAAATATGTTGATAACTCAAATGTTATGAAAACAGCTTTTTCTTAATTTTTCATTTAATTTATAACTGATGTTGGGGAATGGTGTTAATGTAAAAACCAATGTAGTAAGGTATTTGTGTTTTTCATTGCAATAATCTAATTTGGGAGTGTATTTCACTTTTTGTTTTAGAAACAAAAAGATTATTATTTTTGTGGGCTTTTAGTAGAGAAACTGTTTCTGAATGTGGCACTTCATGTTTTTCATTAACAAAAAAATCTTAGAACTCCATGTCAGACAGAATCAGTAATCATTGTCAGTTTGTTATTATGTCAGTTTGTCAGTTTTTGCTCTTTGAATCCTTGTTAAACCAGAAAATTCTTCAGAATGTTTAGCATGTTTGCACTTTTTACCTGTAAGTGCCATTAAACATTCATTATATTGTGGTAAGCTGCATATGTAAATAAATGGTGTTCTCTTGGACATTGGAACACTATGAAAACACTCATTTTAGAGATACTAAGAAAATATTTGAAAGCTATTCTGATGTCTGACTGAATCCTTGCTCTCTTGGGTTAGTGTGGCCAGGGTTGGTAGTGGGGGGGCTACATTGGTGGTTTCTGTGAGAAGTTGCCAGAATCTTCTTCCACATCTGGCATAGCCACTGCCAGCTGGCTCCTGGATGGATGTTCTGCTGGCCAAGGCAATCAGAAATTATGGCAATGCCTCTATGATTTAAGGAAAGGTTATGGTGCATGTGTGGTTGCCAGACAAGAGTGAAGTGAGAGCATGTGAGAGGAACAGCCCTGCAGAGACCACGGTCAGCGCAGAAGGAGGGGCAGGAGCTGCTCCAGACACGGGAGCTGAGATTCCCCTGCAGCCCCTGGAAAAGCAGCTGTGCCCCTGCAGCCATGAAGATCCATGGGGATGCAGAGACCCACCACAGCCCATGGAAGAGTCCAGGCTGGAGCAGGGAGATGTCAGAGAGGAGGTTGTGACCTCTTGGGAAGCCTGTGCTGGAACAGGCTCCTATCATGGACCTACAGACTCATGGAGAGACCTGTGCTGGAGCAGATCTCCTGGCCAGATGTGTGACCCTGTGGGGGACCCATGCTGGAGCAGGTTGTGCCTGAAGGACTGCACCCTGTGGAAGAGCAATCTGTGCTGGAGTAGTTCATGGAGAGTGACTTCCCATGGGATGTCCTCATCCTGGAGAAGTTTATAGACACTGGTCTCCCATGAGAGAGACTCCACAGCAGAATAGTGAAAGGACTCCTCTCCCACAGCAGTGTCAGGAACAACATGTGATAAACTGAGTGCAGCCCTCATTTCCTCTTTCTCTGTGCTGTTGGTGGGAAGTAGAACCTTGGAAGAAGGAAGGGGTGGGGGAAGGGCATTTTTAAGATTTATTTTACTTCTCATTATCCTGCTCTGATTTTGTTACTAATAAATTCAATTAATAGTCCAAATGGAGACTCTTTTGCTCAGGACAGTATTTGGTGAGTGATGTCTCCCAGACCTTATTTCAATTTCTGAACCTTTGTTATATTTGCCTTGCCTGTGCAGTTGCATGGGGGAATGATAGAACAGTTTTGGTGAGTGCCTGACATCCACCTAGGGTCAGTGTCACAAAACACACGAGACACTGGAACAGGCTTTCCAGGGAAGTGGTGACAGCACCAGCCTCTCAGGGCTCAAGAAACCTTTGAACAATGCTCTCTGGCACATGCTCTCTTAGTGATGGTGCTATGGAGGGGTAGGAGTTGGACTGGATGATCCTTGGACATCCCTTCCAGTTCAGCATTTTCTATAATTTTTTTATTCTATTTGCCATACACAGACTTCAGGTTTTTGAAAGCTGCTGAGGGAAGGCATTTAAAAATAAGTTTCTCTGCTCTTCTGGTACATAGTGTTTACATCAATGTTATATAATCCCATAAGTACAGGCTTCTGCTTTTGAGGCAGTGACATCAAGGTGTGCTTCTTTCACCCAGACATTTATACCACCCCCATCAATCTGGTGGCTGTGTGTCTAAGCAGCAAACATGGTACCTCTGCTCAAAATAGGAAGAATATTCAGTGTTCTCCACTGAAAAATCTGTCTTAACTTTTAATTTCAGTTTCCTTTATAGTTATGAACCCCAAAGAATTCTATGAAATACAAAGAGAAAATGTACAAATCAGATTGTTAGTTTCATGCAACAATGAAGCATTGATTGAAAATTACACAGCAATTTGTAAAAGCAAAACTGGCACTTATCACTTTATATGTCAAGGTTTACCAAGGTGACCTTAAAAGAAAAGTACTGAAGATATTTGAGGGTTTTAGGCAGTGGAATTTGGTCTCTTTAAAAGCAACACTTTTATGTATATTTTGTACATACCTTTGTTCTACACTCATGCTTTGCCTCAAAAAGAGAAAAATCACACAGTTATTCTATTATTACCTACACATCCTGGACTGCCTGTAATAGTCTCCTAAGTACATAAAAGGAACAATGTTTTAATTCTGCATAGATAAATAATTTGGAGACATTATCTGCTCCTTTCAAAGTCTTCAAAAAGCAAACTCAAATTTCAAGGTTGATAATTCCTGTATTAAAATTGTTTTGTAAAAATAGTTATCTGGTTTTGCACATATGCATAGAAAAGTTTAATAACAATGAACATAGAATGGCTGAGAGAAAGTTACTTGTACAACAAATGATCTTTCTTTACTGTCTTGATATTAGAGAACAATAGTACCAACCAACCTATCTAGTCTATTATCTGGCTTTATTGTTTCTTTTCAGGCTTGAGTCAGTGTAAATTTAGCCACAAAAATAGATGCATTGTAAACATTTCATGGCTTTTTTTTTGGTTACAATTCTAAAAAACTTGCCTGTGTAGACAGTGATTTAGTTGTCCTTTGTGTATGTAAGGGGAGCCTGGAGAAGTGGAATTTCCTGTGGGCACTGTTTTCCTCTAAAGCAAGCTGTTACTGCATGAACTTTATGGGCAAATAATTGAAAGTAACTAAGTTACCATGGCTTAATGACATGTCACATGTCAACCAAACCAAAACAGATCACCACTTGTATGTCTCTTCCTCTCTGCAAGAAAGAAATGAGTGTGTTTGCTCACACCATCATTTCCTTCATTAACCTAACCCATCATCAGTGTCCGGTGGGATCATCTCACAGACTCAGTCATGGGTTTTTTAGAAGCAGTAACCTTGGTTCAAAATCTCACAGAATGAATTATTGTTTTAAAAACAGAGATGTATCTGTTTCCATTTAATTTAATATACTGTTTTTTTTTGGGGGGGGGTATGGATACCTTGGGACAGTATGTTTTTTCCCAATCTCACAGGTGCTAAAAAAACTTGGCAATGCGTTCAACAACACCATCTGTTGAAGGAAGAGGCATGAGATGCAACAAATATATAAAAGGCACTTAGATGTAAAAATCTGAGGAAGAATCTGTAAAAATAAATAATATTTTATATGCAATGTGTGAAATTAATATATCAATGTTGGAAAAAATATTCCATAATGCTTTAGAAGTAGTATTTTCCCCTTTAAGTTATCTTCACTATTTCAATCCACCTAATAGGTTAGAATCAGTCTGAATACAATACATGAAAAATAGATTACAAAAAGAAATAATGAAACATATAAAGCGATAAGCAGTCCTCAAAACTATAGCAGAACATTGCACAATTCTATCAACAAAGTTTATGGCAAATGTGAGCAATGTTTTTGTAGAATTGGGTAAAGCTTTATAAATCTCAGAACTTGTTTGTCTTTCTTTGTCTGAGTGTGTTATTGGCTTAATGTAAGCTATTAATTCTCCTTGCAAATGTTTTGTAAAAATCTACAGGAATTAATTCTCTACTATGAATATTCATAACTAAGGATGGATATTAAAACTTGCAGTATTGTTTTCAAAATATGAGTCAGGGACTCACCAGATCCTACTTAACTTCACGAAGTTCTATATTAGTCTTTCATTGTTGCAATGAAAAATACCTCAGGCAGAGATTAGTGCTATGCTATATTTAAAAAAAAAAAGAACACAGCATAAAGAGCTATTTGTTTTGAAGATTATTTTCTAGTGGAATACAATCCGCAAAAATTTTACATAGCTCTTAGGCAAGACAGGGAACAAGAAAAAAGAAGATGTAGTGTTCTGCCACTGGTAGAAGATACAGCCTAGACACTTTATGAAGACCAAATGCTGATAAAAGTGTTATGATTGTCACTCTTTTTTATTGTAGTGCTAAATGATCCCAGGTATTCTCCTGAGTAAACTATGTCTAGTGAATTCTCGCTTGATAAACATAACAGAAATTCCAACTCAGATGTGCCTTTTATCTTTCTGCTGCTTGAGAATTGTCAAGGTGCAGGTACTTTGTGGGACTGTAAGGCTTCATGACTTGAGATAGCAAAGCAAATAGGAATGAAAGCAAGCAACACTTTCATTCTGTTGCTATGTAGATGCAGATAAAGGAATGATTTCCTTTTGTGTGATTATACACTAGCTAACTTTAGCAGTGATATCAAGGTGGTAGGGACCTGGTCAGAAAGTTTTCCTAATGAATAGCCTGCCCCACACTAGTTGTGATCCCAGTTATGTGCTTATTGGGCATCTGAGCTGGCTGCCTTGAAGCTGCAGTCACACTTCCCACTGCAAAAGGTACTTATCCTCAGGCAGATGTGGAGATTCACTGGTTCAGGTGTTGTTTCTGTATGTTTGTAACATCAGCCTACCCAAGATTTTGCTAAGAGGCTTCTCAATGTTCAGGAGAAAGAAAGATTCAGGGTGTCACTTAGTGACCTGTAGTGGAATTGTCCCTGATTTCAGACTCAGGTGTGGAAGGGACCAACTACAATGATTTGGTACTGCTCTTCAGATAATCTAGTAGCAGATTGAAGAGAAAAAGAAATTCTGAATAAAGCCAGATACTCACTAAAAAGAGCTATCACAGTAGGCAAGAGATCTACCATCCCCTTTTGACCCCTCACTCCACCCCAATTTAGTGGGAACTCAGTAAATTTAGATGAGATATTCACACAATAAATAATCAGTGAAGACAAATCAGTCATATTTTCTGGAAAGATTAGTTTTTGGGTAGTAAAAATCTATTCAAAATTAGATTTTATATAAGCCTGTAGGATAACCTTGGTCACCTGTCTTGCACATTGAGAAGTTGACATGCACAACACAACAGTACTGTCCCCTTTACTAGCACAGTATAATCTATATCTTCTGCATGAGGAATATGTTAAGGAGGCACTGTATATTTATTTAGTGCTCAGTTCAACTACATTACCTTGAACAGGTTCATTGTGTTTTATTGCTGAATGAGAGAAACAAATTATTTCCTGAGTAGGTTAATTATCTCCTCTTATGTTATTAATTTAATAACATAAGACCCATGAAGAAAATTAAAACAAATATCACACATAGGTTGCTTATCTTCATGTGAATAGCCAGTAAAGAATTGAAGTCAATCATGCGTCTAAGAAGCACAATTGTTATTTTTATATGCATTTAAACAAGCCATTTTGAAAACAGCAATTTTAAAACTGGAATTGCTAATGAACTATTTCTCTTAATAATTTATAACTGGCATGTTTTAGGTTTCATTCTTGGTGGAAGCCTAATTAAATGTATAATACATTTCTATGTTAATTCTTTTTTAATTAAAAGGTTAATTATAATTACTATAGCCTTTTTTAACAGTAAAAAACTTGAATAAAGCAGAAGAAAATAAACGTTTCTTCTTGATCTTTACCATCTTCCATGCCATTCATTAACTTCAGTCTACAGAACAAATCTAAAGCAACACAAAATACTTCTTTGGTGCTCTACTGTACAACAGCTGTAATCACACAACTTTTCCCCTTTGCTTTTTGCCAGATCAGTATAGTGAAGCTTGTGAGTAAAAAACGTAAATAGCAACTGTTACAGTAATAATAGCTGCCAACTCAAAGGAGACCTCTGAGATATTCAAACCTCACACCTACTGCTGCTTTTGGCTCCTACAGCCAAACAAAGCACGATTAGCTCTCAAGTTATTTACTTCTCAATAAAGCAAAACCCATGAGTGCACTGTAAGCACCATACACCAGATATACCTGTCCAGATGCAGACCTGAGCACCAAAACCAACAGCCAGAGATGTTTTGGGAAGCCCCGGGATTATTTAGAGGGTGGTGGAGGTGCCAGCACATGATGAGAGGCTGCTAAATGACAGCACAGTGGATACTCAACACAGAGTCACCACTGTGACCCACAGTGCCCAGGTGAGATCAGCTCAGAGCACAGACAGCTGCTGCTCGTGGGTGTGCTTGCAAAAAAGCTCTCAGCAAGCAACCTATACTGTAATGGATAGCCTTAGCCCCCTGCCCAGTCATAGGAAGAGCTCAGAGGTCAGGGAGGACTGGCTGGGCCAGTGTTTGTCCTGACCTCCTAGTTGTCCTGCAAGTGCTGCCCAGGGTCACTCAAGATAACCTGTTACAGCCTCCCCAGCACTGAGGTCAGACTGACAGGTCTGTATTCCCTGGATCCTCCTACTGAACCTCCCTGCAGAAGGACATCACACTGGCCACCCTCCAGCTGTTTGGCACAGCAGGTCATTAACTACTTCCTCCTGGGCTGCATGGGGTCTGTTCTGCTCCCCATCCCTGCCCACCAGCTCAGGGGTTGGCTGCCCTCAGGATAACTGGGTTTTCTGTTAATAACTGAGGCAAAGAGCTAGCCTTTCCTTCATTCTTATTGACAGTGTTCCATCCCCACCCATGTGTCCAATAAATCATGATTTTCCTTGTACCTCTTTTCATTGTTAATGTATTTTTAAACACACTTCTATTGTCTTTCACAGCAGACACCAGACTGAGTTCTAGCTAAGCTTTCACCTTTCTAATTTTCTCCCTATATAACCTAGCAACTCGTACTCACTCTCAGTTTTTTGCCCCATCTTCCTGAGGTCATAAACTCTCTCTTTCCTCCTGAATTACATTGAAAACTTCCCTTTCAGTCAGGATAATATTCTTCCCCACTGACTTGTCCATTAGCAAATAAGGATGGCCTGCTCTTGTGCCTCTAAGATTTCCTTCCTGAAGTATGTCCAGCCTTCGCCTTCCTGGACCCTTTGTTTTTAAATGCTGTTTCCCAGGGGAGTCTCTGAACCAATGTTCTGACAGGCCAAGGTTCATCCTCTGGAAATCCAAGGTTCAAGTATTTTGCTGATCCCCTTCGACTCTTCTCCAGGAATAAAAAACTCTGTGATGGATTCCATGGTCAGTGTGTCCAGAATGGCCCCTGACCACCACATGTCCCACAGCCCTTCTGTGTTTGAGAGCAGCAGCTCTGGCAGGCCATGCCCTGGCAGGCTCTCCTGCCAGCTGTGTCTGAAGGACCTTCCACACACCCCAGGAACCTCCCAGACTGTCTCCTCTCCACTGCTGAGGGTCCAGCAGGCACTGGGCAAGGTAAAGTCTCCCAAGAACGAGGGCAGGTGATCATGGAACATCCACTGACAGAATATTTCCCTTCATCCTGGTTGGGTGGTGTGTGCCAGACCCCCAGCAGGATCTGTGTCTTGCTGTCCATCCCTCTGACTGTCACCACAGGCTCTCAGCTTTATCCCCACTGCCCCTGAGCTCTGTGCAGCCAAACCCTCCCCAGTGTACAGAGCCCCCCCGCCTCTCCTCCCTCACCTGTCCCTTCTGAAGAGCTTGTAGCCACCCCTGCAGCATCCAGCCACCCACCACACTTCCCTGGTGATAACTCCAGCACAGCTTCCTGCTGCTCCCATTGTTTGTTACCATGTAGGGTGCACTGGTGCAGATGCTCTTCAGCTGGGCTGACCATGTCACCCACAGCACTGGTGTGCCACCCCAGGCTTGTGTCTAGTGAGCCTGGTCTTGTCTCTTTCCCTCTTCCAACCTTAAAGCCCTCTCAGCACTGCCACCCATGGGCTAAAATTCTTTTTCCCTCTTTTAGACAGGTGGATCCCATCTGTGTCCAGCAGGCCTGGTACTGACTCTATGGCCAAAAATGACAGAACTCTGGCAATGGCTTTAACCCACATGTTGAGCAAGTGTGTTCTCCTGTTATACATAACACATTTATAAATATATTTATATATGGATATATGTAGATAAATATATCTCTATATATCTATACATGTAGAGAGAGAGATAGATATATAGATAAAAAGCAGACTAAAAATGTAGGAGAATGCCTGCAGAACTCAGAGAATTTGCTAAAAACACTTTCCGAAGTAATTGAAGTTATTCCATTTATAAAGCACAATAGAGTTAAATTCCTAGATGTGAGTTATTAGAGCTGTAGATCGTAAATTAGTAACATATCCTCTTACTAATTCAGTGGGCAGCATGGCAAAATGTTTAAAAAAATCCCACCCTGAAACAATTTTAAGTTTATCACTTTTAAAGGTGCATGCCTTACTGCTGTCTTGGAGGTAAATCAATGGCAGTTTCAGCCATAATCTCCATTCTCCAAAATCAGACATTTGCACGAATATCTCTTCCAAAACTTCTTTTACAGGTCCTCAGTAATCCACCTACCCCATCCTTCTAACAAATAATGCATGCTTTAAATAAAAAAGATCATAGTACTGCAAAGGAGCTGCATTATTTAGCATAGGCATCTGTTTGCTTATTTTTTGCTTCTGAGACAGATGCTTAGACTAAGGAGTAGTATAAGATTGCTTTTGCAAAACTGCAAGTAAAAATTGTCCAAGAAAGTAGAAGGCTGCAATGCCTTCAGGTCCCAAGTTGTACAGAGCTATGGCTATTATGGAAGTCTGAATTCCCAATCATAATAGTTCCGCTCTGGCCCACAAAGCCTTGGCATGCTGATTTTCAGGGAAATGCTAATATTATCATTTAGAGCTGAACTGGTACTATTTTCCACAGCTTAGATGTCTGAATCTACCTTCTACATCCACCACAGATCAATCATTTAGGATTAAAAAAGTCTGTGAAGGGTGTGGGGAAGTATATATATATATATATATTTCATGAAAGAAATTAAATCTCCTGAAAGACAGAATGAAGCTTACACCTTTGAAAAATTCAATGGTTAGTGATAATACATGCCTCATTCTCAAAAAAAAAAAAAAAAAAAAAAAAAAAAAAAAAAAAAAAAAAAAAAAAAAAAAAAATTGTAAAAACAGCTAGGAGACAGAAATTGTTCTTGGCCTCCTTGGTTTGAAGGGATTTGATTCTACATGCCATCTCCACAATATTGTCATTTTCAGGGTTTGGGGTAGCCAAAACCCACTCCTTGGTTTGGAAACTGTGTCATAGTAAAGACAGAAGCTAAAAATCATGAGGCCAATAAATTATTAAGGAAAAGAGAAAATTGGTTTTGATTCCTGCTTTCAGGCTTATACAAAATTTGTGATAAATGCACAGGATGAATTTATCTATTTAATTATGTGACGTAAAGCTTTCACTGCTAACTTACTTCTGCCACTAGAACCTGCACTTTTGAATACAGATTAAATTCTCTGTCAAAACTGCTGAAATGTTGATGGATGTGATTGCCAAGGTCCATTTCTCAGCATCAGTCAAATGTCAATGCCCAGGAAAGTGCAGGGAAGTGCAGAAGAGCTGAGCCAGCACAGAGGCTGCTTCTCTGTGTACTCCCCCAGCCTTCAACTATTCCTACTCAGTGGTAGGGTAGAGTTTGTGTGTCTTAATTAATTATGAAAATAGCTCCTTAAATTAAAATCTGTTCTGTTTAGGTGCCTAAATCCTTCAGTGACTCTTGACCTAGCTACCCAGCTTGGTCGATCTGTGTTAGCAAGTCAGCACATGGGTAGGCTGTTATTTTTGGTGTGAATTCTTATTATGTTGGATGCTCTGCATTCTAGGGGTGAGTCTCAGGGAAATCTGCTTTGGGTGAAAGCAGCCTGGAGCTGTGCACATAGGACACCAAAGAGAAGGCTAGAGATGCAGTGTGGGTGCACTTAGTGCTTTGCACACCCAAAAGCACATATTGAGGATCAGAAAACATGAACATCATTGCTAGGAAAGATAGTGTGAATGTGTCCTCCCTTCTATGTACCACTCCAAATACAAGTGCACCCACTGAGAGTAGGCATGTTCTACTCGTATACACCCCATTAAAGACCCCACCTATAAAATGCATTTTGTCTCTATAATCCCCACAGACAATGACCTTAGAACAGAGGAATTACAAAAGGCTATGAAGAAGAAAAGTTCAATGAATCACTGTAAGACCTGTAATTGCAGAAAAGCTTAAGCAAGTTTAAGAAAAAAAAATTAAATAATGTAATTAATCAGAAGAACCTTTTCAATTAAATTTTAAATATTAAGACTACAGAGAGAGAAAGTGTTCTGGGAAAGGCATTTCTGTAGCTATATGAGGACTAAGTCATCTGTAGATTCAGAAAATCCATGAGTAACTTGAATTATCTTATTTTAGGAAAGGGTGAAAACAAGGAGAATACTTGCAGGTTTTGGATGGATCAGGAAATACTAAAAGCTCACTGCTCACTTTAGTGCCCTCTCAGGTTAAACGCTGATAACTGTAATCAAGTGCTCTAGCTCGCAGGAGTGAAAATAAGCATGTGGTTGTGGGCTGAATCGTAAAAAATTGAGTCAATGGGAACTCATTTTGCCTTTGGATATGCTAGTGTTACTCACTGAACACCAATCCCAATCTAAACTAATGACAGCTAACACAAACTTCCCTCAGGATAATAAGATACGGTATTCATACAAAACCACATTAGCAGCATTTATCTTCAGATGTGCTTTCAAAAGGACCTGATATAACTCAGTCCCATTGTCCCTTGGCATTTGCAATAAGTTATGTTAATGGAATAAACCAAACTAATGTTTCAGTTCCCATACTAACATTTGTCGAGCAATTATCTAACATGTTCCAATATCTTTTATTTTTCAGAGGCTTTTGTTATTTCAGTCTTCCTCCTTAATGCCCCTGTCAGAATGAATACACTACTTAAAAATAGTGCTTTCCCATCAGATAACAGATAGACATTATCCCTCAGTATTTCATATAATTAAATCATAAGTAGTTACCTCTGTCAGCGTAGTAGCTGGCACAACTTGTTCTTCAGTGTTCTTGCTTTCTTGGTAGTTATTTTGAGGTGATAAGCACAATGTGGCTTACCTGTTAATTGAAAAGCAAACTTGTTCAATTAAAGGTACCAAAGAATCACCTTCTAAAGACCCATCATGGCCCTTCAATTTACCATCAGACTGTGTTGACCAAAGTAAATCTTGTGAGGTGAGCTGGAGCACATCAGTCAGGCAGTCATAGACCTGAAGAAATGCTACATAAATCAGTAAGTCAAAAGAGTAGGAATACTTGATTTTCCACCCTGAAAAATAGAACTCCCCCCTCACTCCAAAACCATAGTCTTTTGAAGTGAATACACAAAAAATTCTCTATGCCAATGAGTTAGCTGTTATGTGGGAAGTTAGCAGAATGCAGTGTCTTTTGTTAACAATTGCATGGAATAATTACACAAGTAACAGCTAATGCCTGAAAATTTGTATGTAATGTTGTAAGCAAGTAATTTTATGGAGTAATTAACACCAATAAGATGCATTTCTTTGACTCTCTTCCATTTTTATTTTTTACCTTCTTTGTGCTCAAATTGGAAGAAAAGCTTTGTCTTTGTAGCTTAGGAGAAAAATGTAGTGGTGTGTAGTGCAGCTGTGCTGAAATGATGCTCTTTACACTGAGTAGGAGGAGAGATGAATCCAGAAAGCAAACCCAGCCTTTTCCTGGAGAGAGCTGCAAACCACAGAGTAAGTGTGTACAGGTTCTTCTCTTGCTTTTTCACCTCTGTTCTCCACAGAGAGGTACAAGAAACTTGCATATGTCCTGAAATAAGCTAGTCAAATGGACTGCAGTCTTTAATGGTTTAAAGAGGTCTGTATGTGTGAGGTATTATCCTGAGGCCTCAGGAGAGATAGAATTTATCTGTGATAGATTGCATGTATGTATAAAAATAAAAGCTACAAAGTGGGCCATCCAGAGATAGTGTGTTCTGAAAATATCAACTGTGTAAGAGACTCATTCTACATGAACAACTAGACAAGTTCATCTTCCCAGAGTATTATCTTTCATGGCATTAGTTGTTATGTAGGAGTAAATCCACATAACCTTTATGGGTGGGTATAATAATTGGTATTCATGCCTTTGTCTGGCTGTCCCCTCTCTCACCATACCTTAAAAGCAACAATTCAAATGCAAGTACAGGCAGCTTAGGATGCAGAGCAGATCCCAGTTTACCTCAACAGACTAAGCAGTGCTGCAGACACCCTGGTATAAAGTCCATGTGCTTATAAAAATGTAACAGTCTTTCTGCAAATGGCAGTGTCTTCCACCTATTCCAGCATGGACACTTCTGTCAACACTTGTCCTAGAAATACAGTATGTTTTAGGAGCTTAATAAATGGCAGAGCATAGTGGTGTGTCTCGTCCATTCTGGACCTCTTCTTCACAAAGTCACCTCCAGGATCAACAATTCCAAGCTCAAAAAACCTGGAATTAATAACAGGTTTATAAGGATTTTTGTTTTCACACACATTTTAGGAGGTTGGTTTAAAAAGACAGTGTGTAAACACCAGCCTATTTTGAGATTGTAAAAGTATGTGATGAAATTATATAAATCCAATAATTTCAACAAATCCATCAGTCCAAATACTGAGTTTGACAAATGTTTTACACTGGTGCTTTCAATAGCAATCTCTTTATCCAGAGTTCCTGCAGCTGCATAATGAAATTTCCATCTGTGATTCTAAAAAGAAGTGTTCAAGGGCACTACTTGAATATGGTATTGAAATAACTCCCACTTGACTTGCAATTATTACTTCAGATTTAACCTTTCATGGTGATAATCCACAGGTCTGCTACTTATAGCTGTAGATTAAGCCAGTGGCTGCCTTCAACCATAGATCAGGATTCTGATCCTGGCTTATTTCTGTGATGGTGACCCTGGGCATAGATCCCAAACAAGCTACCTGGCTGTTAAGTTGTCTTCTCTGATGATATGTTCTAACATATGAGACAGGAATTCTGTGTAAAGTTATCATTTAATTTAATATATTCATGTGTCACTACTCTCATTACATTCACAAGCCAATACAGATGTAACAGATTTTTCAGACTTTCAGTTTGTCAGCTTCCTTTATCTTCTGAAACACCCCACAGTAATTCAGACTTGGTCTTATCTGGAAAATACACATCCAGTCATTTATAGAGAGATAATTTATCTCACATTTAGATCCTAACTTATTTTTGTTCTCCCACAGCTACTTTCCTGTGACTTTTCTCATCAGGGAAATTTTAGCCCTGAATTTATTGTTCTAGTCCATGTTGTTCTTCCAAGCCTGCAGAAGTAACTCAGGTCTGACTCCATTGTATCCTCTCTACTGGTGGCTGTGGTCCAGCTCTGTATAATGGAGTGAGGCAGAAAGCCCCAGAGAATTTTCTGTGGATCCTATCCTCCAAATGAGATTTGGTTTTTCTATTGTCATTTTCCAAGTCATTCAACAGAGATTCTCAGAAGAATTTTGATTACCTTTTCTTTCTTTCTAGGAAACTTGAAAAATCATCTATGCTGTACATCTTTCTAAGACACATCAGTTTTTTACATTAGAAAAGCATTCAAATTCTGATTACTTTTACAGAGCAAAATGGTGTTTTTAATTAATAAATAAATGAATGAGTCACAAGAACAAGATTATTATAACTTAAAATTATTTTTCAACAAACTGTATGAACTCTGGAAAGACTTGCCTTTGAGTACTTTTAAATTCATAATTGATCCCGTTGACCTGCTACAATTTTTGCAGAAGGAAGTCATCATGGAAGCACAACGCAGACTAAATGTGTATATGGGTGCTATGCACCATACACTTGTGCATGGAGAGGCTCCTCTTTCATACTTGGCTTCAGACAGTCAAAATCTAAAGCCTGATGACACTTTTCCCTGAAAAGGCTCTATACAAAAAGCCCTGTACATGTATTTCTATATGGAGTTTGTAGACATTGAAGATAAAAAGCAAATAGGTTTGGAAATCCCACCTTGAGCTCAATTTTACATCCAGTACCCAAATTCAAATCAAACATTCATATCTGAAGAAGTCAGAAGCCAGTTTTGACTACGACACAAGAATATTGGTCAAGCAAAAATAGAACTCAAAATAGTCAACATTAGGCAAGAGAAAGCATACAAAAAGATATCTGATTTTAAATCCAAACCATTGCAAGACAAATCCCAAAGCTTTCTTTTAAAAAGGTTATTTAAAGATATACAATTGCTGTATATCTGCTAATGGACAGTCTGAATCAAAAAGCAAGTATCACAAATTAAAGTTCATTTTTATTACTACTGCTTGGGATAGTTCTTGCCAGTAATTTCATGTTATAATAGAATTTTCATGGACAAATTAGGCATTATTTGAGTGCATGGGCTAAAGGCTTTCATAATCCATTTTGTTGCTGCTTTTACACTGGACCTAAATAAAACTACCTTAACAGAGACTTATTGAACAAATTTTCAATGGAAATAAAGACTACAAACTACACAATTTAGGTTAACATAGTACAAGGTTAATAATTGACTACAGTTTGGAGACACTTGTTACAGAAATTGAGTTGATGCAAAAGATAAAAGGCAAGCTCTGTGGTAAATATTTATTCTTAACTGCATTCCAGAACACTTTTAGCCCTATGGGCTTATTGTGTTTGAGGTATTTATTGAAATATAATTCCCACTATCACTAGACCACTGTACTTAACTTCATGAAAACCAATCAATACATGTGTGGCTAAACATAAAAGTATACCTTTTCAGTCATTCTTTGCAACTGCTAGAATATTTTTATATATAACTTCTATTTCATTGCAGTTTTCAGGTTTTTTTTGACATACAAAGAAATAGTGACATAGAAAGAGATATTTTCTTATCTTCTGTATTATTATAGTAATTTCCTCATAGAAAGCACAAGTATATTTATTAAAAAGGTTTTTTTTTTTTTTTTTTTTTAAGTTGAAAACAGAAGCCAAGATGAAACATGTCTAAACAACCTACTTTCAGTGCTAAGAGTGTGGAATTTTTTTTCATCTCATTTCATCTGTACAGTTCCCTGCAGCAGTTTGAAATGTGGGTGAAAAACAGAGGTTGCATACATTTTGCAGCCACTGCAATGCCTAATATCCAGATTCCACATTCTGCCTCCACCCCACTGTCTCCTGAGAGTGCATGACCTGGAGGTAAAGTGCAGGTTGGTGAAGCTCCACAAGGCTGGTGCTGTGGCTAGTCTGCTGGTGACTAGGGGGCCTCAGCTTTGCCTCCTCCATCCCGTGACCCACAGCTTGCCTGCAGTGCTCTAGCTGCATTTGTCCCTTTTGTTAACACAGTTGCTGATTTATAGATCCCACTATTTTATTCCATAACAATTTTTGGCCCGAATCTTCAATACTTGTGGTGTTGTCTATCTGGATAAGCCAAGTGTTGCAGTGCATCTTTCCCTTATTCTTCCACAGAGACCTTTTGTCTTTATCTTGAAGGACACTTCATGATTAACTGGTAAGGGTACTTCTGTGATATGTTAATTTACTCTCTTGCTCCTCCATTTTCCCTTCTCCGCTTCCTCTCCCCTCTTTGGAAGGCTTTCACCTTATTCTGACTACAGATTTTTTAAAGCAGATTATATATGTCTACCTTACATATCTTGCTTTATTGTTGCTTCATCTTCAAAAAATGAAACACTATGCACAAAAAAAATCTGTTTTCATTTCACAACAAAATTGAAAGAGAAGCACAAAATAAATAAAGGCAAAAATAAGCATAAAATCAGTTTCAAATGACCTTTATTTCCAAAGAAAAAAAGTCATAGGAGTTGGACACCTCCCTCATTAATACCTCTTATCCATGTAGCCAGAATCCCAGAGCCTGCCTTTCCCTCACCTGAAATGTTGTGGGCAATTTGCTGGTCTGGTAGTATTTCTCTCATTCTCAAGGGTGTGTCTATGAATTTCCCAAGAAATCATCTAATGACCTAGTGTTTTGCTAAATGAATACTGAAACAGTATCTGTATTAGGAGTGAAATGTACATTTTGGAGACACAAGATGATCAGGTATATCAACCCACCCTTCATGAAGAAGGTAAATTCACATTGTAACTGGGCAGTAACTGCTCCCTGCACTGCAATTAGCTTTAATGCATTCTTATACCCATGTATGTGGGTATTTATAAATTCCATAAATAGAGTTAGTTAAAAATTGTGTCTGAGAGCCTGGGAGAGGCACAGCTGCCCAGCTCCACATCCCTGGGTCCAACCAGCAGTGTGGAGACACGTTCCCAGCAGGCAGATGTACACAGAGCACATGTACGTGCCACATCCCTACAAATGCACACACTCAGCCACATGAATCAGACACCCAGAGCACTCACACAGACACACAGTGTCGTGGGGGCTTCATCCTGCTTCCCTCTCATTTTCTAACATCCCTCAATAAATCCTATTTCATACCAAAATGCCATCCCCTGCACCCACAATTTATACCCTACTCCTGGGTAACAACACACCCCTCACTCTGAAATATGAGGGAGGCTTCTCACAGTGACTTGCAGGGATTCAGAGGGGTTTGATCACATAACCTACCATACATAAATATATGTATGTATATGTATATATACCACACTTAAATAAATGAGTAAATGCATGAATGAATAAATAAATAAATAGATGTATACAGACATACAGTCACACACACATACGTGTAGCTGCTTTATTTCTTATTCTGCCCTTCAGAGTTCACACGGTGCAAAGTTTGTGATGCAACATGATACTTGTTACTTTATCAGCCAGGGCTTGGTCCATCCTCCCTGACCCAAAGGCTGGGAGGGAACAAAGGTCTGATTGAGCAACACACAAGCAGTCTGATCTCAGGCCAGTGGTGCCTCCTGAATTAATCTCTCAATTGTTATCAAAGGACTTGTCAAAATCGATCACTGTGTCTCCTTTAGGTCTTCCTTTTTCTGCTTGCAAATTTCTATACCTCACAGAAAGAGGTAGAGATCAAGAGTCCTGGAAGGTTTAGAGAGGGACAGAATACTACTACTACTAGAAGCACCAAATGTTCAAAACAAAATTAAACCACATGATTCATCATGCATTATGTAAGAAAAAATGATAAATTGGAGACACAAGGTTGAATAAACATGCAGATTCTCTCACATCTAAATATGGAATTTTGCACCTCCCTCCTACACTATCTAGAATTGGCATCTGTTTGGAGGAGAATACAGAACAGATGTGATGCCGTGTGGCTAGACATGTGTTAAGGTTATGTAGAGGCAGAAAAATACAACTTCATTTCTAAAACTTGGTGATGAGTTAATCATTGAAGTAGGTTAGGGAATTCTGTATTTAAAATGGGAATTTAAATAAGCCTGTTATTTTTTTAAAAATTGAAATTAAGGGCAATTTCATTTCTTTTGATTTCATATACTTGCTTCTTTTGTGGTATCTCTGCCATTTGATTATATTTTTACAGGATTCTGAATTCCTGGCATACTGTTGGGTTGTCATGTTTGCAAACAGATGTATGCCCATACTGACCCAGAAATGCTGGCGTGGCTCTGTGCTGCCTCAGGCTGTTCAGCTCAGTGCTGCTTCTCTCCATGCCATCACATGTTTCGACCACTCACGTGTTTCACTATTTCCATCTTGTTCTGCAAGATCATGTGAAAAGCAGACTTTAAAAGTGCATTTTTGAAGCAGAGTTTTTTCTTGTCTCACAGCTTCTATCAACTCATGCCCTATTCTAATATTCAGGAAAAAAACAAAATAATCCTCCTGGATTATTAACAACCAGTAGTAGTAGTCTTCTGTGGAACTAAGACAAAGGAACTATTTTTAATACTTCCAAGAAAAATATTGCTGAACAAAAGAAAATCACAGCTAGATTGGTACTTGAATAGCTTATGGATAAATATTTTCTGACATCTGTTTCATCAGAAGCTTAAGCAGTCATTCAAAACCTCCCACATTCTTGTACAAATGACTGTTTTTGCAGCAGATTTCCTTGATCATATGAATCATGATTAACATTCTTCTCTGTTGTCTGTATCGCACACAGAATTTTATAGCATGCACCTACATACTGTATTTCTTAGAAAGATGAGCCTATGGAGAACATACAGTTGCCATAGCAACATTTTTGTATTCTGAAATGCTATCATACTACATTTTTTTCATCTTAAGCTTTTGTAGACTGCAAACCTCATTCAAGCTGTCACTTAATCTCTCAAGATTCATTCAGGATTACTTTCATTTTGTGACTAAATCCCTCTACATTAAATTACGGGCTGTTCTACTGCTATTGTAAGAGAATTTGTGGTTAACTGAAAAATAATGCTAGTCTTTGAAGGCTTGAAAAGAAAGAAAAAGTTACAGTTTATACAATACACATGACAGATTGATCGAAGAGATACATGCACACAGATACTACAAGACACAACTCTATTATTGTAATGACAGATATATATTCTGCCAGGAAAACCCTTAATAAAGAGACTTTGGCTTAATTTAAATCAGCTGTGCAAAATCAAGGTAGAGGAGAAAAGAATAAGGCAATTTGCTTGAATCACACATGATAATATCATGAAATCATAGAATGGCCTGAGCTGGAAGAGACAAGTCATTGAGTTCCAGCCCCCTGCTGTGCACAAGGACACCTTCCATTAGACTAGGTTACTCAGAACCCCGTCCAATCTGTCCCTTAACCCTTCCAGGAATAGCACATCCACACATCCACAGGTCTTCTGAGGAAACTGTTCCAGTGCCCCACACTAAAGAATTTCTACTTTTATCTATTCTTAATATCCTAAACTTAAAATCTTTCCACTTCCCCTTGTCTCATCACTACCTGCCTCTGAAAAAGCCCCTCTCCAACTTTCCTGTTGGTGCCCTTCAGGTACTGGAAGACTGCTTTATAAGGTGTCCCCAGATGTAGCATCTGAGACTCCTGCAGACAGAACAACCCCACCTCTCTGAATCCTTCCTCACAGAAGAGGTTCTCCATCCCTTGGATCGGCTTCATGGCCCTCTGAACTCACTCTAAGAGTTCCATGTCCTTATTGTGGGGGCCCCAGATCCTGCCAGAGCACTCCAGATGGGGTCTCACCAGAGCAGAACAGGAGGTGAGAATCTCCTCCCTTGACCTGCTGATCAGAATGCTTTTGGCACAGCCCAGGGTATGATTCTGGGGTACAAGTGCACATTGCAGGTGATGCTGAGCTTCTCACCCACCAACACTCCCAAGTTCTTCCCTCAGAGCAGCTGCCAGCCCACTCTCTGCCCAGATGACTCACCTGCAGCACCTTTACTGAACTTCATGAATTTCTCATTGGACTACCTCTCAAGCCTTTCAAGGTCCCTCTGGACAGCATCCCTTCCCTCCAGTGTGTCAAAAATGTACACATTTGTATTGCAAGTTTTAAGTGCAAGGTTTAAATTTTTCTGATTACTCATCTGAGTCTAATTCTTATTTTCAACTTTTCCGCCAATCATTTATGCACAGAACTTCCATTTTTAAATGACAGCTGATAGTCTGGCTATTGCAAAAAAAATCTCCCACTTTAAGAAGTCTTTCTGAATATAAAGTGATAGATGTGTTAAGAACATCAGACTGGCAATCAGTTCTTTTCACTGTTGTAACTGACAGTTCAAGTAGGAAGCAGAGACTATATGCAGAAGAGGCTTCTGGAAACTTGTAGTAAAGGGAAAGTTAAGTAGGGTTAAATAAATATTCTTTTCAAGAAATCCCTGGACATTCTCATCTTTGAAGTCTTACTAATTTCAAATCAAAAATAATTTTTTCCCCACACTACTTCATAAATATGCATTAGATAAACCAACATGAAAGATATTCAGGAAATATATTCAATAGCCTTCTGACAGTGAGGAACAGATATTTCTCTAGACACATCAGTGGCCAGAGTAGACATATAAGCGACTAGCACTTGTCTTGGCTACTCAAAACACAAAAAACTCTAACTAGCAGCTAAAGGCAGTGCTTCTAGTTAGAGCTTTTATGAAGGAAATTATATACACCACCTCATAAATGAGAACATATACATTGGCATGCACATCGTGCTGCAGTATGTCAAGCAAATTCTGTGACAACTTGGTGGCCAATTGTAAAAATGTTTAAGCCCACTGCTTCAAACCACAGTCTCCATTTAAAAATAAAATTACTTCCTAGGTTAATCTTAAATACCCTTCCCATTGACCTTGCTTATTTTTTTCCTATATAATCCACTATTGACAAAGGCTGAAAACCTTTTTTTCTTTTTTATGTGTCTAGGAAGGTTTGAAATATATCAGCTGGGAAGACCACAACAATAGAAGGATATAGTTGCAAATCTATCCATGCAGACTTTTCCATTGATACCTGTACACAATAGGCTATCTTGCTACACCATTAAAAAAATTGCTATTATTCCAGTCTAAAAATTTTACAAGGAGGATCAGAGTTTAGGGAGGTGGTCAATACTACTGAGTATGACAGTAATGTCTTGGCAGAAAGACAGATTCCTTCTGAAATTTCTGTTCTGAAATTCCTCCCTTTCTGGGGGTATCCAATAAGAATTAATTTTTTTAAGCAATGTTTCATAATGGTTTTTGTTGGGTTAGCATTTCATTAATTATTGTCTTTCTACTTTAAAACACAGCTATCCATATGTATTTATACTGATAGACAACATCTTGATAACAGGGAATTCTTTCCCCAAAAATAGAGACATATTTCTGTAATCTAGATTCACATGCCTATCAATGAAGTCCCAAATTTAGTCAAGAATTGCTATTTTACATAGACAACCTAGTGCAGAATTATCAAAATGAAAACAAGAATACGTTTATTTGAAGAAGGAAAAATAACAAGCCTATTAAACAAGAAAAAAGCTTCAAACTTTCCATTCCAACAAATAGGTATAGTTTTTAAAAATTATTTTAAAGGACATTTTATACGATTACTAGACAACCCAGTGAAAGCACAAGTCCATGATTTTTTTAATGTAAAGGATATTTCTTCACTTTTTCACGCCTCTTTTTATAGCTATTTCTTAGGTTTGCTTCTTTCCTGCTGTGAGGTTGCTCTGAAGATTAAAAAAGAAAGCAAATATAAAAGTATGCAAGGGAAGTGCTCCAGAAGGGAAATAAAGGATGGACACACACACACACACACACATGCACACACACACAAAAGACAGATTTAAAAAAGCACAGTTTTAAAAAACAGAGACTTGGATCTTCACATGCAGTATGTCAGTACAACATAAAAAAAGGAAGCCATAAGCATGACATATATAGTACAGCCTAAAAACTGCACCCTAAATACTTGTTTTCTTCCCATATGGTATGTCTGCAGTCACCAGATGAAATCCCAGTAGATAACTCGGCAGGCTTATTGCATAACAGGAACTGATTTGTTGATGAAAGCCAAGAAGGATTAAACAGAGATTTTCAGGGTCAACCCACTTTACATCCATTCAGATTTGCTGTCATTTCAAATGCTTTCTCTGCAGATGTACAGCAAATAGCTATGGCTAAGCTTTGAACATGGCAAGGAATTAGACCAGCCAGTATCCTCACCCGTTCAGGTCTTGAAGTACTCTCATATTTCCACTGAAATTGCAGGATTAAAATGCTCTGTAGATAGAAGATGAATCTAAACAACTAAAAATGAGATATCTGTTATAAACATCCAACTCCCTAGCTAGCAAGGTATATGAAACATCTTTTACTCTAAAGAATATTATCAAGCTTTTTGGAAAACATTTGCAATAAATTAAGTATATATGTCATCCTGATTCTAGTTCTAAAATACATGAAAGAATATTTAAGTGTCTTAGAGGTAAAAATTTGTATTTATATAAACAAAATATGCAACTGAAGTCATTGATGTAGTCTATGCAAAACTGGTATAGCTTTTGCATGTGAAGCTGGGCAAAAATGCTTCTGTGAGTCATATAGCCTACAAAACCATCTCTTTTAAGACAGCTGAAAGGTTTTTCTGAATAGTTTCAGCTATTTAAAAGCTACAGAAAATCTTGGTAAATTTTGAAATTACTCATATCATCATCCTGGTTCTTGATTCACATAAAGAGGAGAAATGATTGACAGTACAACAGTCTAAAAAGGGGATTACAGTTTCAAAGATTGTCCTAGGTTTTTATTTTAATAATATATCTACATATCTAATTTTGAGGAATGGAGAGATAGATAGATAGATAGATAGATAGATAGATAGATAGATAGATAGATAGATAGACAGATAGATATGATTGCATTGTGTCTCTTTTTATTTGAGTCACAGTCTTCACAATATTTCACAAGAGGAATTTGTAGTAAAAGTAGTTTATAGTCCTTCCACATCAGCTATTGCAGGAGGTCATAAGACAGCACTAACTTGGTGGTGTAAGAATCTTGAATTTTACCCTTGTCTTTAGCATCTAAATGAACTGCAGTCTTTATCGAGCTCTCTGAAAATTAACCACATATTAGATATGTTTTTGAACCACTAGGTAGATATGAAAACTCTAGTGTTATTGAACTTCCTTGTCTGTTCAAAGAGCAGTAATAAAAGGAATGTTTTGAAGTGTATCACCAGAAGAGGCATCAAAGTATTTCCTTATTGAAAAGTAGAAGAGTTCATTAAAAAAAAATCTATTTTCTATCCTCAATCTTTCATTTTGCTTCCAAGACTGCTTATCTTCTTGGATAATTTTTAATCCTCCAAAATATTACATGTGGGAGAAAAAGCTATGATCTACGTGAAGATATTAAGGCTTTACAGCTGTAATAATGAAAATAATTCCCATGGTATATCTTTTATTTTATATCATTCATTTGCTTTACAACCATTTTTATGTCCCTTGCACTGAGGGGTAAGTTGTACACTTCACAGTGAAAACAGGCAGGTAACATTTCTCCTTGCTCCTCTCTACAGTCATTGCAGAGGTAGAATTTTTAAAATGCAACATCACTTTTTTAACAGATAGATTCATAGAATAATTTAGATTGGAAAAGACCTCTAAAGTCACTGAGTCCATCCCTTAACCCAGCATTACTTCCCCTCTAAAATCATAACTCAAAGTGTCACAACTAGAGGTCTTCTGAGCACTTCAGGGGTGTGACTCCTGTACTTCCCTGGGAATTGAATTCCAATGCTTAGCCAGCCTTTCAATGAAGAAATTCTTCCAGATGTTCAAGTTGAATCTCCTCTGGTGCAGTTTGAGGACTGTGCCCCCGTCCTGTCTCTGGCTGCCTGGGAAAGAGGCTGATCCCCACCTGGCTGCTGCTCCTTTCAGGGAGCTGTAGTGATAAGGTTCACCCTGAGCCTCCTTTTCTCCAGGCTCAACATCCACAGCTCCCTCAGCCTCTCTTCACAGGATCTGTGCTCCAGACCCTTCACCAGCTCTGTTTCCCTTCTCTGGACCTGCTCCAGCACCTCAACGTTCTTCTTGAACTGAGGGGCCCAGAGCTGGATGCAGAACCCAAGGTCCAGCTGACCAGTGCTGAGTACAGGGGAACAATCACTGCCCTGGTCCACACTATTGCTGATACAAGCCAGGATGCTGCTTGCCTACATGTAAACTCCTAGACAAAATCCATGAAGTTGTGCTTGAATTCAAGAAAATCCTTGGAACACAGCTGGTGTGAAATGTCTGTTACCCCAAACCCATTTAGAACTGTTTTTGTTCTGTGTTTATTTTTAAATGTCCACTCCAAATTTTTATCAATCAAAACAAGCCTTGTCTCATTGCAAAGCAGAAAGAAATTTTGGCCCAGTGCAGTGTAGGAGCAGAACTGCAAATGGAAAAAAAGGTCAGGGTATCATTTTGAAGACTCTAGTGAAATTAGAGTAGACAAAGAATAATCCTCTATCAGATCTTTGAGTATCTATCTTCAAAATAACTCAAATCACTTACAGGAACCATCTGGAGAAATTCTAGAGACCTCAGCTATTCAGAACTAGCTAGGCAGCTGATCAATATATGTATGAAGTGTCTGATATCTTCTACTATTCATCGACAAAAGGTACTTCTTTGAGTAACTAACTCACTATCTGCATGATGTTTACTGAAGAAAGGGTTTTCCTCCCGTGCCTGTTCAGCACAGAAGTGTGCTCCTTTTGGGGTCATAAAAATCCTTTTATACTGCTCTAAATTCTTGTGACTGTGTTTCAAATAGACACTTGATACTGAAAGTAAACCTAGCAGCTACAAGGATTATGTATTTCTTAATATTCAGCAGCTCTGAAGAGTCTCAGTTCCTTATTTATCCAATTTTTCTGAAGCCTCAGATACACAAGACCAAGTCTGAATGCAGACTCCTCATCTTTGTTTGCTATTTCTGAATGAAAGCCACTCTTTAGTTCTCATCTCCTCTTTTCTCAAGAAAGCCTGATATGGTGCTTAAAAATTTCTTGTCAAAAGGGTTAATAAAACAGTACTAAAATCTTTGACAAAGAACCATTTTCACAGTATGAAATACTAGAAAATGGTCCCAAGGCAGCAATACTGTTCATGGTGACTTAATTGATTACTCAGTGGAATTAATAAAAATGGAAGGATTTTATCATGCTCCTCTCCTACTAGTATTATTTGGTTACATTTTTTGCAACTGTTAATGTGTCCTCTTTTATAACAGCAAAATGACTTAAAAAGAAGAAAGATTAGAAATGAAGATATGCAATTTCCTTAGATAAACAATAGTATAAAAATCTGATGGCTCCAAGGACATTTTGCTCCAAGGCAGTGGTGTGCAAAGAAGTCAGAGATCAGACAGCCACAGAAGCTGAACTGGGTGCCACTGCAGACCTGCTGGCCTTGGCACAGTGGAAGCTGTGGAGAGATAAACTCAAGGCAGGAACAGAAGGGATCATAGTGATATACACTGAATTATGCCAGCTGCTTTATGGAATTGCCTACTCCATTTATGTTCCCAGTTGATATTATTTAATCTCATCTTCCAAGTCTTCGGTAAATGCTTGTCCAGTTAAACACATTATGCTTTAATTGAAAGATAGCAGTGTTTTCTCTGGATTTACTCTCCTTACACTTAGTTTAGAAATTTTAATTAAGTATACAATTACCCAATCCAGTACTCAGTGCATGGCAAACTCAAAAACTATGATGGTCTCCTAGAGATAAACAGAGAGATGACTGAACTTGTGCTTCTGAGCATCTTCACAAAGTGCTCTGCTAGTTGATTCATCACTGAAGTACTAATGTTTGAAGACAAATGTTGGTAGTTCAGTGTCCAGAGTTCAACTCTCCCAGCTATAAAATGTCTTCAGAATCCCATATAAAAGAGCAGCCACAGATGAATATTGTTTTGAGCAACAATCATTTAAAAGACTGAGGTGTAAGACAAGTCCGTTAAGAAAACTCCAATCACAATCACTCACAGAGAAATATATTAGAAGAGTGCTCTACAAAAGACTAGAAAAGGAGATACTATCATTTTATAACCTTTCACTGTGTGAAAAACATGACTGCATAACAAAGTCTTATTCTTATGAGACCAATGGCACCTTTTCTTGGTTACACACTGAAACTGGTGATTCCTCAACTTAAATACTGGCCTAAGCAAAATAAAAACCCTAAACCACTTCTTTTTTTGTGAGATTTAAAAAAAAAAGTTAATTGGCTCATGATTTTTATTTTTGTATCAGGAAAAAGGTAAAATCATTCCAAAAGTATATTAAAAATTTTTAAGTTATGCTCTTCAGAGAATATATCACTACCAGATAAATATCAGACATGTGATGCATCTGAACATTTCTATCAACCCCTTGCTTGTTTGCTAGGAGATTCAGGTAAGCCTACATTTGGTGAAATGAGGATTTGTTCCTGTAATTAAAGCACTGAAGTGGAAGAACTGTCTCTACAACAGAATCAGTGTATAGCTTTAGGCAAGACTGTTTTTCAGTCTCTCTTGTAAAACTGGGGTAGCATTTCTCTTATCCAGTCTTTTCAATCAGCAGGTGTTAATCCACATTTGTTTGCTGCTTAACATATAAAGTATGTTTCTAAAGTATCATTACTCCACAGGTTAATAAAATTTAATGGTAGCTTCTCTGAAAGACCCCAAACTCCATCCTGACAAAACAGGCAAAGGGAGGGCTTCCTTTAAAATGCAGTCATTATGGTTAATTACAGTATAGTCTGCATTGCTAAAGAACCAATCCCACCAGGAGGAAAACACATCTCGGTGCTGATGATGCCACCTGCTTAACTATTAAACCTCAAGTGCTGGCTTTTGCTCCAGGAGCCTACCCAGAGACTTCCTCTGGGGCAAAGCCTGGTGTGTGATGTGACAGATTCTGTCTGACTGGAGGGCAAGCAGGACATGCCCCTGGGGTAAACCGTGGTCAAGTGCATTTCCATTTCATTAAAGATGCATGCTGAACTGATCCAAATTGTTTCAATACGCTTGGAATCTACCTCTATGGTATTTTTACAAACTGAAACGTTTCAGCATGCTGGTAAACTCTGGATTAAAAGGTCAGAATATTAAGGAGTTTCATGATCTGGAAATAACAGGTTTTGACGTGCTGTTCTAACAAAGCTACAATTCTCTTCTTCCACCATGATGCATGTAATTCCATTGTGTCCTATTTCCCAGAACTGGAGGTAAACAAAAACACATTAGAATGGTACTTTCAGAGGGCAGGATGCTTTCAGCTGCATTAACATCAAGCTTTTATGCAGTTCAGAGTTCTGAACCGTGCAATTTTTTCTGGACATTCAGTGTGGTTATTTTTAAATCTTGTTGATCATGGAAAGCTGTATTCTCCTTTCCTCTTTCATGACAAATCAAGATTCCTCATCCTCATTTTGATAGCTTTTAACCTAATACTAGCTTCCACTCTTGACAATTGTGCATTACAGTAATTGAAAATGCAAAACATGAGTACATTAGTTTCAAAAGCAGAGAACTGAGGTTCTCAGTTCTCTAATTACAGCTGAGCTGAATACACTTGCTTCATAGATTTTTAAGCATTTCTTACTTATTTTCATCATTGAATAGAATGGAGATCTATGAAAATAACAATAAAAAGCATAAAAAGATAGAGCATTCAAATCTCAGTGAGATGCAAAATAATTGAGATATGCCACAACTTTGGAAAATTACACATAATTCTATGTTTAGCAATGCAAAAATACCTGAAATTCACTTTATGTCTAATCAGCTTCACTTTTTGTTCTTTTTGCATCTATTATATACTTAAGGAAATGGCATTGTTTAGGTGAATTAATTTATAAGCCTTGACACAATAGTTTATTTCTTGTATTTCATCAGTTCAATATGATTCAGGATATATTTTTTATATTTAATATACAAAGACCACATTAGGGAAAAAAAATCCCCACAAATTAAACCAAAATACTTTGTAACTCCCACCTAGCTACAAAAAGAATTAGATATCTATAGGAAAGTGTAAGGACAAGGTTAATTTACTCTGTAGTGGATGTGGAATTTCCATCATATATCTTTTATCTACCATACAGTCTGTCAGATCTTTCAGGAATTTAGCATGACTTTCTGGAGCAAAAAGAAGTAGTGGAGACAAGTACATGCTTTAATATTAACAGGTTTTTTAATTTTTTTTTTAAATATTCAGATTGTGTTTCATTTGATACATAATAGGTTGAGGACATTCATTGCAAAGGCAGAATTTCTAGTGTACCTGGACAAAAAATCTTAAAGGAGCACTAAATATTTAGTTGGCAAGTTTGACTAAAAGTATATATTTCCTTTTTCATTAATATATAAGAAAAATACACTGTCAAATAAATTTTTTCAAAATCACTTGACAAAAGGCATCGAATATCCATATGCCGTAGAGATAAAGGGAAGACACAATTATTTCTCTGCCATTCCTATTTTCAGTTTCACAATTGTGAAATTCTGATCAGAAGGACCAACATCAGCTCAGACCAAAATCCACCCCTGCCATCAGAGCCTCCAACACTAGGCAAGGGCAGATGGTGATCAGCAGGCAAATGCTGTCACTGCCCCTGAAGATACTCACATCATTTGCCAGTGATCTCCAGCCCAGGGATGCTGTAAGCTATAAATAGTGTCTTTGTGTTCAACAGCTCTGGCTACAGCTTTCTTCTTTGTGCCTCTTTGTGAATGTGGATAATTGTGTTAATCTGATAAAGTCACACATATCAATAGACTGAAATATCACAGACAATTCATGTCTCCACTATTAGGTAGCTAAGAGAAAGGAAAAAAAAAGCATTACTTTTTTTTTCAGGTTTGAATTTACATTGTTTGAAGAGATAAGCATCTGAACTATGACCTCTGTGAGAAGATGTAAGGGTGTTCTGAAAGCTGAACACTGGTAAGATGTTCAGCTTCTGGAAGGTAAAAGTAATACAGGTGAAGGATCTATAATAAATATTTTCAACAAAGAGAGCACATAATTCTGTAGATTACTACAGAAAATCTTACACAATTACCACTTCATGCATAAAAAAGATATAGAAATACTTCAAGACCAGAAAACATCAACTTCTTAAGTCCCACAACCAAGTGCCTGACATACAAAAACAGGAAAAAGCTTGAAACCAAGTGATACTTTTTTCATCTGATACTGAATGGAAAACCAGCAAGACCGGGGATTTCTACTTCAATCTTGTAGATCTGACATTCATTTTGTAGGCAATTGTAAATCCCCAGCAGTCTGATCAAAACACAAACCTTGATCCTGTGATAATACAAAGACTGGCTGTGAAACATTAGAGAAAATTATCCATTACAGATTATTTGGTTGGATGAGTGTGTTTCCTTGTATTTATTTAGGTCATAACATAACTTTTAAGAACCGGATTAACCTGGATTTATCTCTGAAGTACTTCTATTTGCCAGTGTACATCTAGAGGTGGTAATTTACCCTGCTTTTCCAACTCACACACTCCTGTTTTGCATTTTCAATTACTGCAATGCATAATTGTCAAGAGTAGAAGCTAATATTAGGTTAAACACTGTCAAAAGGCGTATGGGGAAATAACTTTAAACTCTGTCCTCTTACACTGGGGAAGTTAGAGTTCTCTGCTTCCACCTGTTGGTGGAAGCAACCCATGGAGCTGGTCTGCCTGCATGCTCATCTACACAAGAAGGAAGAAAAAAACTTCACAATTTGCTGTGACTCAGTATCTGAAGATTTTTACAGTCAAGAGAAGGCCACATGAAGTATGTTGTACTGTCGACCCAACAATCTCTGTTTTCTTACACATTGAAACTATGAAAACATTGAAATTGTCCTCTATTAATACTACTAAAAGTCACAGTCCTTTAATTATCTAAGACCTTCAAAACACAAACACGCGTGGTGAAACAGCAAGTTCAGTTAAAGGCAAAAACCCCATATTAAAATAGAAAACACTTCCAAATTTCTGAGATTTAAAATGGAGATTACTCACTCAATTGGACTGCTGGTTCTTACAGCTTGCATTTCTTGTATGTTTTCAGTGAATTGTTGATGTTCTGCTTTCTGCAATTGACAATGATGCTTTTTGTTACAGCCTCCAGGTTTGTTGTTTTCTTGGAAAACTCTCTTTACCAAGTGTGCCACTGAATCTTCCTTTTTTATTAAAACATATTTAGGCTGTTCTTACCTTTCAATTTTTCTCCATTTTCCTCTCACCTTTTGAAGTTTTTCCATATTATTAAAAATGCTCTTTCTGCATTTTGACCTTGCATATTTTTCATCCTACATTTCCTTTCATTTTCTTTTTCAAGTGCCATTTACTTGTTTGGCTTTGAATGTTCTTCATGTCTGAAATATTTTGTTTTCTTTTTTCTAATCATTAATATTCCTGTACAATTTTAAACCATTGTTTAAAAATCAATGCTTCCTGAAGTACAAAGCTGACAAACTCCTATCAGTCTGGGGTTATTAAAACCGTTATGAGGTTTTGACTTTTATGATAATACTGAGAAATTTTAGTGTTCCTCCATCAAATCAGGGACAAAATTAGCAATCATATTTTTCACTAGATTCTCAAGCTACACAGTTCACATAGAAATTCCAAGTATTTTGTCTGCCTTATCCTGTGAAGATCATTGCTAGTTTTCTGCTAAAACATTGTCATGTAGTTTCTAATGAATTCCCATTCCATTATACAATTATATAGTTTGAAAAACTTCTAATAAATCTCGGAGCAACAAGTAGCAACATTGTTACAATGGGATACTATTCATCATTCTGGATAAAGAAGAGAAACATAAGAAAAACGTATTTTGGGAAATATGAGGGTCAGTCTTATTATATAAGTACTGTTTTTCTATTTGTTGACCTTACCTGCATACCTTGCTTCCATTGCCTAGAACATAAACTATGTTCTGGTGACTATTCTCTTTCCTGTCCACTTTGGTCTAACTGGTAATAATTAACATATTTGTAGCAGACATGTGACTTTTGACATAAAACCTTTCAGTGGTTTCTGGGGAGATCAGGGAAGGGTCATTAAATGGCCAGAAGAAAAACGTGTACAGACCTTTTTCACTTTTAGGCATATTGAAGTCCTACAAACTACTATATTTTTCTATCACATGGCATTTCATTATGTCATTTTGTTAACCAAATCCCAGATAAAATGAAAAAATGTTTTTAAACTATTATACTGCACAGGTATTGTGTATTGTTTTGTTAAGGCAATCCCTGCAATGAAAGCTTCTATCACAACAATTAAAGTATCTGTTTCTAAGGAATCTCAGATGACCACAACTTGAACTTTAACAACTGACCTTTGTGTAAAAGTCCTGTGTAATATATGAAGTATGTAACATTCCAGTAGTATTTAAGTGGCCATCAAAGAGCTTGTGGACCTTTAATTGCCCCTAAGCTGTTTGATTTTATATCAAACTCCATGAAGACAGGAAAGCTCATTCCTAATGGGTAGAGTGGTTAGGTTGCCAGTGTCTTCCAGTTTTAGAACACAGGCTACATAACAGGAACATGAAGGTTTTATTTCTAGCCAAGTTTCAACATATGTAATTGAGCATTAAAGAGCTTTTCCAAGAGATTTCCTGCTAACAGCAGGAGTTTTCTTTCCATGCCAAAAATCACTTTTCTTTAATGAAAGTTGAATGATGTAGCACAGAGAAAGCATGGAAACTAATCAAAGTAGGGTACTTTCAGTGACATCAGATGAAAAGATCTAGAAGCACCTTTGAGAGAGGAAGAGCTCTAAATAGGTATTCAGCTGTTCAACAGACAGTACAAACTGGATGAGAAAAGAGCACAGCTGAGCTCCTCATCCTGCCTGTTAGACCCAACTATATAATTGCTTAGGTTGTCCAGAGTCTGCTCACCTAACAAAGACAGTGAAAGAGTTCCAGGTCAAATACTAACTGCCAAATAAATGCTGAAAACACCCATATAAAGAACTATTTACTGAGATATTTAACCACAGCATGCTGCTGGCATAAACATGTAAATCATGACTGTAGGCTTTTTTCCTTCCTTTATCTTAAAATCTTTCAGAACTGCCTTGTAATGCTGAAGAAACAAAAAACTAATTGTTTATATCAAAACAATTTGACCAGTTGTATTTACTAAATCCTAGATGAAGAAACTTCACACTGGGATTGGATAAGGCTTTATACCTGACCTGTGAAAAGCCACTGTTGGTGAACTGGAGACAACTTTCTCTATTATCCTGTAAATCAAGCTGATAAAGGTTTTATCAGTTATTTTACTTCTTCAATTGCAAGCAGGCCTGGAGGCAATAACTGAACTGGATGTTGTATAAATTTATATAAGAACAGGATATTTGTTCAAGTACTGAATTAGGTGGGCAAAAACCCTGTGTATTTCTGAGAATCCAGACTAATTATTTTTTTCTGGTTTCTTATAGGAATTCAATCAGTTTAAAATATGCATAATTCACAACCTTACTTAAAAGATGTTTTGTATGTCTTAGAGAAGTGAATATCTAAACCTGTCTAAATAAGTGTATTTCAGGTCAAGTAGTAAAAGATTCTCACACTGAAACTTCACCACTTCGTGTGTTCTTTATCCTCAGACAAGATAAAGCCAGTTTATTTACAAGAATTATTTATCTGCCAGGTTGCAAAGAAAATAAAAAAATAATTCACACACATTAAACTTCAGATAAACTATGCTCTACAAATACTATTGGTGAACCTTAAATAACAAATGTATGAGATTTAGTTGCTTGAGAACTGATGGGACAAACACTAAGGAAAAAATCTACTCATTTATTTAATATTCATCTATATTCCCCATGGATCAATTTAAAGGTCTGAAAGTATGAAAATAATGACAGCAGTGTTCATTCATTCTAGCAAGGAAATTACTTCTGAGGACCTTGAATTCTGTTTTATGTCCTTGGAATTTAAGAGCACTTATGCCACTCTTATTTAGGGTGGCTGCTGAAAACAAAATGAGTTGTGACAGGTAGGACAAATGTTATAGTGTCTGCATGACATTTACTTTGATTATGAAATGAGTGTCTGGGAATTAAAGATCAGCACCACAGCTCTGCATATCAGTGGAGAAGAGTATAAAATATAAAGACACTAAAAATATAAAGACACTGCAACATTGAGCTGACTCCAGTCATTACATGCTGATTTGGAGAAACACTGAACGTGGCACACACTGGATCAGAAAGACACACCTAAGGTCTAGTATAATAATGCCTCAGATTGCAGAGCTCTTAAGTGGTCTCACATAAATGTGGAACATCACAGTGACAATTTAAGTGGTTATGTGAGGGGACTTTTTATGTAAATAAACAATGAGAAAAGAGAATAAACTGGTATTTTTTTATTATCAGTAATTTGTCATCTTATCTGACTTTAAAAAAATAGTCAAACTGCTAAGATGGATGGACTGAACCTATGTAAAGGCATTTGTCTTTCTTACAAAAATTAGAAGACTCACAAAATTTGTTGGCTTATGAAATCCGGTAAATTTCAATTTGTATTTTATATTATTTGTCCTCAAAGTAAGAAATTTATACTAAACCAGAAGTATCTTTGCTTAACTACTGCCTGTAGAACATACATGTTGCTATTAAAAGCACGGAATTCACAAGTTGGTTAGACACAGGCTTCCAATTCAAACAATTTTTCTCCATTCAGTAGACCTGGTAAGCTGTCTACCACCTAGTGCTGGCATCACACAGAGCTGGAATGGCAAAAGCTTTCTATCCCATTTGCAAAAAAGTTATAATTTTACTGATGACAACTTCATACTAAAAATCCCTTTTCTAGATGCTCCTGTATGATGGAGCCTCACGTCAACCACGATTTCTTGCATCTATTGAATGCCTAGAGTCAGTTCTTGTGTGTATTTTCATTTGGCCAGAAGGCAGTAAATGAGACCAGAAATCACTCTCATTTGCAGAAGAACATGATGCTATTAGTAAAACAGAAGAAACAAAATTGAGTCATTAGATTCATGAGAGATGAATGCCACCCTGCCAAACACTGTGCCAATCTCTATGCCAATGCCAGATGGTTTCCTTAGGAAGCTGTTCAATAGTCTCAGAAATCTCTGAGGTTGCTGTCAGTCAGGCCAAATTTTAATTTGCATTTTCATCCTGCTATTTTTTTAGAGTTTTAGGCTCATATGCTCTCTGGAGTGGTTTTTTTTAATGCCTTCTGAGCATCTAACTTCATGCATCACAAATCATCTGGTTTCAACATCCAGCCTGATTCTAGACAGCGTTTACCTTACATTGTACCATTTCAAAAAGGGAGACAGTTAAATCACACATTCAGGTAAGGAGTTCAGCTATTTTTGACAGAGCAAAGTTAATCTTTTCTTCCAATAACACTTAGAATCAGGAAGTCAGCTTGCAGAACCCTAAATTACCTCTGACATCCTAATGCTTTCATATTTAGAAAATGGGCTGAGAATAAGATTGATCACTGAATTTGCAATGTAACAACTGTGTGAAATTATGTGTCTCACATTTATTTAATGGATTGGAAAGTCTGCAGCACTTTATCAAGACTGCTAATGAGCCCTAGCTATATATCTGGAATCTGGAATATTTAGCAGATGTCGAGTTTAAAACTAAGTCACAATTTGCTTTTTTTGTCCCTTTTTGATATGATTCTTTATGACTAATTTTTTTTTCAATGTGTACATGGAAAATCTGTTATACACAATTTGTTAGTCACAAATCTTTATTTTTCTTCCCAGAAGAGTTCTTTGTTGTAAGACTTTCTATATTTTTTACTTTTTTTAGGCGACATACAGCTTTATTGCACTAAATGTTACAACAAACAGAGTAGCATGAATGTAATTCAGTGTATTTTTAGAAGCACTCAGTGGAAAGGAAGGTATTTTAAAGAACATAATCCAAGGACACAAATTGAAGTACTGCTGAATGGGGACCCAGTCTGCAAGATAAACAATAAATACATTAGGAATCATATGACTGCAACACATACAACTGAAAAAAAAAAATGGAACCAAAACTCATCTATATGTCCAGAATTTGAAAAATACTAGCTCAGGTGTTGAGTCTTAGGCCTTTCTCCACTTCAGATGTTTTGTCAAATCATTGATTCATCTTATCAGAGTACATATTGTCTGAATATCTCTCTCTAAGGTATTGGTGTTCTACCATCAGCATGAAGCAGAACAGGACTCAGTTAAGGATGCCACATCCCTACATGCATTTTCACACAGGCTGGTTATTAAATACTTCATACTTCCACAAAAATCTGATGGAAAAAAAAGTCAATTTTAAGGTTAGCTTGAAAGTTCAATTATCCAATACTTGGTTTGCAAGAGGTACAGAGATTAACATGTTTGAGAAACAGGGATTATCTTTTCCATTGGGGCAAGCAGGAAATTTATAGAAATAAAACATGTGGTTCCATGAAATTTCCTTTGCCATGATACAGGTGAAGCCTGAGCAAATACTTGAAGAGATATCATTGCTATGCTTCATTTTTTGACGTATAATAATCTGCCCTGACTCCAAAATATTCTGTAGAAAGCCAGATAGCACAATTTCCTTGCTTGTATCCTTGTACATATCTGTACAAGATATCCTTGACAGTGTACTTACAAGAAATTCTTTTCAATCCAAAATGCACATGTTCATAACACCTTCTTTTATATAGCCAAGAAAAATTGGTATTACCAAAATTTCAGATTAGTGACTGTTCTGTTGATTAATGGTTTCTTCTATTGTGACTCATAATAAAATTAGACAAAACTCCTTATTGCATTACTTGTATAGACAAATACAAAATCATATTTTTCTCAGAAAAGCATCAATCATTTTTCATATAAATTACATGGAGTGATGGTTAGGGTGGCTGTGACAGCAAGTGTACACACACTACTCATGTTGAAGTAAGGGTAGCAAAAAACAAATTGAATCAAACAATCCATTAGAAGGCAGAAAGTTACCTCCTTTGTGAATAAACACTCTACTAAAAAAGCCTACAGTTTTGCCAAAACATGGAGAAAAGGGTTAAGAAAGAACTGAATTGGCCAAACTTTTTTAGCATAGAACTGGAATACGAATCATGATGAAACTTTATCAAGTTCTAGGATTCTTTCTTAATTTTTAAATATTTTTATGGATAGTATAAATAGCACTTCTTTTTTTTTTTCACAAAGCAGAAAAGCTAAGAGACACTGAAATTTTTAAAACACTGCCACTGTTAAAATACATTCTGATATTTATCATTTGAACAGCTGTACCAGAAAAGTAGGGTACACTAGATAGGAGGTTCCTTCAGGTGAAAAAATCCTGGATCTATTGTGTTTGCCAGGCAGTAGTATCACTTTTATGAATAATTCATGGGGCATAATTGTTTTTCAGGTTTCTGTCAGAAATACTAATTACTTTGTCATTATAGTGCCAAAAGGATAACTAAAAATGTATTACTGTAACAGTCAAATTTCCTCCAAAGCAATGGCTAAAGATCAAGTCAAGTTCTTGATTTCTTGTTGGTGTGTTTAAACCACAGAAAAATAAACCAGCAGATGTCATGCATCTACAGTAAGCCTTTTAAATAACCTGTGTGGAACTTTGTTTTTTGCAGAACATCTGTGCTTCAGCACTTGGTTAAGCAAGGTGTAGTTTTACCATTGAAACCAAGGGAGGAAGGTAGCATTTCATTTGAACAGGCAATAACAGACTCTATGCTTTGAGAGGCATGTCTAGCACATTAAACCTCTGCTGAGACAGTTGCACAATCCTTTCCAAGCTTATGAAAGTATCACTCAGTCACTTGATTTGCTGTCAGATGCAGTAATCAGTTCCTTAACAGTTTATGAACAGTAAATCAAATCACTAAGAACATTCAGTACTAATTTGGCAACTTTCCCTATTCCCTACCACTGGAGAACTGGGGGAAAAAAAAGAAAAACAATAAAGGAAATGGGATAGTGCCGCACAAGAATGCTTGATGCTATACATTTTCTAGTTCTAGGGCAGATCACCATGAAGAAAAAACATCAGATAAGACAGCAATCCAGGAAGATTGTTAGGATCACAATGGCTATGGGAAAAAATTGGAATAAGACTCAATATTTGCAGTAATTTCTAGACAAATAACTTTTAATTTATTATTATTTTTTAATAGACCACAGGGTTTTTTTTTGTGAAATCACCTCAATATTTAATTTCATAATGCTAAATGCAAAGCTTGGAATTAGGAGGGAGGTAAAATAAAAGAAGAGGAAAAAGAATTAAATAAACCAGGTATAGGTCTTTTACTGAACCAGTAGCCTGTGATGTCTGTAGGAAAAGATCAGAAAAGTTCAGAAATATTTTTAATATACAGGAAATACAAAAAGAGATTATGAAATTGAAAAAGCATACCGTTTAAAAAAGTGATTATTTCAAAACAGATGGGATGTCTTCCACTTGCCTGGCATTTATTTAAGTAATACATTGCATCATTATAAATCTGCTGTCAGAAAGGAAATTCATCCTTAGAGGGTTTTTTAGTGAGGACACTTTAGGTACAAAAAGGTATAAAACAACAGAAGTCAGAAGTTGGTTTACGGTCAAGGATCTAAATCTCTTTGAAAGGATTCTCCAGAAATCTGCAGTATAAAATACCTGATTATAACAGAATCTACTTGAATATGCTTTCAAATTCTACTTATATTTTCAGTTATAAAATGTGACACCATTTTCACACAGGTTCAAAGAATCCAAATAGAATAGTATTTCATTTTATTCTTTCCATCAATATTGACATTGTCTCTCTGAGTACCAAAGTCAGATACTTGAGGTAAACCCTAAGAATGTCTTACCTCTGACTGGCTTCAGCAGTGCTGTAATATGTGAATGTAAAATAACAAAAAATATGAGTAATTAGGACTTGTTTAGTTTTGAGCTGGGACATTATTTTTGGTGTCTGAGACAAAAATAAAATTAAAATCCCATAGCAGAAAATTCTGGCTAGCAAAAGAAGTGAAACTAATACTACTAGCTCAGAACACTGAAATAAAATCTGATGGACAAGAGACAATTAATTACCATCTATTGAATGTGTTGCTGAGTACATCATTATAGCGCATTAGCATTTCTTAAATCCTTTCAGTAACTTGTCCAAACAATATTCCTGGGAGACAGCATCTCACTGGGCAGAGAAATACATGATTAAGGAAAGCCATTACATTTCCATCTATTTTCAGAAGCAGGAGTACTGTCAGAGGCCTTGCTGTCAGTGGTAATTTTAGTAGTCATTACTCATGGTCCTGTAGCAAGGCAATACCAATACCTCTTTTCCCTGACACTTTCTATCTGCAGTACCAAAAACATTCCAGAAGTGTTTCCTGTGCAAGCCTGTGTTTCCTCATTTATTTCCACCCATGTGATGAGCATTACCATCAATAATCCAAGTTGCCAGCCCCTGTTTATAACAATACCATTGCTTTCCAAGTAATTCTGAAATAGATCAGCAAAGAAGTCTCTAACTGAAACAAAGTAGCCACTTTTTGCATGGTAAAAGAGCATTGAATTTCCATTTTAAGAACCGTATTTGATATTAGATGTGAACAATTTTAGTCTAATATATGAAATAATTTTCACAGCTGAACACTAAGGAAGGAAATTTCTTCATTGGTAAATAAAAGATACACCAGGATGAGAATAAACATTTTTAAAAGAGGACAATATCACTTCAGCTTTATTGCAATCTGAAATACTTCCTTAGTGTGTAGTTTAAAATTTTCCTTTGGTTTTAAGTATTTTGTTCACTGCAGTTCCTTTAATTTAAAGATTGGGAATTTTTTCCCTTAAACAGCAGCTTTGTATCATTTGCTTATTGCTACGTTAACAACAGTACCACTTTTCTTGTTCAAAAATAATCATATTTACCCCTTAAGAAGCCAAACAGCAGAAGCACAAGAAAAATAAAACACTCCAGTATAATCCACAGGTGTTGGTTAGATAGGCATTATTAAGTGCTGTAACTAGAGACAACCATTGGCTTCATTGTCCTGGTAATGACACATTAATGAGAAATTCATGGAGGACTGTCTCCTGTGAAAGGCACCTCCCACTGGAACAGGGGAAGAGTGTGAGGTGTCCTCCCCCAGAGGAAGAAGAGGCAGCAGAGACAATGTGTGATTGACTGCAAGCCCCATTCCCATCCTCCTGTGCTGATGGAGGAGAGGAGGTAAAGGATCAGGAAT
>NW_027635860.1:3432729-3560761 GCF_903797595.1 Erithacus rubecula
GGCAATGAGAAGATTCCTGCATTAACATTATGAACGACCTAGAAATGTAAGTAAACCTTTCATAGCCATACTATAAACATATGTAGAAACACTAGATACTTCTTTCATTGAGTGTTTTAGTCTATGTACATATAAAGAGGCTAAAATACAAAGAAGAATTTGGATAAACAGAGATATATTGTTTTCCTCTGGTTTGATGCCCATCCAATATTGCAAGTGAAATAGAATTTGATGTCAGAATCCTTAAGGTTCACTGGGAACACACAAGTCATTGAACTAGTCTAGCATAAGCATACTGTGCCAAAAAAATTAAACACTCTCTGGGGCAGTGACATTGTCACCGTCCGTCACATTTGCTATTTTGAGACATTACTTTTTAACCCATTGTAGATCACTCAGTAGCACCAGCAGACCTATCCAGAACTTGCTATGGAAAATCTATGGTATACCAAGTTGCAGTACAGGGAGCTCAGGATAGACTCAGAGTCTTCTCTTGACTGAAAAACACATGAACTAGACAACTGAATTCTCACCAGCATAGAACTACCAGCCACTGTAGGAGCCCAAGCTGATCTTAAAAACAAGCAAAAAAAGCTTGCTTTGAAGTAGGTGCTAGAAACTTTAATTGAAGTCTTCATCTTAAAATGGTTCTTAATAAAGTAAGTGCCAAAATCATGTGTATTCTGATGCTGTTAATCAGCACACAGTGTCTGAAAAATCAATGCACACATTTGGAAAGTTTACCTCTCTGCCTCACCATTCTTGTAACATTGTTAAATGAGTTGAGGCCAAGAGCAGCTTCTGAATAGGCAGAGTGGGAAGGAAAACAAAGGCGGATTTATTTTAGGTTTTTCCTCAATTGCTTTGCACCCTTTGGCTCAGTGTCACCTCTTGTCCATGTATCAGCATTGCACAGACAGCTGTAGCATTCTTGTAACTCAGATCGCAGTCAGGTCAGCCCTTTGTCAAAGCTGACACTGAAAAAGATCCAGCCCTGCTGCTTTGTTAAAAACATACAATGATTTAGTTACCGTGGTATAGTTGATAATTTCATACGGGCCATAAACACAGAAATCTAGCCATCAAACACCTACTAGTGTCTCACTCTACTGATTTTAAAAAGTTACAAAGTTTCAGCTGTATTTTTAATTTCTCCTGAGTGAAGTCAAGAGCTGTTAGGTTTTGCCTAGAGAATAGAAGGTCTTCTGAAATCTGAAGAGCACAAACCTTCTTTGCCTTCTAACCACTCTACAATTAATGCAGGATGGTTGCCAAAGCAGATGAAAAGAAGTATGTGCATGAAAAGCCTCCAAGGTAAAGTCATCTATGGTGACCCAGATGGTAAAAATTTTGAGCTAGAGACACTGCAGCTGTACATGAAGATGCTTCTCTCCCTGGTACTAGCTTTAATCATATTTGGTATAATAGGAAAGTACTGGTAGCTTTTTTAAAGTGTCATCACATTAAAAACATGATGTACACTGGAATCAGGTTCTCAAGGCTGATATTCATCATGCAGCAGAGGACTGTCATGATAGTTTTTGGTGCACTATCAGGAAGGCTACTGAGGTCATTTTTTGCTATAACTGCAGGTCTGGACTGCATTTACATTGAGCTGAGAGAATCTTGTCTCGTGAAATCACTAGTAAGTGTGATTTGCCTGAAAACACTCTACATTCTGTTCCAAAGCAGAGCAAAACAGAAGGTTGGGTGGAAAGAAGCAGAACTCAAGAAAAATGGGTATACTGCTGAGAAAAGCTCTTAAAAATGAGCTTCATGTGTCTCTGACTTTAGGGAAACTGAACGAGCTCTACACATCACACAGACTCTAGCTTAGCTTTTTCTCAGTATTAAAACTGTACTAGAATTCTAAAGCTTTCTCTTTCCTTTACTCCACCCCCAACAAATATAGAAAGATTTTCTATGCTTACTGGAGGAAAGTTCTAAAAATATTCTGAAACTTCAGTTAAACTCCTGCAATCAGATGCCCCAGCCCTGGTTTAAGGCTCAAAAAATCCAAAACAGGTTGTTGAGAGTGCCTGAAAGAACTCAGTTGCTCTCCCATTTTGGTTTGGTTTAATGCAGCAGGGAGAAACAGCCTTACTTTTTCCTTCATCCCATGTACCCTCATATTTCAGACACTACAGACATCTGACAGTGAAAACATGAAGAGCAAGCAACATTCTAAACAGGCTGTAGTTTGTAACTTTTTACATTTAAAATTATTAAAAAGAAGGGAGCTGGCATCTGCAGCACACCTCTTTGATCAGTACATGAAAACACTTTCCTGGAAAAGTTACATTAAGGACACAAAAACCTCTGCCATCCCACAGAGATAACACTGCAGGAATGAAGACCGTTGGTGCTTACATAATCCATAGTTTTTCTCTAAGACAAATAAAGGTATTAAATATGCAATATTGTAGTATTGATATAATATAATATTCTGTATTGCATTTGATTTTTTTTTGTAGTTTGTTTTTTTTAATTTATCTTTATTCTACTGATCCTTTATGTTCTTTACTTCAAGTCACCGTTTTGAGTGAGTTTTGTCAGTCTAGCCTGTGATCTAGATAACTTTGCTTTGATGGGGTGGGTGAGTCCTGCGGTCTATTGTTTCCCTGATGACCCAGGATTAATGTTGGAAACAAGGACTTTTCCTGCCAGATAAGAGGAAAGGCCGGTAAGGAGCAGATCCTGCAGAGGTGGGGCAATGCTTTTTAGCCTGCTTTTTATCACTCCAACCATGAGCATTTAAATCACAGATATCAGGTCTTGTTGCTGGACCTATGGGTGGTGATACCTTTCTTCTCCTCTATCTACTCTTATTCTTTCTTTCTTTTCCTTGTATATTTTCTTCATTATATTTTTTTATGGAAAGGACCAAGATAGCTATATGCCGCCCTTCTGTTGCAACCAAATTGATTTAAAAATAAACCTGGTTCATAAATATATTTTGTCATGCCACTGCAACCACTCTAAGGGATTTGTTAAGGAGAACCTCAGTTGCCGAGTCCGAGGTGGGTTGTAACGTGGTGCATACAGCATGGCATGAAAATGTATTTAAGTATTTGTTGGGAGAAGTAAAGTTGTCCCTGAAATTGATGCAGAGCACCACAATTAGGATACCATTAGGAGTTACTCTCTGCAAGAATATCTATCTTTGCAGACAAGGGAATCAAACCTACTTTATTTGTATAGAACCATGGGATAATTTAGGTTACTACCTCTAAGATCATGTCCAGTCATTAACCCAGTATTGCCAGGACCATCATTAATCACACTACTAAGCATCACATCTACATGGGTTTTGCACATTTTCTGGACCCTTCGCCAGCTCTGTTGCCCTTCTGTGGACATGATCTAGCACTTCAAAGTTCTCCTTGAATTCAGGGGCGCAGAACTTGACACGAGATTTGAGGTGTGGCTTCACCAGCACCAAGTTCAGGGGGACAATCCCTGTCCTGGTGCTGCTGTCCACACTAGTCCTGATACAGGCCAGGGTGCCATTGGCCTTCTTGGCCACCTGGGCACAGTTGGCTCATGTTCAGCTACTGTTGACCAGCATCCCCAGGTCCTTTTCCACTGAGCTGTGGTGTATGCACATGGCTATGGATACAACTCATTGTCAATTTGTTTAACCTCTCTTAAATAAGAGGTTTTTGTTGCTAAAAACAAAAGAGCAAAACCAAAGGGATAGTCTCCTATGTGGTGTGTTTTTGGAACTTTCTCATAGGCCTTCATGATCCTTTTACTTCACTATTAACCAGACCATATATATTCTCCACGTGACTTTTGCAAGAGGAAAATCAAATAGGTTCAGTTTCACAGTGCTCATATCAAGGAAGAGAAATCTGTAACTTATCCATGTGAAAGGATCTGAGTGCCCAGGATTGCACCCCCACAGGATTGCACCACCACACATACCATCCCAGCAACAACAACCTTTCCCACCACGCCCCAAGTTACAAACATTCACACCTTGATGACAAGGAGTCCTGCAGTCCAAAGGATCTCACTTGGCAGAAAATGCAGGGACATTTATTGCAAGGACAATACCATTAAAAAAATTGAATAAATCATCACTGAATGATTACCCCAAAGGGTTGAAAGATGCTGAGGGCTGGAAGCATCTAAAAATGGCAGGAGGAAGGAAAAAGACCCTACTGTTTGGATTAACTTTCCTTCTAACCTCTGATTCCTCAGCAGCATCAGTGCAGGACACCTATGGCACACAGCCTCTCCCAAATTACTATTCAGTAATTGAATCTGACCACACTCAGTAGCACAACAGCTCAAAAGCTCTGGTTTGCTGTGGACATACCAACTCCATGTGAGTTATCCTACAGTGAGAACAAGAATGATTAACAGGAAGATCTGACTCCCGAATCTGCCTGCCCATACAGCCATTTTCTATAAATCATATTTACTGCAGCAAGTATGTTTTCTATAGGTATTTTCTATAAACCATATTTACTGCAGCAAATACCATTTTTCTCTTCATGTTGAACACTCCATTTCCCCCTTACTTCTCCAGAAGAGAAGGGGTACCTCACCCCCCAAACACCAAAACCCCCACACTCCAGTAGTTTATGGGTTAAAAACCCCAAATAAAATAAGCTTGTAAAAAGGAACTCTTCATAATGAAGTCAATCAAACCTGCATTGCATTGGTGACAGCTGACCTTGCAGGATCACATTTATCAACTGTCCTGGGACACCAGACTAAGGAACTGCACCTTCCCCTATGAAAATTGCCTCAGCCAGTTAACTGAATCTGCTTTTTTTTGTCTAAAGGCAGCCATGGTTTATGGCACAATATCTCACTAGTATGAAAATTCAAATGACTGCGCACATCAGGGAACATTAAATCACACAAGTCAGATTTTATATTCTCTAAGGAAGATTCCAGTCCTCTCCAGTGCTCCAGATAAGATTAGTACTATTTCAAATAGAAAAAAAAGCTAACTCGCTTTTTCAGAGATTATTGCCTTGGAACTTTAACAAAATGGAAGGAATAACTTAAAATAATCACTGAATAGATAATCCAAAAAATACTACCAATAACAGGTTGCATCCTTTTGCTCTTTAGTCATCCCTATAAATAGATCACAATATAACTGGATAAATTCCATCTCTGAGCCTCAGTACATTTATCTGTGGGATAGACTTTGATACATGTGTTGCTGAGAATAGTAAGGATAAAAACAGAAAGATATCTAGAATGAGGACCAGTCTCCACCATTTGAATTACCCATTAAATAAATATTCTGATAATAAAATGAGCTAAGATAGAGAAGGGGACAGCTCTGTGGGACTGAACTTTCTGTTTCAACTGAAGGTTACCACTGGAGTATTACAGGACTGGGACAGACTAGACACACAAACATAAGCAAAAATTATATCCTACAGGGAGAGATTTACATTAGATGAGGTGTAAAACAAAGCAGATAGCTATTTTTTTTTTATTAAGATGCTACTGCATTAAATTTATATGTCAAACCAAAAGACAGTGTAGTGCATTGGCCTTGGTTGAACACAGAGTGCCTACCAAAGCTGTTCTATCGCTTCCCTCCTCAGCTGGGCAGGAGGGACAAAATGTAATGAAAGGCTTTGGTGTTGAGATAAAAACAGGGATGGGTCACTCACCAATTACAATCACAAACAAATTGAATCAGAGGAGGATAAAGGCAAATATAAACCACATTTTAAACACATTTCTCCCAACTTCCCTGGCTCAACTTCAGTCCCAGTGCTCTACCTCCTCTTTTTTCAGCCACCAGAGGAGGACAGGAATGGGGGTTGTGGTTGGTTCATGTTGTATCTGCTGCTCCTCTTCTCCTGCTCTAGTGTGGGATCACCTCCCAGGAGACAGTCCTCCAGAACTTTTCCAATATAAGTCCTTCCCACGGGCTGATTCCTTCACAAACTGCTCCAGTGTGGATCCCTTCCATGGAGTGCCTGCATCAGGAGCAGACTGATGTAGTGCAGGTCACAAATCCTGCCAGGAGACCTGCTCCAGGCTGGGCTCTTCTCTCCATGGGGCCACAGGTCCTGCCAGGAGTCTGCTCCAGCATGAGCTTCCCACACAGTCACATTCCCCTTTGTGCACCCACCTGCTCCAGCATGGAGTCCTCTATGGATCTCCATCCCACTGCAGATTCCCACAGCCTGGCAGCTGGCCTGGAGCCTGCACAGTGTCCTGAGGGAGTAACACAGGGCAGGGCTGATGTCCAGGTGCTAGAAAGATAAACTACTGTCCGTAGAACTACCTGGCTAAGGTTTAGAGCCTCAGTGGTCCAAGACATAAAGGGAGGTTGACAAAGCTTGGGGAGAAGGATGTACTGCCTAAAGATAGAGGAGAATGCAGAATTCACAGGCAGAACTCCCAAGATGAGGAAGAAACTCATAAAGCCAGCTCAGAATGCATGCTGAAATCAGCTCTATCTGAGAAAAAGATAATTTTAGCAGGAGGAGATCACAACCACTTACCCATGGCCCACTGACCCAAGAAAATCACCAGACCTGAGCATGCAGATTAATCAGTATAAGAAGCGATGGAATCTTTTAACCAATAGAATATGAAGCACTAATTAATAAGAGAACCATACAATGCAATCAATCAACATTACTGTCTTTGCTAAAATGTATAAAAGCAATGGAAAGTTGTGATAATCATTGTGCTGGTTGTATGGGTTAGGTACCCAGCACCCCTTTCTGCACAGAACTCTAAATAAAGCAAATAGTTCAACTTCTTGCATACAGGGTGAAAGGATCCATTTTGGGAAAACATCTTTGATTATTAATGTGAGGACACATTAACAAAACATGCTGATTTTCTAACCATTCTTGCCTGTGCTTGGCCCATCCTGGGAGCAAGAAGAGGGCAGGGAAGGCACCAGAGGTTTGAAATTCAACACTACATGGTTGCTGAGCCCAGCAATCACCAATCACCACTGCATCCATGAGAGCAACAAATCATAAAGGGCAAGATAAGGAAGAAACCCATGGATAAATCACCTGCTGAATTCAGGCCATCAGTCAAAAAACAGTAGACTTTTAAAGAAGGAAAGGATAAAGCAAAAGTGAAATAGGACACTGTTGAATTTGCTCTGTCTCTAAAAAGTCGAGCTTTTTCATGAGTTTCTGAAAGTAATGTTTTTATTTTAGCTAGTGAAAATGATAGAGTGTGCAGACACTTTCTACTAGAACAAGACTCATTTAGTAACACTGTTATAGTACATTGAAAATCAAGAAGAACATAAACATTAGGCCAAGGAAAAATTCAGTCCCAAATTCAGATAGAAAACAGTACTCAGACTTGCTAGATATTATTTTAGGTTAGGCAAAAAATTACTGATGCAATGAATTATTTGACCAAGGATGAAGGACAAATTTTATGCCCTAAATTACAGCCATCTGGTATCTGTATGAGGGTAAACCACACACATGCAGCTGGAAAAGCGATTTATCACTCATGAAAAAACATTTCACCCTTGAGGCCCTAGGAAGATCTGAAAGCAGTCTTCAAGAATTAAGCTCTTTTTCATCTCAATTCTTTATTTAACTTACACAAAGCACCATCCAAACATCTAGACAATTGTGGATTTTCTTGATGAAAATCACGTATTACAAGAAAAAGGTCCCAAAAGGATGATGCCTGTAACTGACTTTTTCACTTTGTTTACTTACATTTCATACTTCAAACATGCTTCCATAAGGATCAATCCATTTTTACAAAGACAAAAGCAAACATCTATCACAAAGTATCTCATTTAAACCACATGCCTGTTTCCCTTTTACACTCATTCTTTGCAAAATAAAAAGCTGAGTGCACTGTTAGTGCTGCTATGATGATTCCTTGACTAAAGAGGACTCTGTGCTTATCTGTTGCTCTCTTTAGTTACCTGAAATCAAAGGTAAAGCTCACAGTCTTTTTTTTTTTTTGTACAAAGGCTAATTCTTACTCTTCTTTACAAAGAGCTAATAAAAATAACTTACCTTTGTCTCACTACTCACTACATTTAACATGTATTCAAATAGATATAAAGTTAGGTTCCATTTTTGATCCTAGATTCAGGAGAAGTTCATTCTTGGCAACAAAGCTTGTAATTATTTTCTTCCATTTACACTGGGCATGAAAATATTGATGATAGAGAATAAATAAAAGCATTTTCTAAATTCAAAATTTCCATTTTCTGGAAGAATAAAGTTCATAAAATATATTGGGAAACAGTAATTCCTGTCTTTTTTAGTCCTTGCCTTTGTTAATTTCTATATATTTTCCACAAAGCTAATAAATTCCTGTTTTCAAAAGCTGAATTAGATGTCTCTTGTTTTTCTTCACAAGTAAGCTTGTACCAAATTTTTGCATGCACAAAACATGAAGAAGGATATTGAACTGCCTGAATTGCTTCAAAAAATAATAGCATACATCTCACAGAATTAGTCTGTGTTTTTAAGACAACAATTTTCTGTTTGCAGACTTTGCACTTCAAATTTTAGAAATAGAATGATGTAGGACGAAATAATTTGAAAATACTACTGATTCTTTAAATTGGTTTCTACATGATTTTTTTTTGTTAGTAGAAAAAAATTTCAAATTTATACTCTACTCATATTGTACTTCTCATTGCAAACTTTGACACAGAACTTCTCTCCATGTAACTGAGATATTCCCGTAGGGAATGGGAGTAATGCTACCTGCCTGAAAACTTCAGCAGACGTTTTTTTCTTTTAAGTTTTATGTAAGAAGGCAGAAGCACTATCCAGATGGCTTCAGCTCAAGTGTAATCACCCAAGCTCATCAAGCAGTGTTGGGAGGCAAGTCAGGTAGGTGGGGAAGCAGCTTAATGATACTTCCCTTCTTTTCTTAGGCAACACATCTACAAATTATTTAGGAAACCTAAGAAGTGCTTATAATTAGGTCAACCCTGACTAAAGCAGAATCTTGGTAACATACACATAAATACCCTGTAAGTGAAGACAGAATAATTAAATCATAACAACTAAGCCCACTGAATAAAATTATGTTAATATTATGAAGTCTTTCTGGTAAGAGCTGTCTTTATAGGAGTTCATATGTTAAATAAACACCAGATGTCATGTCACATTAAAAACATTCTAAAATTGATGTTTATTACAGATTCCTGTTTTGATTCATATTTCCTCCTTGACTATTCCTCTTTATTCCTCCATTTCTCTCCCTCTTCTACTCCTTAAAGAGAATATTCCTAGTATTCTTCTGGGTACATTCTGTGGCCAACAGTCTAACAGATTAATAATAAAAACAGCCAAATCAAATGCATTGCTTGTATTGTTTAATTACAGCTAATTTACTCCAGATTTCTCACCTTGCAGCACAGAAAGCCAGCAGTCAGAAAAACAGAGACTCTTCCATAAAGTAGTGCTTATGCGCTACTTTCCCTTCCTTTTCCAGTTTCAGTCTCTGTACTTTAGAAAAAAATTTGAAGCAGCAGCTTTGGTGCAGATCAAAGTGAAGACTTTTGCACAAGCCTCAGAACTGTTAGGTCCCCAGTGCTCCTTCTCTGTTTTTGCAGATTTTTGCAGACCTCCAATCAATGACTTTTTTTCTGAAGCAAAAAGGAGTCATGTTTACAGGCATATCAAGTACGTTGCACATAGCAATGTGCATGGACTATCTCACACTATAGTTTCAATTAATCATCCATATTCAAGCATTCACTAAGATTCCTTTCTGCTTCTTCCACAGATCTCTGCATAGATTTCTCTCCTATTACCATTACGGATTGGTTTCCTGAATTGTGAATTTAGTGCAGTCTTCTGGAAGGTTATGCTCTCCTTAACATTACCATCTACTAGAATTGTGCTTCAAAGTCTGTAGGTTCCTGTTGCTTTAAAGGATTTGGCAGGTTGTTCAACCATCTTATACAGAATTTATAGCAGGAAAAGTTGGGGAAGCAAAGATAAACCATGGCAAACCAAAATAATGAACTGCCATCCATGGAGGCTATGATATACACAATGCATGTGTTAAGGGAGAGGAAAAAGTACAAGATTTCTTTGGAGATACTCAAGGGTATAAGGACACTGAGCCATGGAGGAGACTGAGACTGAAGATGTCCTTATCAACTGGTCACTCAGAAATGACGATTATTCTTTCTTACAACAACAAGCAGCCTTGGCTTGATGTTATGCTGTCATAGGATATTCCATGCTTGCACAACTGTGGATACTGAAGCAACCTTGTATAGTTACTGGCAAACCTTTTGTTCTCTTGCACTCACACAACTGCCCATGCTTAATCCTTTCCACAGCAAGGGAAAGACCTTAGTTTTAACTACACTCAAATTTCTTGTTTGTCATGGCCAATGTTGTCTGAAACCACAGCTTCATAAAATTCCCACTTAACAGAGGATATTAAGTAAGATGCCAAACACACATATTTGCAGAAATTTCACCTGTTAGAATTGCATGGTGGGAGATTATGGAGCAATCAGGAAGAACAAAATACTTGGGTTCAATAAAGTATGGTGAAAATTCATGCACATATGTGTTCCTCTTCATACTCCAGCAGTGCTGGGAATCTAGGCAGACAGTTGTTGCTTCTCTTCACTGATTCTCACTCTGTAGCTGAGTGTTTGCTGTGACTCAGGTCATTACTTGCAGAGTTTCAGCCTGGAAATTTCCATAGCTTCATGCAATGCTTTATTCATGCAATAAATTATCAAAGTTATGATAGAGAAAAAAGGTCCAGAGATGCTTCTTTAATATAAAACTGCTCCATCTCAGGGCTATCCTCAGCAAGCCCAGCTCACAAACAAACTTATTCCAATTCAACATGAACTTCAGTTCTAGACTCAGAGCTCGTTAAATTCATTAAGTGTTTGCTAGCTGGAACTAGTATGCTTCCTGTACAATTTGAGCCAATAAAAATGAAAAAGCACCAAGTCTTTCTAATTATTTTAAAAATGTGGAAATGACATGATGTCTCAACTTCATCCCCCTCAATGTATTCGATTTCAGCAAAACACTCACTTTATTTAGAACAGCACAACAGATTTCTTTATTCTAACCCATATTTCCTTGTTGCTGTTAGAAAAACACATTTTTTCCCTGACAAGTTTTATTCCAGGTAGTGTTAGGCTGTCTGTTGAAGCATACAACAGATATTGCCCCCACAGTAACTCTTCAGCAAGAAAATGCAGGCAATAGCTTACAATAACTTGCCTGTCTACAAAAGGTGTGTCTGGATGGTTTGTCTGAATCAAAACCAGGTCCCTCTGAAACATGTGACAGATAATAGCTAAATACCAAGCTAGAACTCCATTAAAAGAAAGCCTATGTTTTAAGGATATAAAAACATCCAAAGTTAAAAAGTAGTACACAGAAAGCTGAAATCTGAGAGAAACACAACAGTGTTCTATTTTCCATTGAAATCCTTGGTCCTATATGCAAATGAACTATTGCATACACAAATTTATCTCAGTGTTTGTCACTAACGGTTTCTAATCTAATTACTATTTTATAAATACTTTTAAAAAATACTTTCAGTAGTGTAATCTATCCCATCCCATCCTGCCCCTAAAAAAAAAAAATTTATGGACCCAGAATAGGAGCCAGATCTGTTATTTGTAGCCAAGACTATTTGCAGCATCAGAATGGACTGAAATTGTGACTTGAAATCTACACTTAATAACCGTGGCTGTTCAGACCCCTTTTGAAACTGATATTTGTCACTGACCCATATCTATCTTCACCTGTATGTGTCTTAATTATTTAAATTTTAAATCAAATCCCCTCCAAGGCAGCAGATAATAAATGCTCTCAGAGATACTCAAAGTCATGTGAAAACACTTTCTCCCACAAGGGTTCAGGCTGTGTCCAGGCTACCAGCATGAAGACACAGCATGAAAAAAGCATAACTCAGCTCTTCTGAGCTTCAGGGTATGATTTATGTCAATTCAGATCTCACATGAATTCTGCTTGTTTATCTATTTCTTTTAACCTAGCTTCTCTGCCCTCCATTTCATACAGCTTTGGTTATAAAACTATTCTTTTTTTTTTTTTTTTTTTTTTTCTGCAATTCTCAGCAGCTAATTTGTATAAAGAATACATATTACTAAAGGGAAGCTTAGGGACGTTAGGAAAGGCAGTCTGTGGCTGCAATTGATTAGTTTCTTTGCTAGGTTCATTGATATCCTTCACAATGCACTTGGAAGCGTTTTATTTTCTAGCACAGTATTGACTGGTCAGGCCACAGTAAGGCCCTTTGAAATGTGAAGGTTATGGGGCTTTAGGGCCCAGGCTCACAGTTTTTACTAGGTTCTCTTCATAGTGATACAATTCTTGAGAATTTTTCACCTGTTTGTCCAAGATGGTTGGAGAAAACAGAGCCCACTGGAAATGTGGAGAGTGGTAATGCAAACAAGTTCCACACAGAAGCCTTCAGAGCACAAGGCATGCCATCCTGGAACAGACTGACACTCACTCAGGAGTAGTAAGGACAGAGCAGTTCTTTTATAAAGCAACAAATATATTTGTTTGGCAGGTGAGATAGATATATGTTCTCCCATTGCCTGAACTTCAGAAAAAGAGGCATATTCCTGAAGGTTTTTCTCAGATCAATATTGAGAGTGTCTTGAAACTTAAGGATGGTCAGACCTACCCTATAACATAAATTAAAGAATAGAGGATTATTCACTGTTATCCGTTTTTGCAACTTTTTACACACTCAACTCTTTATACTAAACGTAGACATATTTAATCTCTCTTTAAGATATGTGAAACCTAAAGTTTCATCTGTTGTTTTCTATGTTTACTGGTTCATCTGTGTTTTAGTAAGCATTAAAATCCACTTCAAGATTCCCTTCATAGGTAGATAATCTCTTCAGCTACAGTTTGTGCATTCAGTACCCTTCAGGAGTCATATTGCAGACAAAGATTTTTCTCTTGATGAACACTAAAAGTGGAATGGTTTGAGCCTAGAAGTGAAACTCACTGGCAAGGTTTTAATGGCAGGACAGCTCCAGTGTGCCCACTAAGTTTGAGTATTGCATCGATTTACATGTCTCATTAAAAGGCTAGGGACTAGAAGGTTTTGGCATGCTGTTTAAAATATAAAACTTAAAATTTATCATCAGTTTTCAGTATGCTCAGTTTAATTTTACTGAAAATTTCCAGGTTTGAATAAATATTGGAAAGTACAAAAGGGTTTTTCCAAAAGGTAATACCTTTTCCTGTCTCTTTGCTAGTCTACAAGGGAAATAATTGTATCCTTTATCTCTCAGTGTTAGTCTCCCAAACACTGTTCAAGCTTCTATATACAGACATAAGCTGAGCTGTTTTTTGATAAATCTACAGTGAGGAGACAGGGCAAACACCAAGCTGCCCCTGATCCACTTCTCTGTATAAAGCCAAAATAACGTGCTAAGATTTAGCATTTACTCTCCCTGCTTTTGCTGCTCTTATAGTGACACCTGCTGTCTCATTCTGCCCTTTTAAACTAGAAAAGCCTAAGGAAAAAAAAAAAAAAAAAAAAAAAAAAAGTGGCAGCTTCAGAATAAGAGCCTTTACAATATTTCCAGTTGATTGTAAAAGTATTCCCCCAAAGGTCATTTTACAGTCTGGCTCATGTATACTGTCACATTTTCAGGTGTGGTGGCTTGACCCTGACTGGATGTCAAGTGCCAGCCAAAGTCAGAGAGAAGGGAAAGAACAACAGGGTAAGTCAAGGGAGAAAAGTATCCTTGCTGGTAGGATCCTGACCATTTTTCTGGACAACTCAACAGAAAATAAATAATACTAATAATAAATTAAATTAAGAAATAAATAATCATCAATTGATGTTAAATAGGGATGGAGCAGAGGGTAGGGTCAAATAATGACTGACATGCTATGGCACAAAACCCCACACCAAGTTAGGGAATTTTGACATCTGCCCTCATGGACATATCCCACCAAGATGTTTGTTACCAAGTCCATCACGTGCACTGATGTATTATATGTTATCTCTGTTGAGAGCTGGCAACACAGACATCATGGACTCAACAGAACCTATATATAAATTGTCATGTGTAGACGCAAACATAAATATGTTAGTTTTGTGTCAATGAAGAAGGTTGGATAGCCAGTTAAAAGAAAAGTCTTTAAAAACAAGGACCCATGTGAAAGGGAGCTGTTATTGTCATTTATATATCTCACCTTTCCTGACCAATTTTGAAGTGAAGTTTCCAGACTATTTCTCTTATAGTAGAACCAGCAAATCAATCTTTCTGTATGCAAACATCAAAACCATATTAGTGAAATAAGTAGAAATGAAGACTGTTCACAACTCAGGGTCATGCTTGTAGGTACTGCTGCAAACTCTGAGTCTGCTGTTAGCAGTAAACCAGAATTTTATACTAGTCTAGGACTTTTTGTTGTCTGTCATGGTTTTATTCCTAATTCTTTAAATAAATGCTTAACTTCAAAAGACTTTCAGAACTGTTCATGAAGTTTTTCCTTCAGCAATGTTGAAACCTACCTGGATCTGGGAGAAGAGGTGAACCAAGCAAAGCTGAAAACTCTTGCTACCTCACTTTGTACCTCTGTGGAGGCAGCAGATTCAACCACTACATGGGACTATTAGTGACCACTCAGCAACTTTTCCTTCTGTGCTTGGTGAGCCTCTTCTCTACATCCAAACCCACAACGTGGCAAAGTGGAGCTTGCATTAGGTCTGGAAGCTCTGCTGAGCACAAATCAGTACTTGTTTTTTAAGAAGCAAAGAGAATAAACATCGTACAAGTCAGGGGGGAATGTTTGGTGTAATATATGCCAGAGGCAATAGGTTCCTACATCTTTATTCACCCTCATGCAATACCACAGGTTTTTAATTTGCAGTCTCATGGGCAATCACATAGTAGTTTTGTGACCTGCAGCAATTTTGAAGGCATCAAATAAAGGAAAAAGTTCTGTCTAGATATCTCAGGTATGGAACAATTAAGAAGAGATTAAGGAAATTCAAAGTCTGATGGTCAAACACCTGTCTTTAAGAAACCATTACCAGTGATGCAAACATGAATTTCCATTCTCAAATCTTTAAAAATTTTCTCAGGCCAGCACCCAAACAATGCAAACATAAAACTAGAATTTTACCTGCCATTGGAATGCCAGAAGCTCCAGAATTGTGAGCAGACCTTTGTAAACTGAATGAGCTCAGCCCATTACACCAAGACACTCCTCTCATAATTTTCCATTCTTTTTAGTGTGATCTATTTAGCCTTTCTGGTGTAAAAATGTCACTTGTGACCAGCCTTCATCCCCCAGAAGCAAAGCACCCTCCTGTTTTTTAAACTGGAGTTACAGGAGTACTTGTGCATCTTCAACCTGCTGAAATCAATGCTAGTTCAGTTCCTACACACTCTTGTGAATGTTACCTTCATCTCATGTTTCCTTTCATCCAAAGCTGACTGTGAAATTCGGTTCAAAGAAATAAAGAACTGAAAGACATTTCTGATCTGGATGACAATGGAAGAACTTGATCTCTACAGAAAATCAGAAGTCTTGGGCATTCCAGGGGAGTTTGACAACCAGGGCAGACCTGGTAGAAACTAACACTTGTCAACTTGTCTTCCATACAAGAGCTTGATATGGAAATTTTATGAAAGGTAGTTCCAGATGTGGATATTCTTATGCTAAGCAACCTACTCACCTACCCCTTTTTTGATGTCAGCTCCAGGAGAGCTAAATCTTTATAAACGAAAACAACTTAATATAGAAAAAAAGCTCTACCACCAAGAAGTATCTATTTTTCTGCATATTCTTCAAAAGGAAGATAAGAAACAGGACTCACCTCTTAGGCCACTTCATTGGAATTGAAATATATGCCAGATACTTGACTTCCTACCTTATTAGGCTGGGATACTTCTTCTGTATCACAGAAAAAGCCCTAAATAATTAGCACACTGAACATCTGACTCTTGGGTATTCACTGGGTTGAATTAACTGTATTAAGGGCAACAAAAAGGTTTTATCAAGAAACAACTAAGTACAAATCAGAGGTGAGTACAGTAAAAGTGTCAGAGTATACCATCAGAGCTTCAGTGCTTACCCTTCATGCTGCAGGCAGAAAACCTAGACTAGCCAAAGACTGCTTCAAGCACCCAGTGCATCTCAACAGTGCCATCCTGCCATCTCACAAAATAACATGCAGGATAAGGAAAGCTTTGCAAAGAGAGAGAGCTGCAAAGAAAGGGGAAAGCAGACTTTGTGGAAGGCCTAACAACAGAACTTGAGACACGATGAGCTCACAAACAATCTGGAACCTCAGAATCTGTCAGGGTTAGTGCCCGAGCTGCAGCAGCATGGGACCTGAAACATCAGTTCTGCCAAGGACCTTGCTTGAGCCATGGAAAGGTACAGCTCACCACCTCTCCTTTCACTGTTAAATTAAATATTAAGGAAACAAGGTCATTTATATATTGGAAGGATGTAAGAACAGTAAGAACACAGGAGAAGAATAAAATCACTCACAGATTTTCTACTGCCAGAATTGTAGTCATAAGTTAGTGTAATTCATCAAAAGTAACTAAAGCAGTGGAAAGGGAAGATGATGACAAGCCTACCTCCTTCTCTGCATTTCCACACAAAATGTAGTTTTACATTCATAGTTCTGTACATGATTCCAGGAAGAAGGAAAAGAAAAACGGAACAGTTTTAGAATACCTAAGACTACAAAAGAGTTCCTTAATTCACTGAAGTAAGGGAGGAAAACCTTTTATGGATGTAGCAGAAAAAGAGCCTATTCAGAGAGATTGTTTCTAAACTAGGGCCTGATATTAAATCAAATTATAAATCTATTTTCAGATTTTGTGTACCATCTTACATAGAGTTAGCCACAGTTTGATGAACCCACCCAAGATCTAGGAAGGAGAGCCAATCTGCCATGTCTCAGCTTCTGCAGTTTCCGGCTGTGGCTGTGGCTGGAGGGATGAGGTACAACATGGTAGTAATTTTCTCTCTTTTCTCCATGTCAGAAATGTAACATTTTCAGAGCTTTTTGTTTTTTGTTTGTTTGCTTGTTTATTCAGTTTTAAAGAAAACCTGAAAATATTAGTGAATACTGAAATTTCTGAAATGTTCTTTTCAATTGTTTTACTCCTACATAAACATTCCCATCATTCCCATTAGTATCTTATGAAGAAACATCCATTTCAGCTAATTTTTTTTTTTTTTTTTTTTTTTTTGGTCAGGGGAAAAAAAAAAGTTAACAGTAAATTTTAAAGATGTTATAATGAACTGCTTAGGACTTCAGGGTATTTCCTGCACAGGCTGAAACTTGTAAATAGCTGTGAAGTTCTTTTTCTGATTTCACAGACAGTTCCCTTTGTGCATCTCCAGTCTTGAAGGCCATTAATGCTTTCCCTTCCCAACATTTTTGCACATAATCTCTGTGCTACTTTGATCCCTCCTGCACAGCCAGGGTGTCTGATAGAACAGCCCAAATTTTGAGATGTGTTGATTAAAAAGTATTGGGTAGCTAGCCAAAGAGAGCCTTTGATCTCTTGCTCTATCAGCTGCTTTACTTTGCCAGTAAGTTGACAAGGGGCTTACTGAGAATTGTTTCAGTGTTGCATCAGAAACAAAGGAATGCACAAAGTTAACCACTATTTCTATGACAGATACATTTACAGTGGTCTTTCTGTCCGTGAGGATTGGAAAAATATTTAAAACAATTTTTTTAGCCAGGAAAAATTCACTTCCATAGTACAATAAGGACTGGAAAAACAATTAAATTTACTATAAGAAGGGGAGTGGACAAGATTTTAAAAAAATCAGCTATATATTCAATATTGAAATATCAACACAATAATGATATTTTCAGTCAATCAAAACACAGAGATTTTGAAGGCTTAAAAAGACATGTCTGGAAGTACAGACAGAGATGTCAAATTGCTGAGATGGGGTGGGAGCTGGGAATAGAAATCAGAAAGCACAGTGGCTGAAAAATACAGTACTGAGCAGACACTGCATTTCCTGAGACCTCATGCTCTCACAACAGTTCTGCAGTGCCTATCAGTACCTAGAAATGTAATTATTGCTGGGAAGACACCCTATTTTTAATGGGAATCTGAATCACACATTATTCAGCAATATTTCAAGCACTATCTTGAGAAAATTCATTGCTGAGAAAATATCAGCTAAGAAGTGATCCTCCTACAGCATTGAAGAAGTTAGTATGTCTTTTGGAAAAAGAGAAAGAAAATGGATGTTTTCTGCAAGCCATCTGAGCTTTTAGCATGGTAATTACTGAGAAATATTTTCTGCAAACAGCAATGTATTCAGATTAGCAAAGTTCTAATCAACAAAATTACTATCTTTTGATTTTTGTAGAAAGAAATAAATATTATAAGAGATTCATCATTGGTGATGAGACCCTCCCTCCAAAGCATTGCCTCAATTTTATCCAGCCTGTGTTTTCCCTGGGTTCCTAAAATGTCTGTGTGACAGGAATGACTTCAGTGCAGCTTATTCCCTAAGTATCAGGAAACTGTAGCACAATGTGCCCTACACAGTACAGGACCTTTTTTTAATGGGATAAAAGTCCCTTATATCCCAACATCTTTTCCAGGTACACAGTCATTTTAGCAGTGGTGTCATATTTTCTCCATACTTAGCATGGGCTTTTTTTCTTTTACCTCAGAACTTAAATTAAATTTCCTCAGAGATTTATACCTCAGAACAGTGGGAAAAGCAAACATATGTACAAAAAGAACCAAAATAGTGCATCCTTATCAGTTTTGGGTCAAGATACTGGTTTTCCTTCTACCTCCCCACTTTTCCTCATCATTTGTCATCCTCAAGCTACACACCTTGATTTGTGGCCTTGGAAAGTATTTCTCTCCAACCAAAACCAGTAGGTAATCAGAAATATGGAATAATACTGGGTTCAAATCGTAAAGATGTGGAACCAGCCATCATTGAAAAAAAGATTTCCCAGAAGAGGCTTGAATTTCTTAAGGTGTGATTGGGATAAGGAAGGAGAGGTGGTCATACCATGGTTGGAGGCCATTTTGAAATCTGTCATAAAATTACTTTTATTAGGAGTCAGCAAAAATATTAGCATCAAATACATCAGCAGCATTTCATCCTTCAGAGACCTACAACAGAAGGAATTATTTCTTTATGAAGAACAATGCACTATCTAACGTAAAAATCTTTATTCAGGCCTTAATTTTTTCTGTCTGTAAGATTCTTACAGGCAAAGAGTAACTATTCAGTAAACATGGTAAAAAAAATATAGAATTAGTGATACCTCTTGTGCTTTGCAAGTTCCTGCTTTACTGAATACCAGCAAATTACACATCTCCCTAAAGTGTTATCTTTCCTTGCCTATGTTCATAGAGGTTGTGTGTAGGCTTCACTTTCTAGTTTCTTACTGATATTTTTATACTTTTGTGGAATAAAGCTACAAGGATTCAATGGAATGTCCCTTTTAATCTGTAAAACATGATGTATATTATGACTGTACCAGGAGAAGGCTACAAGGTCAAAATGGCACAGGACAGGTTTTTTCCTTTCATTCACCACTTTCTCAAATTTGTGATGCTAGAGAAAATCCTCTAGGTTCACAGCTAAGCAGTATTTAAATAATCAATGGTATTCTGTGTTCAGGGCTCCTATTCATTTGGTTGTGTCTCTTGATATAGACCTTGGGTTTTCAGATGCACCTGTAGGTATAGTCTTTAGAGTTTCCAATTTTCAGTTTTTGAAAGGTAACATCCCAAACATTGAGTGAGACACCTGAAAAGGCTAAGTGATCCCACAGGCTGAGAAGAACTACCAGTCCAGGATTACTCCCAGTTGCTCAGTATCTCAGAGACCTGCCACCTCCCTTACCTCACCTCCCTTCTCTCGATCAAAGTGGTGAACCCTCCTCATCTACACTTTAGTTTCTCAGAAAAAAAACTCCACAAATAGCAAGAACAACAACCAAGCAATTGCATATAGGCTGGGAAAATCTGCTAAAGAAATGCCAGGTTTGCTTCCTTGAGCTCTTTAAATCAAATATTTAAAGAAAAATCAGTGCTGGAATACACTATAATCACAAAGGTCTCCACAGAAGGAGTTTATCTTCATCCCAGAACCAAAGTGGCTCTGTAACAAACCTTCTGCCACTAGAAGGCAGCAAAGGTCCAATATCAACATACATTTCATTTCTGTGACACAGAACAGGCAGAAACCTCTGTTTACAAAATGAAATATTCTTTCCCCTGTGTGCACACTCAGTGGTTGCTGATTTTTCTCATATTGTTTGCTCTCAGTTCAGATGCATGAGTGAGGACTATTCATTTGTAGTGATTTATTTAAACTTCTGTACCAGGGCTTGTCAGTGGCAAAGAGACTCAGGAAGCAGAAAGAAACCCAAAATTTCTTCAAAGATTAGCTGCTGTAGGTATATAATGTGAATCAGAAAGTAGATTACCACTGAGTTCCTCTCAGGTAATATCTATATCTACATCCATAAATACCCAAAGAGTTTATCTCTCCACTTTGTATGCATTTTCTCACCCTAGTCTCCAAAATTAATCTTACGGTATAGGTATTTCACTACTAAACTTTCCAAATTAAGGATCCTACTTTTCCCAGATTGCCTGGTGTATCTGTGCTCTCTGTTAGTCAGATAATTCTATTGCCTTTTGATATCAATAAAAGCCACTGTCAATGATATTCCCATCTCAGATATCCTCAGTTATCTACAAGCTTCTGCACAGGGTACAAAAGCTTTTAGCAAAACTCAAAGCAGGCCACCTGCTTATATTGTGCACTGCAATAAGCAAACCTAAAGTCTAGTGTCAGTGTAAGACTGATTATAAAAGCCATGGGGCACTGTGCTGTGAAAGTAAATCCTGGAAAGCCTTATCTCTAGGATATTGGTAAATGATGAGAGGTAAATGATGGAGGGCATTCACAAACCAGCAGTCTTAGGGCACCGAAGACCAAAATGTTGCAGCCACAGAGGCCTCCAAGAAACATTTTTTTTTATTTTGTGAAACACTTCTAACAGAAAAATCTAAACATTAACAAATGTTCACAGGAGATATAACACCTAATCTCTGTCTGGTAGTGCAGTGTATGTGTCCTTTCCAAAATACTGCCCTTTCACTTAATAACAAGTTTCACAGGGCTTGCCACTCCTAGAAATTTGTGGGGCACTTCATGAAAAAGTGCAGAAAGTGCAGTCCCTTCCTTAATCCTGTGCCCAGGATCATGCCCTTTATCCTGTGCCACTGCCATCAGTCCCAGCTCCAGCACGAGCACCGGGGTCATTCTGGGTCATCCTGCAGCCCAAGAGGGGAAGTGTGGGCAGGAAAGCAGGGCTTTGGACAGGCACAGCACTGTGCTTCAGACTGCAGTGAGAAATAACCTGCACAAAGGCCTGCACATTGAAAACATTCAGAAATTTGGGAACAAGTAAAAATCGATATAATATGCTTAATCAGCAATCAGTACAGAATAGAGTGGAAGAAATTATTCAGAATGCTCAGTTTGGTCTGAATTTTTTATCATCTCTCAGTTTGTGAATCTGTTCAGAGCATCATTTTCAGTCATACTTTTCATGACTAAATCACTATGAAAGTTTAAATCTTCACATGAAGTTCAATTTTGCATGATCATTCAACATATAACTTGCAAATGAAGCTAGAGATGAGCAAATACACATAAAAAAGATCCTGTCTCAAGCCTTTTCCTTTCACCCTGAGCACAAAGCATGCATGAGTCACCAGTCAGTAATGTGGACATATCTGTTCTCATCAATGCTAAAGGTGAAAAGTAGTGCAAACCTCCTTCTCTCTGAAGATTTTAACAGGATTTAGGTAAAACATTTTTTCTGTAGCAATGTATTTTGTTTCTACCAGACTTAATATTCTTCTCCATGTGACCCACAAGTCATGGTCTGTAATAATAGTAATATAATGCAGAAGTAGTGGGGATGTCAAGGTGGTGTGACAGGAGTACAAGGGAGGAACTCTACCACCACAGGCTGACAACATCCAGTAGCTGTGAAGGGGAATGGGAAGCAGACAGATGCACCAAAGAAAGGTGCTCCAAGCACCAAACCCCTTTCCTGCAGCCGTGTTAGCCAGCCAGGGCTGCCAGAAGGGATTCTGAGGTAAAATACAGGCCAGTGCAGTGCCACCCTGCAGGAGCTGGAAAGCAGCTGGTAGAGCCTAATGGCATAAGGAACAGGCAATACCTTCTGCTGCTGCATGCACATTAAACATTGATCCTATCTTTTGCTGCCAGCAGATTGCCTTCAGGCACTGCCATCACCAGTTTTTGCTCTCTGCTCTGTAAACAACTTAGAGGAGGTTTTGAAAAGGAAACTGAAGTCCTGGATTATACTCTGTCTGTGTCTGCTAAAAAGGCTGAATTGCCCACATTATCTAAAAACTATTCCCAAAATTACTCGGTAAGTAGAGCAACAAATCTCAAAAGACTGTACTTCTGGTATGCATGGAGAGGAAAGGGAAATTGATTTTGTCATATTGTGTTTTTCACTGATAGCTGGCCTTATGTGTGTAATCTACATAATCTGCCAAACTGTCATAGTATGCTGTACACTATCCTGGGAAATATTTTTTTATAAATTTCCATCTACATTTCTTTATCTTTCTCTAGTATGGTATTCTTTCTCAGTTGCATATTGTAGCAGAATGGCATATGACAAAAGAAGGTGTAGGAAAGATGGCCTTGCCGATGGGAGAGCTGAGTCCATCAAAAGAATTTTTCTGAGATATCTGCATGATGCTGGACAGAAAATATACCTCTCCTGCAGGAATTTCAATACTCACTCATGCTCACCTGAGCAATGACAAGTGTGTAACAGATGGATAATAATCGGAATATATAGAAATTATGTTACCAAAATTTACAGTTCATCAAGAGAAACATGCATATATGTGAAAGGCTCACAGGTCCTTATAAAAAAGCATCACTTGTTTGCAGAATGATAAAGCTGTGTAGAAGACAAAATATTAACATTTTTTTCATTTTAGGAAAACTTTTGCTGCATATTATAGAAGTAAGAATCAAAATCACTTTCTCATTGGAAGGTATGCCACATTTGTCATGGTGAAGCTCCCATGATGGCTCTTTTTTATTGATTCTGTAGCACATTTGATTTCATAACCTGCAAATTCAGTCAATTCTGTTAAGCCTGTAGTTGAGGCATATTCAAGCCTGTGTGTTTTGCAAAATGAAAGTCCAAAAGCGAGGAAATAGGAAAGAATAATCTGAAGGCAAGGCAAGTGCAGCTGGCAGACATGGGGGAGGAGCCCTGAATTATTCCTGTTTGTTTTGAGGATGGTTTCCTTGGCTACTTAAAACAATGCAACAACTTTTCCTGGCATATGCATGAAGCAAAGTGCCACTCCTATTAAGAATCAATGTCTTCCACTAGATGGAAAAAAAAAAAATCAATGTGCTTTTGACATTGAACAGTGGAAACTCTGCTGCTTTTTAGAAAGACCAAGCTTTTCTTAAAGCTAAACCAGAGCATACAGTGAGATAAATCACAGGAGCCTGCAAGGGCATCTAAGGTGGTTGGTGTTCACATGAAAAGTACCCATCATTATTTCCAAACAAATACTTCTACCCAATATGTGATGCTCTTCCTCTAAGTGCTCTGCATTCCCTCTTCCCCCAGCACAGCTCCCAGCAATTACTGGGAGATCAAAATGAAGCTGCTGAACCTTATTTTTTTTTAGTACAGGAGGTGAAAAGGCAGAACTGTTCCACAGAGGTGAGAGAGCCATAGTCCTAGTCACCTATCACCTGGTCTTCTAAGGCCCTAGTTATTTGACAACATCTGAGCAATATTATTAAGGCCATTATCCCAGCTCTTGGCATAACCTGTAAATCAGACATATACCTGCTTACCTGCCCAGAAGTAAAGTCAATTTATGCAAAATGAGGGCATGGGAATTGTTTCATCAATTTTGTTTTGATACATACTGTATGTACTCTATGTCCACCCAGAAGAAAAAGAGTGCAACTTGTAGCCCAGACTTGGGGTTTTCCACTTATTTAGCTATCACCATAGAGAAGTAAATTTATCTGAATCTATGCAGCTGTCAGATTTATCTCACCATGACTTTGTATAAAAACTACTTATGTATAAGTAAAATATATATCCAGGATCAAGCCTTTTAGAAGTTGTGTAAAGAACAACAGCAACTTTCTGACACGATATCTAAATATTCCAGATACCAGCTCTTAGGTAGCAAAAATACCTCTGTGGAAGAGAATTCCAAACATAAACTCATCAACCATTTTGCAGCCTGAAGCAGCACTCATTTTTGCCTGTTTGTATCCACTGGTTCTGCAGTTTGATCAGTGAGAGGAGAGAAACACCTACTGGAAGAAGACAGAATTAAAGCTAAAGTCTGCTCTACTCAAGCACATGGACATTTTATTTTTTCACGGTGTGCCTGGTGGCTCAGCATTGGAACAAGTGGTTCATAAGCCAGGCCTGAACTAGTAAACAGCTTTTCTCAGATTCCTCCTCTGCATTCCCTCCAAGGCAGCCTGATGTGCAAGCCTCTCTGGGTATTATTGTTGCGAGTCAGCCAGGCAGTCACTGCATGTCATTCAGTGCACCAGCTGTCGCTGCACAATAGCATTCGTTCCACTGAACAATAAATTAAATCTCCCCCAAGTGCTGGCCATACTCTGCTCTGAGCCTTACTATCCCTTGACACGTGTTACTCCACAAAGTACATGCAGGAATCCAGGGCTGTGGTGCAGAAACAGGGTTTCTTACTTGAAATTCCTCATGGAATGAAAGTTTCAATTTTTCTCCGCCTTTCAGTAACAAATCTATACGCAGGCAGGTGGTGGACAGAGAGATGCAGAGCAAAGGTAGTTCTGTTGATAGCTCTTGCTGAAATTGCTCTGCAGAAGGTAGAGACTGGCAGCTCTGCACTGCTTTTGCTTCCTGGGGCCCATTAGGAAAACAGAAATATTTTGTGAGATAGGGAAAAGAGACATTTATGTGCCTTGTCCTTTTTTTTTTTTTTTTTTTTTTTTTTTCAGGGAAAAATACTTTCTAGTCCCTTGGACTGTGACATTTCCCACTTAAAAATTCCACCACATTTGAGAATCTTTACAATGTTTGAGATTAAATATTAAAGTAGACACCTGGAATGGCCCAAACATCACTTCTAATTTATTCTAGATGCTCACTGTCCTCATCACCACTCCTTCCTTCATGCCAGACTGTTCCTTACTGCTTCTCCTTGGCTCCACTCCACTCACAGCTCCACTCCATTTTCTTAATCCAAACCAGATGCTCAGCTCTTCAGCCTTAGGCACTGCTTTGGCCTCTTGAACTGCAACCAGCTGGGCCAGGATTAGTATCTTCATGCCTAGATGCATCACAGTCTCTTCTATTCTTTTTAGAGTGGCATGAAGTTCCTATGACTAGAAATTTGTTATGATCTATAGCATCCAAAATTAGGAAACAGAAGGTAACTACTGGGTGTTAATGGTCATTTCAAGATAGCAAAAAAAAAAAAAGTTAGGATCTTTAAAGTTGAAAATGTTTCCAACCTTTTTGGGTTTTTATTTGGCTTGGTTTGGTTTTGTTGTTGTTTTTTTTAATCTCAAAACTGTTGGATTTGAAACAACTGAGTTTGAAGCTGCCAACATTCTTGTGGGATAGAAGTACTATTTCTGATCAGCTCTGCAAGCCACCAACCTGCAGGAACAACCACACAGACTGTAACTAGCTTTGGAAGAAATGTACCATGTTCAATGCCCTGCAAACTGCTTTGCTTTTAGAGGCATTGCTCTAATTTCTGTGTCTATTAGACTTGAATTCATGCTCCCCAAGAGCAACAATAATGTTCTTTGTTCACCACCTTATGCTGCTTACTGGCTACTGTCCCAAAGAATAAGCAGAATGCTGAAATAATTAAGGTCTTTCCTAAGTACTTGCTAAATTACCACAGACCACTGTGCAAGTGATCACTGGGTGAAATACAAGTTTTCCATGCATGCTTGAGTACCTGACTCAAGACAAAACACGTTCAAGTGGGCATGATATGGCCTTGCCAAAACCCTATTCTGTGAGTCTGTGAAAAAAACCAAAACAAAGCAAAATAAAAAATAAATTAATCTGGGAACATTCATCTCTCCATTTCCTTTTATCCAAAATAGGTAATACCTCAGTTTGAGTTTTGGAGATTGGTTATTGCAATTTGTAAAAGCCATTTGAAAGATCAAGGATGATAAACAATTAATACTATCAAAGAGATCTCTTATCAAACCACGTGCAGGCTTTTTTTAAACTCTGATATTTATTAAATAAAATATTTAACAGGAAGCAGTCAGTAACAAGAGATGAAAACATACAAAAAATTAATCTATTATTTTGAGCTGGATTGAAAGTGAGAAATTTTTCAAAGACCAATATTCTATATTTAAATTGTTACCTATAGGACAGATCAATTTATATTGCTGCAATGAAAAGCTATCTTCTAGGTGGAACTGCTTCTAAGCTTTGGATCTGTAAATCAGTTAAATCTTTCCAACTTGTATTATCCAGTTCTTTTGAATCACTTCATTCCAACATTTTGCACATCCTTTTCAGTTGATTATCACCAGAAGAATAAACCAGTATGTCCTGGTGAGTTTAGGGGGATAGATTCTAGGCTTTTTTCCCCACTTGCTTTTGAAAATATGCCCTATCAACAGATTACTAGACATACTATTGTATTTTATATGCACTCCTGAAGATAAATCTGGAGGCTGGTTTGAAATTTTTATTACTTGTCTTACATACTCCTAAGTTAACTTCTATAGCTGCTTTTCATGAGTCCTCTAATGGGTACAGCAACACTGCCAGGCCCATAGATGTGGAGATTTCTGGAGAAGGAGTGCTTTGCCCTAGGAAAAAACAAGTTCTGGTGATGCCATGACACCAAGGTGTCCCAGGGCTTGTGGCACAACCCAGGCAGAGACACTGGAGATAGCAGCTGCTGCTGGTGGAGCTACCTGTGCCAGCCAAGGCATGGGCCAAAGACAATTCCAGCAGCCAGGATGGCCCATCTCCAGACAGCCATTCCATTCCCCACAGCCATGTGCTCTGTGTCAGCCTGGGTCGCATGCTGCTCTTAGCACCAAGAACTTGGAGGAATTTTTTTTTGCAGGAGAGAAAGGACAATAAACAGGATGAAATAGAAGATGTTGAAAACCCACCTTCACCTGTGTCTTGGCATCACCAACACAATCAGCTGCAACACCAGACTGGCCCAATCCATCTGGCCCAAACCCTCCAAGTGTGCTGCCAGTGCACACACAGACCTTCCTCTGGTCTCCTGGAAAGACAAATCTCGCTGCTGCAGCAATGGAGATTTCTGAGGCACACAGAGACCAGCCCCGCTAGAGGCCTGAGAACCTACCATCTTTCCAGGTCTCCTTTTCTATTCCTATCATCCGGCAGAGCCCCCTTTGCAGGTCCAAGCTCAGCTCTGTTCCAGAGGCTTGGGGCCTCTATGCACCCGTGGGACCCATGAGAATCCCATGCCATGCACAGGTGTAACTGGACAAGCTGGTAATCCCCTGGATTCACAGCCTCCTGCTGTCACTTGTGGATAGGACTGCCCACATGGTGACTTCTCCGATGAGCAACCTCTGCTTCTTGAGACAGGTTTGGAAAAGGCCTCAGAGAAGGACTTAAAAACACTGCTCTAAAGAAATTATGAAAGCAGCATGAACATCCACAGTATAATCTATGTATGACAGTGATCAAAGTGATTTTATTTATTATCCAGATTAGGACAGTAGATTGTCCAAAAGCTTATTTTCCAAATACCTCTTAGAAGAGGTAATGAGAGGAAGACATATACTGAAGGCAGGGTGGTAAAAGTGCATCAGGGTAGTGTTAAGACTGGCATATTTGAGGACCCATCAGTAGCTAGGAAAAGCAATGAAAAGTGTCAGAACTTACAGATATAGAAGTTATTTTGAGTAAACAGGACTAGAGATAATTAGCCAAAACTTCAGAGTCTTGCTTCAAAGCTAAATATAGAGACGGCATAATGACAAATGACATTTAGCACTGATGAAAGATGTACGTTGGAGGAAATATTTTGCTCAGGGTACTGAGTCCTAAGGTAACAAGAATGATTCAGGAAAAAATATCTTCTCTTTGTGTGGACAGTGCAACACAGACATTGTTAAATAGATGGCTAAAATTAAAAAAAAAAAAAAAAGAAAGAAAAAACCAAAAATAAAGTGGATTACAGATTCTTTATATACAATTAGTGCCCCAAAAGTTTGCCTGAACTAATTTGATTCAGTCCACTATACATGCAACAAGAACAAAAGTTTCAAGGATTTGGGTTTGGGTTTTTTTTTGGTTTTTTGTTTTTTTGGTTTGTTTTTTCTGATGTTGTGGTCCTTTGTTGGGATGGAGTTAGAACCTTCTGGAAAGCAAAAGTAACCAAGCTGGAATCCAATCCTTTCATGGGTAGGTATGGGGATGAAGAAGACCAATGTACAGAGGGTCACTCTGTCTATCTGAAACCGTATTTTTTCCTGCAGTCTAAAACCAAGGAATGGAGAACTTTCATTCTCTTTGATTCTGGCTGAAAATTTCTCTTGATAGACTTGTTTTGCTAAAATTTCTGTGTCTATTTCCAAAAGTGTAAAGCATTTTGGCAGAATGACATTGAGTGTAATGATTTTTGCTTTTAAAAATTCCTGACCATATCTAATAAAAAGAGAAAAAAACACCTCATAGAATCCAGAAAGGAATATGCTTAGAGGAATATACTTCTTTTGCATAGTAAGTCATTAGCCAAGGAAATTCTGTATATACTTTCAAGACCGAGAGGCAAGTGGAACTATGGTGACAGGAGTTACACAGGCTCCAGAATATCAGAAATCAATACAACATCTCTGCTTTCACGTAGTCAGGAGCTGTGGTCTTAGCACAGTCTTACTCAGCAGTTTGGCATCAGAAGTTTGTAGCATCTGCCCATGCCAAAAAGCAGATTTTACACTTATTTAGAATTAGCTTCTCCCCCTGCTCAGCTCTTCTTGCCTACTACAGCGAGACAGTCTGCACTGTGCTGCAGCAGAGCACCACAGGCAAAGCTACATAATTAATACTCTAGAAAATTAATTAGCTGGGTGCTCAGTGAGGAGATTTGTTCTTGGTAACATGATTCTGAATAATCATTTATCTCTTGCTTTCACTGAGTGAACAGTTTACAAGCATCAGCAGCTACTGCAAGCAGTTGCATCACTGATCTGTCATTCTTTCACAGCCGTACCATATGGACAATAATAACTTAAATGGAGTCTAGCAGATGTTATGGACATAGTGCAAGGCTGGGAATGCACTGATAGGACCAGTGGTTTGCATTGAGATGTCATATGTTCAAATTTGTACCTAATAATTAAAAATATTTGTATTTTTCAGCATAAATATGTACATAGTGAAAATCTGAATTTGTGTTTAGTTAAAGTGATAAAGGAATTACAAAAGAAGATGGTACTACAGAGCAATATTTTGATTAAATTAATTGATTTTCTTAGTCTGCATGTCTTCTATAAAACAGGGAGAAAAACTATGGAAGATAATTTTTTAATCAGTTATGTTAGCAAGTGAGTTTTTGTGCAGTTACTCAAATAAGGGCAAGAGGTCTGTGTACCCAAGGCACACAGAAGTTAGTGTCTTTGTTTCCCTGAGCTTTGCAGAATGCATTCCATCACTTGTATATGGCACAGAAGATGTATATCAATGTATATGCACCAACAAAAACAAACTAAGACTTTGTTTTTTCAGTACTAACATGCATGAGGAGAGTGTCTGAGCCACTCTTTCAGTCATGAGCAATATCTCCAACTAGCACTCTCTTCTCCTACTCCCAAGGCTCTAAGAACAAGAGAAGTGCCATAAAAAAGAGGTGCACAAGTCACCTCTTTCACAGCACAAACACCCCTGTCCTTCCCTTGTCCCCTCGCTTACTCTGTGAATTTAGAAAAAAAAAAAAAAAAAAAGTGTCTGGGTGCTTCACAAAAGGAACTGAAACATTTCAAAGCAGACAGGAAACACCGTGCTGCAATGATGCCAGCCTTGTGGCAAGGGAATATCCTCTTGTGAACAGACCATGAGAATGCAAACTATTTTACATGTAAGCACTTATACAGACATACACATGTCTGCATACACACGACTCTCAGAGATTAAAGTTTGATCCACTTGAACTTTGGGCTGGACCTGGACAGCACCTCTGGTTTTTTGAGTAATGCAAATTTAAAATCATTCTTGGAATTTTGAGAATAATCTTGCCCCTGTGAACTTCTCCTTCTGGGCTGAAGTACTCTGTCTGCACAATTACATCACAGTGTCAGGGTTGTGAGGGTTATTCCAGCTACTTATAAAGTAAAAAGGAATTAGGATAATTTTCTTATTTTCCATCTTCAAGCTCATTTTTACAATAGTGTCTCTTCATATTGACAGCAGTGGAAGAATATATTTTTGTACTAAAGTTGAACTTGATAATAATATATTTCTAATATGTTAATCATATTGTATACTAATTATATATTATAAGTAATAATAGTATATTAATATTACTCCCACATACTAATTAAACACAACTATAATAAATTTAAAACAAAGAAATAGAAATTGCATATGTTAGTCAAAATAGAAAAAAGGCTATCTTGAACAATAGAAAACGTCACAATAAAATAAATGCTGTTCATCAGGTAAGCCATCAGGTTGAGTTAAGTGGGAGGGAGGGCGGCAGGAAGGGAGGGAGGGAGGGAGGGAGGGAGGGAGGGAGGGAGGGAGGGAGGGAGGGAGGGAGGGAGGGAGGGAGGGAGGGAGGGAGGGAGGGAGGGAGGGAGGGAGGGAGGGAAGGAGGGAAGGAGGGAAGGAGGGAAGGAGGGAAGGAGGGAAGGAGGGAAGGAGGGAAGGAGGAAGGATTCCAGGAAGGAAGGAAGGATTCCAGGAAGGAAGGAAGGAAGGATTCCAGGAAGGAAGGAAGGAAGGATTCCAGGAAGGAAGGAAGGAAGGATTCCAGGAAGGATTCCAGGAAGGATTCCAGGAAGGAAGGATTCCAGGAAGGATTCCAGGAAGGAAGGAAGGATTCCAGGAAGGATTCCAGGAAGGAAGGAAGGAAGGATTCCAGGAAGGAAGGAAGGATTCCAGGAAGGGAGGATTCCAGGAAAGAAGGAAGGAAGGATGGATTCCAGGAAGGAAGGAAGGATTCCAGGATTCCAGGAAGGATTCCAGGAAGGATTCCAGGATTCCAGGAAGGAAGGAAGTTCATTAATGGGCTCTAAACATTTAAAACAAAGAAATGGACTGTTTCAGAGAGCACAGTTGAAATGGACTGAGTGGAAAGCAATGACTATGTTAAAGGAAAAAACTAGTGAAACAGCTTGCATGTGCATTTTTACTGAATTTTTGTATTGATTCCAAAACCCCAAAACTCAAAAATGCTGTGCTCCTTTGTCACCCAGGGAAGATACTATACTTTCCAGAATAATGTCTTGCACCAGTGTTATAGATTTATAGCAATGTGTGCTTCCCATCGTAGGTTCAGTTGGAGTTAAAATCAACAAAAGCATATATACCAAAACATAACTTTATCATTCCATCTCCATGGAGGCCAAAATAAACAGAAGGATATACTGATGAAATCCCCAAGCACTGTTGATACAGGAATACATAGCAGCTATACATAAATATACAAATAAAAGCATCCAATGTGCTGTCTAAAGTTAGCAGAAATGATGCCCAGAATCTTCCCACAATTAAGCCAACCAACATGTCTCATAGCAAATTTGTTGCCCCCACCCCACCATGTGAAAACACATGCAGCTGACCAAAACTGAAGAGACTTTTCTCCTGCTATTATGATTCCTCCACAGATTACAGTAGATACATTTATACCAGATCTATCTATTTTCATTGCATCTTTGTCCTTTTCCTCTGATTCAAAAGGCAGGGATGCTCAGGTTTGTAGCTGAAGTTGGTAAGAGCACAGTGTGATTAATTTTTTTCCCAGGGAGGACAAGAAGAGGAGTGTCTGTCCTAACACTGCTGCAGTGCAGCATGCCTACAGGGCTCTGGGGGAGAACATCAACGTGATGCTGCTTGCTACTTCTTGTTCTCATCTTCCTTTTCCACCGTGGACTTGCAAACTGTAATTTTGTAGGCAAACTAGGTTTTCCCAGATCTCCCCTCCACGTACTTTCAAGATAATTATCTGTTCCAGCCTTTCCTCTTCCCAGAGGACCCACATTTACCTAATGAGCTAAGAAGGAGGCAGAATAATGCACTAATGACATTTGCTGAGAATTTTGAGCTGAGATGAGTTAAGGAACAGAAATGAGAGTGAGAAAGCACTTACAGAGGCCCAGTGTAAGTCATCATGACTCATCAGAACAAAACTAAAAGAGCAGTAGCAAACCAAATGGAGTATTTTCAGGACAGACACTGCTTCTCATTTGTAGAAAACAAACAGTAAAGAAGGCAGGAAGCTATCATTGATTTTAATTAGTGGTTCAATTATGACCAGCACATCAGGACTATATTAATTGAAAAAGAAAGGCTGGTGTCTGCTTAATCAGATCTGTGTTTCTCTATGCAGCAGTGTTCATTTCATCAGAAGAAACTTGGCTTGCTGGAGACTGACCTATTTGGGAAGGAAAAAACCCCAGAACACAAAAATCCCCACAAGACCCAGTTGTAATTAATGCTGCTGATGTTGATTCATGCTTTGGAAAATGTCGCGCGACTCATCAGAATTACAGAATGCTTAAGTGAGAGCAGGGAAGGAGCCACTGTCATATGTGGTCATTTCAAAGGAAGCAGCTGCCTGTCCATGACAGTCTACCTGCACAGAAATACGTCACAGACCTACCCACTCACAGTTTCAGGAAAGCTGCTTTATTTCATGAAATCACAGAAAGGTTTGTGTTGCAAGAGACCTCAAAGATCATCTAGTTCCAACACCCCTTCCATAAACAATGACATCTACAAGATCAGGTTGCTGAAAGCCCCATGCAACCTGGGTCATTTAGGGATGGGAAATTCAGTGCCTCATCCTCCTCACAGCAAAGAATTTCTTCCTAATTTCTAATCTAAATGTACTCTTACTTTAAAGTCCTCCTTTCTTGTCCTATCACTACATGTCCTTGTAAAAAGTCCCTCTTCAGGCTTCAGGGAGGCTCTCTTCAGGTACTGAAAGGTCACAATTAGGACATCCCAGGACTTTGTCTTCTCCAGGGTGAACAAATAAAACTCATCCTGTAAGCACAGGCGAGGTTCTCCAGCACTCAAAACTGTACTTGTGGACCTTCCCTAGACATACTCCATCAGTTCCACGTTCTTCCTGTGCTGGTACCCCAGGGCTGGGTGCAGGGTTCCAGCTGGGGTCTCACAGAGCAGAGCAGAGGGGCAGAATCCCCTCCCTCCCCTGCTGCCCACGCTGCTCTGGATGCAGCCCAGGACACGTTTGGTTTCTGTGCTGGGAGTGCCCATGGCTGGGTCATGTGCAGCCTCTCACCCACCAGCACCCCCAAGCCCTTCTCACTGGGGTGTGTCCTGACCCAAGTGCAGAACCTTGTACTTACTTACATGGGCTTATTCCTTGAGCTTGTCCAGGTCCCTCTGGATGGCATCTCATCCTTCAGGTGTGTCAGTGCTGGCATGTCTAAATTTACTCAGTATGCCCTCCATCATTTTGTCTATGCCAATGTCCTCTTCCTTCTCTTCTTTCTTCTTCCCTTCTCCACTGCTGTAGTCATTCCATCATTCAAGGACTTGCCCTTGGTGAAGCTGTGCTGGATGTCTTGGATCACCTCCCTGTCCTCCATTGGCCTTAGCACACCCTCCAAAGGGCTCTGTTCCATGATCTTCCTGGGTACATAGGTGAGGCTGATGGGTAGGTCCTTCCCAGGGCCCTCCCCTTTTTTAAGATGAGACAATAACTCCCTTTTTCCAATCACCTGGGACTTCCTTTGACTGCTGTGTGGCTTTTTGAGTATTATGTAGGATGGCTTGGCAATTCCATTAGACTATTCTCTCAGAACTCTCAGATGTATCTGAATTTTGTGGCTGTCAAAGTCTGAAAGCTGAACTGTGCTAAAGGGCTGAGACCACCACTACAAAAAAAAAAAAAAAGAAAAAAAAACAAACAAACAAACAAAAAAAAAAAAAACCCAAAAAAAAACCAACCCAACAAAACACCATGATCTGCTACCAGGTATTTTCACATTTCCAGTATGCATAGTGTTACATCAAGACTCATAGAGAGACTTAATTCCACAAGGTAGCACTGGCTCTAAATGCCCTTGTGGTTTGAAGCATATGTGAAGAAAAGGGAAATATGGGTTTAAGAATTACTGGCTTGTGAGTGAGGCAGAGTAGTGTATGAATAGTTCAGTGAGGTGAGGTGAGGTGATAACAACCCATATCTCTGGAAGTCAGATGAAATCATTCTACTTCTTTTGGGTACTGGGAACTTCACACACTCATTAGAAGAGCTACACTCTGAGAGCTACAATTTTTCCACAACTAACTCAAACACTTGGCAGTGATGTTAAAAAAATAAAGCAAGAAAAAAACCCACAAAATTGCCCACAATATTCATGGCAAGTGGTGATACAAACTTTATCAACTTCAGACCCTTCATTTTCTAAGTGTGTAGCTGAAAATACATATGCTATCCATTGGTTTTATCTCTTCCATTTCTACTCTATCTGAGTCACATAAATTACTAGTTATTAAGCTGTTAAATGCCCTTTTTTATATTTGAGTCTATATTTAGAACAAATTATGTTTTTTCAAATAGCATGATAAGGACTTTTCAGCACCGATCACATTAAGAGACTCTAACTCTATACAGGCATTTGGAAAATGTTTAAGCTAACAAAAAGACAGGAGTAGGCTGAAACATCCCAGGAAGTCTTGATTAGAGCTAAGAGCTTCAGCAGGTGCAAGAAAGCTTTTGGGAACAGTAAATGGATTTTTAAGTTTGGTCTTAATTCCCCTACTGCATAGACCAGGAAGCAACTAAACAAAAAACTCACATTCTTATTCAGCAGTTTTTTTATTAAGCTCACTTACATGTTTGAAACATGTAATAATACATCTCCAAATCCCTCACAAATACAGCATTCAAATCTAAGTATATGGGATATATCATTATTCTTCTGCTGTAACACCATAGAACAACATGGATCTCTTGATTCATGATGCCAGCATGTTAAAACTTATGCACAGCCAAAAGACATACTTTTTCCAATATGAATTCAGTTCAAGATTTTGTGACAGATTCGTCTATGAGACCACAGACATGGGAAGTATGAGCATGTGTCCAAGTGATACAGAGTAGAGGGAAAAGCCATAGTATCCGGGAATGCACATGGACAAAGGTTAGGGAAATTGCTTCAATCAGAACTTGTACAATCTAGAAGACAACTCAGAAGCAAGCCCAAAAATCAGAAAACCACAATTTATTGGACAGAACATTAAAAAATTCACTTCTAAAAAGTAAAGTTCAACCAGATCTGAGAAGTTCTCAGGCAAAATTGGAAAGAAACCCAAAATGTAAAGAGACAGTTTTTAACAATTATTTTCCTTAAAGTGGAAATTCTTCACAGTGCTCAACAGAAAAATGGTAGATATTAGAAGGAAAGTATTTCTGTTATCTGTAGGTCTTTTTCTTTAATTTTTCTGGAAAGCTTCAGTCAGCAGCATCACAGAGTATATCCCCCTAGTTTCCCATAGAAGGCCAAATTCTGCTAATATGGAAAAACATTTGCCTAGGGCATTTTCCCTGAGATCATTCCTCAAAACTAGGGGAGAGAATTCCTTGCCATGAATTGGCCATTCTGCTCCATACAGATACAAGCTGAGCTGGCAGCTTAATATTTCTACCATTCGAGATCTACAGATTGAGTCCCAGTGCTGTGAGCTCGCGGACTGCAACTTCTGGCCAGTGGTTCTAGGTTTGAAACCAAATCACTTTGCCTTAGTCTTTGGTTATTTCCAGTAAGTGTTGTGTGGGTTTTTGTCATTTGCAGGAGAGAACAATGAGATCTTTATAGATAATTTCACAAGCTGTATGTTTCTGTTGTCAGGAAAGTTAAGGGCACTGGGCGAGCTGCCTGATGGAGGCTGAGGCATGAGCTAACTCGAAATACTGTGCCCAGTTACCACACAACTAAAAAGGCAGCACCCAATTCTAGAAGACAGCCATGAAGACAATGTCACAGGAAGCCCTACCAACTCACACAGCAGCGCAGAAAACCTCAGTCACTGATTGAATGCCTTTGCTAGTTCAAACCATGTGAATTTTCAGCAAGTCTTACTTTCCTCAGCAGAAGAAGGAAAGACAGGGAGCAGTCCTTTGGCTGGGTTCCTTCCTAAGGCACCTGCCACTCTTGCAAGGTGCCAAACCCAAGTTACACATTTCCTGAATGACTGAGCTTGGGCACTGAGGGAGGCTATCTATCCCTTGCTGGAGCTCTTCACCCGCTGACTACTGAGAAAGATGCCCAGAGTAATGGACCTGCAGCTCCTGTCTGACACTGGGTCCCTGTGTCAGCACTCCATTCCCCTTCACAGCTGGATAGCATGTTCTCCAGCAACCACACAGGAGTGTCCCTGCTGCAGTCACAACTTTGCTCTGCACAATGGGTGTGGGCAGTGTCACTTCTCAGTGACACTGGCAGAAGACAGTTTTTAAGAACTTACAGTTTTCTTTAAGGTCTTGGGCATTTTTAAGAACAATATATTTTCCCCTCACAGTGTTTATGGGGCTTGATTACTTGCCTTAATTTCTAGAACTCTGAATTTGTCATTTTTAATACTGCGAATAGTAGAAATTCATCCAATTTTAATTCTGCCACAAAAGTCCAAGTGGGAAAGCCAAAGTCCTTACCTTATCCCTGTGAATACTATGATCTAACAAATGTCAATATTAAACATGGAGTAATGTTTATTTAGAACCTATTTTAAGAATTAATGATTCCCCACTCACTTTTTAACAATTGCATTTGGATCCTTATTAAGTAAACACAATAAGGACAATCCTAATACTGTGTAAACATCTTGTGCATCTTGAGTCATCAGTCCCATTGTTTGATGGACATACTTTGTAGATCAACAGCACACCTTTAGAGGTGCTATTACTATCTTCCTGAAGCTTGGTTTCTCTGGAATATCACACACGGATTCACTGTGCATGCCTGAGGTGCACCATGTTAGGAAGGAACATCCTACTTCTTTTTGGTTTTGCAGCCTGTCAACCCACATTTCTCACAGGTAGTAGGAATGCTTGATAATATCCCAGAGTTTTTCAAATTTTGTACAGCTAAAAAGCAAATCAGCTATTTTGGCCACTTGAAAAGTGCTCTGGAGGTGTAAATACAAAAATCATAACCAATATGTATCTGGAATGCAAATGGAAAAGATGCTATAGCACTGAGATCCATTTTCCCAGCAATTAAAAATTTAGCTTGCCACAAAGTTCCTGAATTGCATTATCATTGGGCATGGAGACCCTCAGATATCTACAGAGCTGTTCTTTCAGCAGCTAGCCTGAATTATGCAGGAAGCATTCTGCTGGATGATTTTTAAAATGTTCAAGCTGCCATTGAGATAAAAAATCTGAACTTCCAGGTGATTCCTTGAAACCTCTCCAATCTTCTTGAGTTTATAAACCTAGGTTAGAAACAAAGTAGCTTTGCTCTTTTTTTGTGTGTTCCTGTTTCTACCTGCTTCATGCCAGACCAGAAAAACCACAAAAACAACAATTTACTCAGGTAGGGCTTTATGTTTTCTGGTTTTCTAGGAAGCTCACTGCTTTTTGACCCTTTATACCTACTGGAAAGCTTATCTATGTATGAGTGCCTCTAATGACAGGCTTACAGCTGGCATGGGAGGACAGAGGCAGCCACGATTTCACACTTCATCAGATAATGACTTCTGGACTCTGGAAAAGAACACCTCACCACAACAGACAAAGGGTCATTGTCAGGTTCGAATTGGCCAAATTAATAAGAAACTTTTATTTAGTGGATGTGAACTGATTATGATTCTTCAAAGGCTGTGCTTTCCTAAGGAAGCGTTCTTGTTTCAATGTTTTTGCAATGTTTCTGAGTGCTGTGTCTCTGCAGGAAAGTTCTATACTGATTATTTATTCAAATAGGAAAACAGGAAAATTTACTTCTCCTCCATGCGATCATATGCAATTCCCAGATAAGGAAGACAAAGGTTAACACAAAGACTGCACAGGGCATCTGGTGACAAAGTATTTCTCGTTTAAAATAAATAATTAAATAAACATCCTTTAGTTTCCATGTTTCTTTCATTTCCCACCACATATGAGGTAAACGGCAGGGTAAGGCAAAAGGCAACAGGCAGATAATTTCTAGGAGTGGTTTGCCACTATGTTTTTGTCCTAAGTGATGCTCTTAGATGGTCAGCTGGCCAAACTAGTGTCAATATTTCACCTCTGTTCTTCCTGGGAAAGCCAATGCCCTGAAATTTTCATGTTGTCTGTTTGCTTTTAAGTAGTGCTTGGCTGAGGCTGAGAAACCTAAATATGTGTAAATAAAATAGCATATTTCTGTATTTTTATGCTGTGTGTACCATGAGTCATATTGAAAAATCAATGAGTTTTGACATGACTGTTGCCAAGCCTTTGAATAAATCAGAATATCCTTTTCCCCAATCAACCAATTTCTCTCTTAGTTCAAAGACCGTGCTTGTGATCAAGTTTGTGATAGGATCTGGGCTACAAAATTCTGTAGGCATTTTGTCTTTTTTGGATGAGCATTTAAGGCTAGACTCATTCTAGTTCAACTAAATTGCTGGTTCAGCTAAATTTTTGATTCTTGCTTGAGCATTAACTGCCCTTGTTATCATCACACGCATACCCAATATTGTTGTAGCAATGGAAAATACTGTGAGGTCAGGTCTCCTAAGGTTTAGCTGTGTGCCATTTGTTTTTACTCACCATAGTCAGGATCCAAATCGATCTACAGCAGCCTGGACAATGAAAGCTAAAAAATCCTGGTGTAGATGTGGCCTGTAAGGCAGGCACACAGTTACTCTCCCAAGTAACAAATTATGAATATGTATGCCAGGTTGTGGGTGCACAAGCAAGTAGAGTTTAGCTGATGATTTGGTAATTGAGCAGATTGTGTACAATATAATTGCTTCAATCTCCCTCTTTAAAATCAAGGTGGAAATGTTGTGATTCACAGTTGGTGTGTGAATGAGGATGGCAACAAGCAGCAAGTGACTAAGCCACAGACGCTTCGTTTTATTGATTGCCTGCACTCTACTGCCCAGAGACCACACAGGGCAGCAGTGAGACAGGAGTGAGCCTGCAGTGTGCTACTTGACCTGTGCTGGTTCCCTCTTGCATATATGTGGTGCCTACAGTGCCTGAAATTTTCAACGTGGAGAGAAATAATTCGCACAAAGGCTCGTTTACAGAGGTTTAATGGCATCTGTGATTGGTGACAGAAGAGAGCTACTAAAACAGCTCACAGTCTGGTATACATACATTGCTTCACTTAAGAAAGGGCTCATACACTAAATTAGTGACAGTCTGTTATTTGAAAGCAGGGTAGGTAAATATCATATGCATCTGAAAAGTCTGAAGAAAAAGACACCATACATAGTGTCTCACCGACATGCATGTAATTAATGATTCTTTTCTGGCTTTATAAACATTTTATATTGCCCATTAATGTAATTAATTATTCTTTTCTCACTTTATGAGCAAATTATATTGTGCACACGTATTCAGACCTCTCTTCCAGTCATGTTATTATCCTTATATTTTAATTGTAGATAAAAATGGCCAGACTGATATTATTTTATACAGTATCCTTCTCTTTTCATCTCACATGGAGCAAAAGTCATTGAAGTGTCAAATTTCAATAATGTGCATTTGTATCCAACTCTCCCTGAAACTGCAGATCTCTTATTCAAGATTGGTCTGTCACTAATGTATGCATAACTGCATTGGATCATGAGCCTTACACAAGCATAGAAGCAGGTAGTGCAGAACACTGTGGCTATGAAAGGATACCATATCATCATTTTTCAAGAAAATGAGCTGAACATAAAGCCATATGTAGGCTTCAACCATCCTCCTTCTACTTCTTTGGAGTTTTTCTCTCCTTACTTAAGCTTGTACGAACCTTACCTTTCCCAAATACATTTTTGGATTGCCTTTTCATCCAGTCATATCTTCAGGCTAGGGAATGGGAATGTTTATCTTATAGATTCACATCCTTTTAATTTCCATTTTCCATTTTTGTATAGGATAATAAGACTCATTCTCAGAAAAAGAAAAAAAATTCTACAGTCTAAGAATACAGTCAGACAAATTAGTTTTCCACAAATCAGGATGTTCTAGCAGACAGGTAGGTAGCTACCCCAGAGGACCCTTGTGCTTGGCATTATGGACTTTCACTGAAAAAACACAAAAAAACTTCATGCAATAACAGTTCTATCTCCCTTGCTTTTGCTTACCAAGATCAACACAGAATGAGGAGAGATGGTGCTGCTTTGGAATACACAAGCTTTAACTCTGAACTGTTATCTGCAACCCAGCTGCAGGTTTGTGAGACTGCTTCAGAAAACAAGAAATCATCCTTCTCATTTCTACATTTAGAATGGCCACATTCAGGGGTATAATCTGCTCATGGCTCTGTGCAGCAATGTTCCCCTTGGCCCATGTATATGATGGTGTCTTTGCTGAACCACGTGAATCTGGTGGAATAGTCAGAGGCAATTACTATATCTGGATGGCTGCCTGCAGAGTGTGCTGGCTACAGAAATTGAATTATCCATCTTTCCTAGAAACATTCTGGCTGGCAGAGTCCAAGGAGCAGTGACAAGCAAAGTGCAACAGCCTCATGTGTATCTCCTGTGGCTGCACAAAGGACTCCATTCCCCTCAGCCCAGGAATTTTCACTACATTCAATGTGCATTCAGAAGAATACAGAATTAGAAAATATCATGAAGATATGCTCATTAAAACTATTTTTTTTTTAAGATATCAAAGTCTACCATTCAATGTAAAATGTCTTACGAAGAATTCAGAAAGTTTTATTACAAAATATACTGCATACTAACACACACTTTGCCTAAGTACACCTACATGTAGAATGTTTGCTGTTTGAACATCAACTACATATGCCAAAGTCATACTGTTTTCCAAATGTATTTTTCCTTTTTATGAGTACATCTCTATTATTGATGTTTTTATATATTTTGGTAATACTGCCTCTGTGGTTAAGGTAGGTATTTATGTACTCCCTTGGCATACTGTGCAGCATACCAATGGATTACTTTCCTCCCTTGCTTTGAAAGACCTAAGAATGATTATGACAGTATTGGGAAGGTAATGAATTCAATTTCTCTTTCATGTTCAAGGCTGCACAGTAAATCATGGTCCAGTCAGTCACCTCAGAGGGTAACTGGCAATGAGAGGATTTTAAGCATTTACTATCTCTCTTTCATTGTACATCATATCTTCTGAATGTTAGCTCACTGTTTTTTCAAAAGAAATCACTTTTTTTTCAATTACTCCCATCACTTCCTCTTTTATTTTTCACCCTCATGAAATTACTTCACACTGATAGTTTGTATTTAGCATTGATTACATAGGTCCAACAATATGACAGGAAGGGTTTGGAATTAACCATTCTGTTATGTTGTTTAGATTCACATTTCTTCAAAAAATGCTATTTTACAGCATTACCTATAAATCTTTGCAAAATAGTCATACAAATATTAAAGTCTGACAGGGAAGGGGAACTCCTGCATTCTTCATATTTTTTTATTTTTTTAAGTTGAGGTGGTGTTTAACCTAAATATGAAATCAGGTGAAATCAGAGCTATCACTTCATATACAAGCAATTCCTGCATCATCTTTCCTTGCTTTTACTCCAGCCTATCCCATCCTTCTGCCCAGTAACAATTCTAGGTAATATCACTTTTCAAAGTGACATGACAGGATGCAAACACCAGCTTGAAGTTTCTAGAACACCCCAGAATAATAAAATAATAAATAATAAATCAAATTATACTGCAGAAAAGTGCAAGTCAGCCGCGCAACTCAGTGTAGATAATGGGAAAGCAGTGACCATTGGTTTGAGGTGAACCACAGCCCCCCCTATATAAACTTCCCACTTCTGCAGCTATGCTACCAATTAAAGTGTGATCAAACAGAAAATACAGCACAGTAACCATTTTCAGATGTGAAACTTGCCATGACAGGGAATAATGACTGAGAGAGAGAAATTGTTATGGCAAGATGCTGAATTGGTTGATATCATGCCCATAATCTAAATCTATGCTTTGGAGGCAAAGTACCAGAAGGTATTAAAATCAGAAAACTCAGTTCTGTGGCAAATATCTCATGATCAGTATTAAATGCAAAGTGAATAAAACAAAGCCTCAGTGAACCAAAGTTAATTGTTGAGCCAAGTTCACATATCAGTATCCAGACATATATGATCACTAAGACTCACTTTTTTATCTCAGTCTTTTTCTTTAGTATTGATTGCTTATGTGCAGAAACCACTTTTCTTGAGTTTATATTCAACTTAAAACCTGGAATCACATAATTTTTTGTAATACGTGCATATATTTTATGTGCCTGTAATCTGGTTATTTATGAAATGGGTGTGTTCAAAGTACATTAGAGGCACTGTGCAATGAGGATGGTTTCATTTGTACTAGATTTTTACTTTTGAAATACTAAAATTGCAGTCTCATTTAGGTTGAAAATTTCATGCATAACACTGATATGCTTCAGGTTTATTTGATTTTTTTTCCTCTGATGATAGGAATTTTTTTAAGTTTATATATATATATATATGCTTGTAATTTAAGTGCAGGGAGCATTCTCAGTGAAATATAAATGTTGACTTTCTCTCTCTGTTAGACAACTAGGTAGGAAGTTCTGCTTGGAAAAGAAGGTATACATTGCCTAAAGTGATGTAATCCCCCAAAATGACCTTGTATATTTGAATCACAGGACCACAACTTTCAACAGGAACAAGGAATAGAATGCTAGGAGGCTTTCAATCCAAGCAGGGCCACTACACAAAGAATTTATGGGGTAAGCTTTGCTAGGGGTAGCAAGGAAACTAGACTCATCATCACTGTCTGAAGTGAAATTTTGACAAAGTGGGTTCCTGCAGACCCTATGTCAGCACAAGCCATTGCCAGTCATGCAGTGTTTTCCAAACTTTTGCTAAAGTGATTTGAAATGTGGGAATAATTTTAAAGGCAGGCTGGGACACCAATTATGGTTGAGGTCCCAGCTTTCATTTGTGCTAAAAGCAGTTGCAATTCTTCACAGATAGCATCAGCAACTTTATGCATATTGTCAAAACACTGCTGCATTGAAGACACTCAATTATCAAGTTAAAAATCTGCTTTCAGTTTACATCAGTTTACATAATTCCTGAAAATATTTACCCATTAATAATCTGTGTATGTACAAACATAGGGAACAAGTTGTCTCTGCCTCACCCTCAGATTCCAACAAGGGCAATCTCTACTAAAGCGACTGAGCATATTTTTCAGGTTTAACAACCCACCCTGTTTGCAGTGACAGATTTCATAACCAGCAATTATCTATCCAAGAATGTAAGTAAAACCTAGTTGTTTGTGGTTTTCTAAGTCTTTGTAGGTGTTTGTACTCATTGATCTGAAATTTAGTTGCCTACTTTACATGATTTGGAGTAAGCCTTTCTCCCAGTATTGCAGAGTTGGATTTTAAAAGGAGCCAACTTCATGATAATTAGTACTGGAAATTACTTCCTTGTACTAGGGCTATGTCTGTATAAACCTAGAAAAAGAGGCTTACAGTGCTCCTGAGTTTTTCTGGTCCAAGTGTTATCTAAAGTAGGGTTAGTGCAGTCCCATGTAAAACTTGCAGCTTGCGTTGAGCTCTTTGGGAGGACATTAACATACTGCTATGCTATTAAGATGTCTGAACATGAAATTCCTGGATCTCAATGAAAGCCCAGGCATTTTATGATGTCTGAGTTAGTGAAGAAAGGATTCAGATCACTGCTGGGATGGTAGGAAAACACATGGGCATGGAAAACTACAGCAGATCCCATCCCACTCAAGGGAATAGGCCTATAGAGACCTATAATGAAGCATCACCAGTCACTCATTTGTCCTGGGCTCAAATGTCTGGAAAGATGCTAGAGCAGCTCTTCCTACAATATATTTCTCAGATAACAGAGGTAAACGCCATTGCCATTTTCCCAAATGAATTTTTCAGCATTACACTGCTTACTTCTTCTGTTTATTAACATTTAGGAAAATAACCATAAGGATCAATATGAAAAATCTTCTTTTGAAAACTCTATGAAGTAATACAATGTGAACTTTGTACTTTTATGCTGCAGGAATTAAGATGGACACAAGTTGTTCCCAAGAGGATGCTGAGTTTGGGGAAGTGTTACTTTAGCCTTTGATCATTGCTTGAAAAGCTGAATGCCTTAAATAAATTATAGCACAGCATGTGATTGTATATATTGTATGTGATTGTGTATAGGGACACAAATCTGCTGTCACCACAAAAACCCCACAGTTCTGGGAATGCACCAAGCCATCTAAGGACCAGGGTCAATGTGGCAAGAGACTGATAGCCATTGATTTTGGTAGAGAAACACAACAGTATCCTCCAAGACCAGTGCTTAGAAAATGTGTCAGATTTTTAAGTGCAGTAAGCAATGTTCTGGGTGGGACTGATCATCTAGGAAGGGAGCAGATGGCACTGGGGAATCCTGGCAGAGACAAGATCACATGCTAATGAGTCTTTTAAAAACAAGAAGGGGTCTGGGAATGGGCAGATGGAGCAGTGTAATGGATGGGAGTAATATGGAAAAAGAGGGCTTCATTTTAATTACTAATTTTTTAATTGAGAGTATTACAAACATGAATCAGGTGGGACTGGGCAGTTGTGAAAGGACATCTGGGACAGGATAAAGGATGGCAGAGATTTGGGAAGAGAAAGAGGGGCACTGCTTTGTGAGGGTGCTTGACAGCACTGTGTGGTATCTGCCCGGCCTGGAAGCCAGCTGGGGACTTCTCCCCTCTGCCTCGAAGACACTTTTTGTTTATTCCCTGGGTGAGTATCTTGGGCCAAGTGTAGATTGTGCCAGTCAGACACTTCTCTTCTGCATGTATCAGGGGGCAAGCCGGTGCCATCACCCTGTGCAGATGCCACACTCATGATTTCTGTGCCCTGCAGCCGCTGTGAAAAAAAAGCACAGGAGAAAAGGTGAAATTAGGATTGTGTCCTCTTTATGCTTTTCAGCTACTCATGCTGTTCAGATATTGCCTTTCACACGCTTTTTAAACATCAGTATATTTCTTATTTTAACACTTTGTTTAATTGGTAGAAATAAAATGTCATTATTTATATCTTTATAGAGACTTTATATTCACGTTTACTTAGGATTTTATGCATTTTAAAAGAAATATGGTGATCTGATGTGTCAGCCACACTCCAAGAAACTAAAACTCAAACTTGCCATGTACTTACAAATTCAAAGGTTTTTTTCTATTATTTAATAGAGAAAAATATTTTTAAAGGATAGAAAGAAAATTGGGTCTAGATATGCTGGCCATAATGAAAAGCAAAGGGGTTCAATATAGCCTTGCATGAATTCTTAATTAAAATGTAAATGGGTCCAAAAACCAAAAAAAAAACCTAACCAACCAACCAAACAAACAAAAAACCCCAAAAACAAACAAAAAACCCCAACAACAACAACAACAAAAAAAAATAAACCCACAATAATCTGCAGCGTTATACCTTGCTATTTCCTTTAAAAGTCTATAAAGATAGTGAAAAACAGTATATTTTTTTCTTTAGCATACTTTTTTCGGTTGTATTTAAAATCAGAATAAGGTGATATTTAAGTAACACTATTCAAAAACTATTTGCATGAAGCGATGTGGGCAGAGACCTCAGAACCATGGGTACTCTGTACAGGTTGATGGGTAGACAGATTTTTATAGACATATATAGATACAGACCTACAGAAGACAAGAGTCATCAGTTCTAGGTACTATAACTTTCTGAAGCAGTCTTAGAATCTCTTAAGACCACATGACCTGAAATTGTGACATGAACAATTCCTTTTGCTCCCACACAGCAGTGACAAGCATTTTCAGACAGGCGGAGTAAAAAGATGCCAAACTCTCAAATATCGGTAGATTCGCAACAGTTTATTACAGCCAGGGACTATGCCTGTGGTTGATGCCTGTGTCAGTAATATAGTTTCTCTTTTTTTAAAAATATTTGCATTTATAGCGTATGCAGTAAGAAGTTTTAATTCAGTTGCTCCAAGGTGACAGAGTCTCTGTAAGTCCTCAACTGAAACTGCTTTATAAAATATTAAAGCAGCTGCACTTAAAAGGGGCAGATTCTCAGCCTCATTAAAGAGAGATTGATAAAATACTCTAGTGAGGTCAAGAGCCTGCCATCTGAACTGTGTGGTCAAATGGATGAAGTAATTTTTCTGTTCTTTGACTTTGACTGAGGGTTGGCATTCTGTGGTTTCATCACTTTCCAAACCATTAAACTGAGGATTTTACAACAGGGACTGAGAGAAAAATTTGTGAGAAGTACAAAGAAGGTTGCTGACCAGTTTTCTCTCAAGTTTTCAATATATTTTATGAAAAGGAGAATGGAATATTTTCTAGTAATTCTTGTTTCACCTTGACCACCAAAGCAGGCACTTTGAAAACTAAACGTAAAGCAGCTAAAGAGAGTTCTGCTCACACACATGCAGAGTATGTGTGGTCCTGGGAGAGCTGACCCACACACAGGAGCTCATGTGCTCTCTAATCTCTTCTAGCTGGCTGTGGCATCCTGACTGCATTGTTTGTCTTGTACAAACATGCCAGGTTTGGCTGTCAGCCCAGCAGGATTTATGCCTAGTTAGGTCCTGTGTCTCAACTGCAGTTTCAGAAGGTCCATAAAAATTAAAGTCACAGTCATAACACCATTGCATGAGACATGAGTGCATCAGCTTTTTGGACCTGATGCTACAAGGATGGACCCCAACTGCAATGGAAGTCATATTTTCATTCAAGTTCTTCACACATTATTTGTACCATTTGTTTTCCAGAGTCCAATTCCAGTTATTGCAAACAAACAAACAAACAAAAAAATATGCTTACAGCATGAAAATAAAATGTTTCTTTCCCTAAGGTTATCCTTCACCAAAAAGCTTAAAAGCCCCACATTGTTTAAAAAAAAATAAATAAAGGAGCATCAGAAGCCTCATATTTAGACCAGCACCAGATATACTAAAAAAATTCCTAACTGGTGTTTATCTGATATGCTCCCAAAAGACCTACAGGAATACAGTTTTCATATATGTTCCACTAATAATTTTTTCCTCTAACCTAAATATCCCTTGTGCTTTTCAAGCTTGATATCCTCTCCAGATCAATCCAAAAGTGTCATTCATTTTCTGGTTTCCGTGGGGGTTTTTTGATGATCCAAGATTCTCAGCATTAGGCTTCTATATAAGTCCATGCATTTTTTAAAATCAGTGTAGAAAACTACAGAAGATGCTTGTCAGAACATCCCAAATCGGAGTCACAGAAATGTGAATGAGTGAATGCCTCATTCCAGCATTAAAATCATAGATTCAAGTCTTACCAGTAGCAAAGCCAACATACACCTCTGAAATTTCACTTGACCTTTCCTTTTATTTAGCAACTATTTCCTCTCCTGGAAAATTTCTCTCTATTACAATTGCCCAAGTAATTCTGCAATTACCTGCAACTCTGAGCAGACTATAACTATCTAGTTTGCTTTTAAGATATTGTGTGAGATGGTGCAAAAATGTGTACCTTGAACCTGTCATTGTTATTGGTTCCACAAGAACACAACCATGGTTACAAGCCTTAATTTTGAAATTTTCATTCTGTCTATTACTGTATGACTTTGTTATGTTGTAGGTGTCCTGAACTATCATTTCTTCCACTTCTTTTAACACAAGCAAAAACAAAACAAACCAAACAAAAAAACTAAAAAAACTTCTCTGGAATTCTACTAGTTTTTTAAAAAATGTATTCAAACTCCCTCTTACATTTAAATTATTAAATATGCAAAACCTGCAAGAAATTCAAATTTATGGAAAACTAATGGAAAAAAATACGGAAAACTAGTAGCAAATCTTTATTTTAACAGTGTTAGACTCTTCAATAATAAGGAGTGCTTACAAACTTGCTAAGGATTAATTTCTTCAAATCAGTCATGTTATTTTTGTATTGCAGAGGGTGTATTTTTTTTCCCTGACACCAACCAAGTTTACTTTTGCAGTTACAGGTACCAACATAGTCTTCTCTTAGTTAGAAAGCTTTTTTAAGAACTAGATTATATACGAAGCTGTTCTGGGTTTTTTTTTCATGGTTATAATTCTGTTTATTTTAAGCCAAAATTACTTTGCCAAGCAAAGAAAGACATCATCCATATGAATTAACCTCAGATATGTTATTAGGATAAATAAGCTGAACTTTTTTCACAGAGAACAGCAAAATACTCAGAGAAGCTACAGCAAGTAAATATGGTCTTTGGCCTGCTTCTACAAAAAAAATATTTCTCTAAACAGGTGACAATATGAGGACGAGCCATATCCTAGGTCACATGAGGTGAAAGGTTTGCTCAGTCAATGCCCCACCTCAAATGAAGCAATAAACTGAAAATGCACAAAACTCTTTTTGACAAGACTGAGTTAATGTTCCTTGGACCAAACACCGGTGTCCCACACACTCTGCACTTCAGGGCAAAAAAAATCCAATCTCAACAGCATTAAATAAAAATGCATTAGGAATTTAAGGCCTGCCATAACAACATGAAAAGTTGCCTTTTAAATGTAAAAACTAAGAGTGCAGAATTAGTTTGATTTGCTTAAATTTCACTGGAGGAAATAATTTCTTACTTCCCTAGTGTCTGTCATTTACTTGTTTTCTAGATGAGATTTACATTGACTCCAAAGAGCCTTTGATTTAAGTCTCCTAGAGGCTTTATTCACCTGCTTTTTTCTATCTTCTTCTCCCTTTCTCTATTCTATTATTCCATTTAATCTACAGTATATTGTCATGCAACATAGCAATAAAATAATCAAGCTGCATGGTACAGATCCCTGCTTCTGCTCAGCCAGAACTGTACTTAGAGAGTCCTGACATATTCTCAGTAGCTAATTTGCAGTAGGCTTTTTTGGACATTGGTTATTTTGTCCCTGGTCTTCCCTGTCCTGGTGTCCCGGAATGTTTATCTGTGAGACAGAATGATCGTTCTCTGGCTGTCAGGTCTCTGCAGGCTGCAGAGGGGAGTTCTGCCCTGGAGGTAGTGTTTGCTCTCAGGGCAGAGGCTGTGCTTGCCGGCACTTCTCAGAAATGCCACAGGAGACTTAGCAGAGATCATTGTGCCTCGTCTCCTGCCAGGAACTGAGATCCTCTTTCACAAGAACAGTACTAAATGTGTTCCCTTACTTGCTGGCCCAGAACACACCACAGACCCAAACAAGAGGTTATGCTGCAGACAACATTTTAAAAGCATAGCCTTGTTTCTCCTTCCCTGCAATTTCAACACTGCTCTTTTGGGATAGTTTTTAGCTGTGTCCAGGGATCTTTTTACCTTCTCATATGACAGATGCATGAAATTGCATGAATTAATGTGGCTGACTAACACTTTGGTTTTCCATGTCTGAAATGTTTGGTACATGCAGTACAATTCTGATACTCTGAAAGAGTAAAGGGAGAGTTGTAAGTGGAATATCATACTCCAGGGAAGAGAGGGACCAAAAAGAGAAATGGAAAGGAAAATGTTGTCATTAGTGCTGAATTCTAGTCAATACTTAGCATCTTTAATGACCATTGTTTTTAGCTGTCAAAGACAAACACGGTACTTTCATATCATCTCAAACTGTATCATCTCAAACTGTAAATCTACTTTTAGATCCTGTGCAATATTAGTAACATCAAATACATGAAACTTGTGACTGCAAGTAAGATTTTAAAAGCATAAAGGTTTGTAGGAATGAGAAGTTTGGGTTTTGTGCAACTGATAACTGGCACACAGCTCCTCTACCATTCACACTTGCCTACCTTAAATCATTCCCCTGTGATGGCCACAAAAGAATAAGCAATACACAACTGAAAACAGTCCTTTGGAAACTTCACACTGGGCCCTGATACAAGATATCTTGTTTTCGAGTACCCACTAGGCATCAAACGTATGTAAACTCTCTCTTTCAACTGCAATTGCAACACTTCAAAGTTATTCAAAAAACCTAAACATCAGAGCAGGTAATTTGAAATGTCATACCAAAGCCTCTCTTTCAGAAATCCAGAGTATGATGTGCAGAGCTGCAGCTATAATAATGAATGTGCTGAACATCTCAGTTGCACTCATGCCAACTTCAACAGGAATTCGTCTGTGTGTTAAGAGGAATACTACTAGGACTTATCATATAACTTGTGCTAAAGAGTAAATTACTCCACAGTGTGCTGAGCAATTATGGTAGACGTGCAGTCAATTTGCAGAAAAGAATGCAGGTCTTTACTTACAGTAATCAAAGGTTGTTGTCTATAGCAGATAAACACGTACACGAGATTTTCTAAGTAGGGAAGTAAAAATTCATATTAGGTCTTTCTAAATCAAGTGAAAGAGAAGACACATAGCTACTCAGCTCAAAAAAGAAAAGGCCAATGGACCAGTTGGATACTATCACAACACAAACTGGTATATTCACACCAAGCAGAGAATGGTCTCCAGGCACAGGGGAGGGTGCCATCCTCGCCCTCCTTGCTTAGAATCCATCCCGACACACACCATGGCCTTTCTTGGGTCACGAGTTTGTGAAGTGCTAAATTCCTGCTACTCTAACTTGGCTTTGACACTGCCAGGCTGTTGATATACAATACCTCCTACGGTACACTAGCTAGTCAGCATGGCACCATCCTTATCATTGCTTGTTTACTATAATCCCGAGGCAGTGTTCAGTAGTTGCAAACATTTGTTTTCATGAAATATGGTACAGATATGTCTACCTTTCTGTGTTTTTCTCTTTTTTAGCTCTTGGAAGTAAATTTTCTATCCCTGGAAACTCAATTTATGTGTGACTCAGAGGTTTTATTGCTTTATGTTTCAAAGTTGGCAGTTTTGGTTTCTCAGTTTTTGGACTTTGTCTATCAAAATACTTAAAGATAGGTGATTGTTCAAAGTTTATCTCTGCATGAAAAGCCCCCTAGAACATGTAAGCTGACCTGAATGAACTCAATCTTGGATGCATGGAGAGTAATCTCACTTCTGATAACACCATACAAAGGGATGCATGAAAATGTGGCAACATGACTTTAGGTTTAATTTTAGTCCTAAAGATGACTTTATTCCATTACTAATGCTCTGGTTTACATTACTGACAAAGAGTTACATCACACAGAGCCACATATTTGACTAAGTAGATTGTAATTTATGAAATAATACTGGTACTGTGACTTTAAGGTTTGTTCAAGTCCTTTTTTTGCTGCCAGTACTTAAATACTCTTGAAATGTTCTCTAGTGGAATGATTTGCTATGCTTTGCCACAGTAGGAGAATAATTTTAAATAGGCTTTTTGGCACAGATTCAGATAAAAGCATTTCTTTTATGCAGTATTTCAATTCCCTGAATGATTAACAAACCATATTTAGCATATGCTTCTAATGCTTTGAATATCCTTGCAAAGATGTGGTCATAATATTATTTTTTATACTCTTAGGAAATGATAAAGGAATTAAATCTTGTGAAAACTGGATTCCTTAGCTTACAGAAAGATTGAATATGTTGCCTGGAAATTTTGGATATCTTGAAAAATATAGTTTTGATAATGTATCTGACAATAAAGCATGAAATTTTAAGGGGAATACTATTAATAGTATCATGTAAAACTTGCAGCTTTATTTTCGTGCATATTATATACTGTAATAGCAGAAATCATACATAATATGCTAAAAGTTTTACTACCAAAAAAAAAAAAAAAAAAAAAAAAAGCATGGCTGTGGATCCAGCTAAGCAAAAACTCAAAAGAGGAAAAATATTCTAAAACTCTGCATAAATGTTGATCCCTAAGCTGGATTTTTCTGCCTGTAAGCTGCCCTTGGAAGGTATTAAATTGAATCAAGCATGTGCAAGCCTTAAATTTAGCTCATCAGCTATCACAACAGCTGAACTGCTCCATAGAGGGGCAGGTGCCATTGATGCTATACACATTTCTATGCTCAGAGCTATGCCCATGGAAAGCATATACTGTACATTCCAGCTTTGTGATGACACAGCTGTAGCCCAGGATAAGCATTTCTGCACTGCGGATGTCCCTCATCTGCCAGGACTGCTGATGCAGCCTGCAAGCCCTGCTCAGACCTGGCATTGTCACCAGCAGGAATGCAAGACAGGACACCACGTTCCTTTACAGGGGACTGGTGTTTCTCAGTGCACAGCCTCATCATTCCTGACAAACAGCTGGTCATAAAATCCATAAATGAATTCACAAAGATGTCCAGAAATGTCCTTGATGGCCCTGGCATGAATTACAACAACTTTTCACAGGCTCTCTACTGCTTAGACTTGGCTTGTCTGAAACAGGAGACAAGAACATAAGTCATTTTATACGGGAAGAAGTGTAAGCAGGATAATTTTAGTGGGGGGCTATCATGAGGGCAAGAAGAAAAGGCACACCAGCTCTTACCTAGAAGAGTGCAAGTGCTGTCTGTCAGCCAGGCACCTCTACAGGAACTGCATTTCCAAACTGGCAGATGTCATCAGTGTATTATCACTATTGTGACTACTGCTCCACAGATTTCTGGAATAAACAAGTCCTAGGTCTTCCAGCACCCCAAAGACTAAATCATCTAGATTAAAGGTACACCCTCTCACTGTGAGTCATTTTTCATACCCTCAGATTTTCAGTTTGTTTTGACTGAGAGCAGAGCACTTGTCTTTGAGCAAGGTTAGTTTTGCTTCATCATTCTCCAAAGGAAGAGGATGTGCAGGAATGCCCATCAGGAATTTCAGTCATCATATTTCCACTGGTACTAGTTCTCCTGCCAGAGTGCACATCTTGAGTCTGTCATCCCATGGAGATGGCTCTCAGTTCCTTACCACACTAGTCATGTCACCTTCCAATCAACAGAGGGAAGGGAAAATGCCTCTTTAAAATGTGTTGTATAACATTTATCATGGCTGGTCATGACTTCTTATTCATATAGGCTAAGCAAGGAATCTTCTCTAATAAGCAGTCCAAAATGATATTAAAGGAACATATTCAGTGGACAAAAAAAGCCACAGCACAAGACCTTTAAAAAGCTTTAGGAAACATAGGACATGGTGGAAAGGTCTTTAGGTTAATTGTTGCTCAATCCCTCAGCTGAGTGAGCAGAAAGCAAGAGGGAATGCTGCATATGAAGAGTGCACATCCTGATCACAGAGGCAGAGCTCAGCAGAAGGAGCAGGAGTCTTCATGCCTGCTGAAGGAGCATACCAGGGGAAAGAAACCCTGGAACATACTTAACACTGAAGCAGTTGCCATGGAAGACAATGTTTTCCATCCTGGCTCCAGGATATTAAACAAGTCTTGCAGTATTAAAAGAGGTCCAGCAGTACCTGAATACCAAAAAAAAAAAAAAAAAAAAAAAAATACAAGGTTAGTCATGGATTGGTGGAAGGAGAACAGTGAATTACATGAATATGCAGCTCCTGCATGGACCCATAATCTCAAGTGCAGCTGGTCTGACTAGAAGGTGCAGAGTTGCACTGCCTTGGGAGCTGGAAAAGTCTCAAGGGGAAGTAGCTAGGGAGGAGCCATCAAGTAGGAGAGGTAAAACACCTTTTTTCTTGCCAGTTATATCTTTGGAAGAGGTAGTGAGTGTGGTACTGAGTCACCTCCATGGATAGCTTAAACTGAGATCCTCTCTAACAGTTTTATTCTTCTTCACTTCGCCTTGATGTTTCTCAGTTTAGGTTGTGCTTTTTTTCTCCATTACAACTTCTGGCAATATTCTGCTCATTTGACAAAAGGAAAAAGAGTTCAGGGTTGTGTATCTGGGTTCAGTTCATGTTTGACATCAGACTCTGTAATGGAAAAGAATAACTCTGAACTTGGAAATCGATTGTCAAGAACACGAATGTATTTAGAAGGCTCCAGTTTGCACAAACGCCTGAGCCTCACGATGGAAATACAAGAATCTAAACATTTTTATTGTAGAATTTACATTCAGACTCTAAGTTACCCCTGCAAAAATATCTCTCATAATTTAACTTTTGGTGAAATGTGGCCAGACAATGGGAATTTTAACTATCCATTTATGTGGGTGAAAAGAAAAATCACATAGAAATGATTCTAGCATATTACATTCAGAAAAAACAACCTTACTTTTCAAATAAGGCAGGCTTATTTACTTTTGTTAAAATTATACAAATAATTTCTTACCACAAACTCATTGGCACATCAAAATGGCAATTGTGTTTTTGAGGGCAAAAGGTCATGGAGACAGGAGAAAGTAAAGGTATTATGTAATTTTACCAGTGAGGCAAGTCTATGTAACTGCAATCCAACAGCAAAAGGGAAAAAAAGAGAAGGTATTTCAGAAAGAACCTTCTTTGTCTATGTGTTTTTTTTCAATGAGAGTTTGGTTCTCAATACTCAGAAAAAGTTCCTTTAAATACCTGTGAAGGAATTTGTCAGGTTAAACTTCAAATTTTTCAAAATCTGAACTACTGTACTAGATATGGGTCACACTTTATTTGGTTCTCCACACTGCTAACCCAAGTAATAGTCCTAAATTAAAGACTGAGTCTGACACTTGCTAGTTTGAGGAGATTTTAAAGCCATCCATATGTTTATTTGAAGAAATTTTAAAACCATTTCATTTTTCATCGATTCTGCCTTTCTTTGCTTTTATGTTTCATCCAACTCAAGTTGTTCACAAGATTAACCCTAGAACCAAAGTCAGGCAAAGTCCTCCATTGCTGTTCATGGGCACTGCATCCAATCCTGGTAGTTGAGTAATCACCGTACGGACAGTTCAGGCAAGAGGAAGTCCCTCCTCCTTTGGCATCCCTTGGGCATATCATGAGGCTCACAAGTTACAGCAAAACTGTCCTGTAAAGCCCATGGGTCTCTGTGGAAGCACAAGACACCCAAACTTGGCAAAGGCTAGTGAGCTCAGGCTACTCTCTACCTCTCTGTGGAGCCACATAGCAGCAGACTGGAAAACATACATTGGGGATGGACTATGCAATACCTATGCAATAGAACATAGAACATTTATTTGTCCAAATGACAAGGAATTTTTTTCCCTGGTGTGCCTTGGATCCTGCTTCTTTTCCAAATGTAATTCCTGGATTACTTTGACTAAGTGCTCCTCTTACTACTGTCATATGATTACAAAAAATATTAATGAGTTTTAAACTACCAAAATACAGGTAACATGCAGTATGATTTTCTTTAAATATAGGCACAAATACATCTGCACTTAACTACATAAATATTGTCCCAATAATTCCTTAAATATACCTGAAGAACTTTTAACCCATTATAATTATTTCTTCTAAACTTTGGACTAGCACTATGTTAGAAACTATAATGCCATCTTATTCTCAACAAGGTCCATAGTCACATTAAAAGAAGTTGTACATCCATTGTACGTGCCATTTGGCTTAAATTATAGGGAAGCTAAAAATGGAATAGAGAACATCCTAGACAATTGCTGATTTTTCATGCACGCATTGACCGAATAACTTGCACACAGGGCTTGAAGACTTACTCTTCTTATGGAACTAGAGAGGTTTAAGTGAGATCAATGTTATAAGAACATTAATTGCAGGTGTATTTTATCTTTTAGTCTGAGAATAAAAGAAGGCTGTTATTGGTATGCTTTGGAAGACACAGCTTCAGAGGATCCATTTTGGACAAAGTAGTAGTTGGCACATTAAAACACCCAATCACTAAGCAGCTGGCTTTTTTGTAAATTCACTTATTGATCCCTTGGTCTTAAACTGGAACACCTGTTGCAATAGCAGAATTGCAACGTAAGTACTGCTGTGGTATACGCTACCAAAGCTGCTTTGCTCCACACCTCATTTTTGTTAAACAAACTGATGTTTATGAGAGTTGTTGTCAAGTTGGAAATATTGGGAAATTATTTTTACCCCTCCTGCCTCCAGCAAAACACTTAGCCATATGCCTAACAATAAGCATGTTTATAGTGTCAATGATTCCAATAAATGAGGTAGCTTAGTGAGCCTGGAGAGTTTTGTGAATTCATTCTGCAGCTCAGGATATATTCGAGACACTGCAGTATCTTATACTGTTGACAATACCTTAAATCAGAAATGAAGGATCTGCATGCAAGACAAAAGAGGTATCTTACTTCTGAGTCAGGTAGCCATGGCAGCTGCTAAATGATCTCTGATATCTGACTGTGCACTGGACAGAAACTTCAAATATGCATATACATCTCTATACTGCATTTGGCTTTCTCCAGCCAGCCAGATCCAGAAGGGATCAGATGAGAATGAATGGGTCCTTCAAGATTTCCCTACCAGCTGACTTGAAGCAGAATTACTCTACCTAGGAACAAATCATACAAGACATGCAGTATACTTCAGAAAATATTCAAAACATGTCACTGACTTTTCAGGAGGGTTTTGATGTTCAGAATACACCTACCTAAATGTTACTTCCAATATAGCATTAAAATGCAAAGGTCCCACTCAGCAGAAATATCCCTGCTAAGAAAACTTGCACAAAGGCACATCTGAGAGCATTCGGAAGAGTAGCAAGAGAACAAGAATAAGAGCAAAGTAATAATTCCACAGTACCAGAGAAAAACAATTGGGCAAATATTCTCGTGAGGTCATATGGCTGTTCTTCCACTCCCTGTGTCCAAGGCTGTCCCAAATACATGCAAACTATTCCTTACTGCTGTTTGTCCAACTTGTTCTGTAAAACTTCTAGGGTTGAAGGCATCACAGTCTCACAGACAAGTTATTCCAGTATTTCACTGTCCTGGACAAGCAAAACACACTGTTCCTTTGGTTTTACAGCAGTCTTTTACGCATTTCAAGACCAGTTACATGTCCTAGATTAGCCAAGAACCCTGACTCTGACTGAACTAATGTTGGTTTATGTTTCAGGCAGTTATTGATTGCTGGCTCATGCCCTGTTTATTTTCAAACACTCTCTTATCTTTTAGCTTGACATGCTCTCTGAATGTAACTAAGGGCTCAGGACTTGCACATTCCACTCACCTAATTGCTCACACCCTCCTGTTCTCTCAAACATGCACATTCAGGCAGGAGCAGGACTGTGTGGAGCTTTCCAGATGTTGGCAGAGATGTTGCCATCACCCACAGAGGGTCCAAAGCAAATACAACTCACTTTTAGACACCTACCAACATATGTTGATGCTTTTTCTTTAATCTTAAGCAATCCCACAATGATGTCTTGGGATAACAGTCATTCTCTCTCTCTCAAAAATATGCATAAAATATGGATCATCTCTTGGGCAGACAACACATGAAGGTGCTGGAATATGGTAAGAGCACCACCACCATGCCCACACACCTTTAAGCAGGGTGTTAGAGAACCAAGAATTTGAGACAGAAACAGGGAAAGGTGGACAAGTTGGGAGCCCAGTCTTTCATCTGCAGCTGCAGTGGGTTGAAGAGTTAAAGGGTGAAATGTAGTATCTTCAAACACATTAGGAAAAAAGTGGGTTCATGTATCAAATATAGACTACTCCAAAATTGTTTTCAATGTCAAGCACACAAGCCAACTCAAGGCCCCATGTATTTTGTATATGACAAAGCCAGAAGTTTAAGAAAATTCTTTTTTACCTAGGGAAGTGAAAACCGCAGAAGCAAACAAGCAAGCAAAACACCAAGCAAACAAACACAAACCCCCCACCTTCCACTTTTCAGATGATGAGTTTTTAATAACATCAAGAATTTTCCAGTGAAGGTTGATAATCTTCAGATCTATAGCTGTCCAAAACTGCATTTTCAGGTAAAGTATTATTAATGGGAAATTATTTTGGCAGTCTTATCAAGACTCATCTTTTGAGTTTCTGGGCTCTGTTGTAAAGTGGACCAGTTGTGCAGCTCCATGTGAAACCTCAGCTCCTCCTACTACAAGTCCTGGTTATCTTCCAATTACGAGCATCATGTTCCACAAATCAGTCCTCCTTCTGCTGTCTCCTGCCTTCCCCCTTTTGCAGGAATCATGCCCCTGTGTCCCAGCAGGTAATGTCTTCCACAAAAGCAGCACCACCAGAGGGAGTGTTTAGAACATGCAGAGAGGCAAGCCCTCCGTGCTCCAGCCATGCCCTCCAGCTAAAAGAAGGGGTCATACCTGGAAGTTTCAGAACACAGCCTGGCTGTTGCAATGCTTTCAAATTCGTCAATCAGACTAATCTTCCTCATATAGCTAATTTGGGAAAGAAAACCCAATGAGACTTCATGAGATGCATCCCTGACATGAAGGGATCTCTTGCTTTCACATAAATCTCTCCTCCAAGCCTGGTCATGGCTACACTGATAAATTTTAATTCTAATTCCTATGCAGAAGAATAAAATTACCTCTTCCTATTCTTCAGAACAGCAATGGTATTTACAGTTGGAAATTATCTGAAAAGAAATCCAGACCCTGCAAGACATTTGCTTTTCAAAAGTAACTCCTTTCAAACAGAAATCTTAAAATTTTACTCTTAGGCTTGGCAAAACCAAGGATAACAAAGTTTCATTAAAGGAGTATGGACAGTCTCCCATATAGCTAAATACTAGATTGTAATGGCACTCATTATTTCAAAAGCCAGAAGAGAAGCATGTTATTCTGCAGAACCCTGTTTTCACCACTCAGAGGCCTCCCGTATGCATATATTACATGTACATAAGATTTTCAGATTATTTAAAAATCTGTTTGGACAATCCTTTACCCTGAATTGTATTGCATATGTGTTGAACTAAGTGATCAGACAGGTGTTTTAATTGCCACAGAAAACAGCATACACAAACCAGGACAGTGCATTCTTTAAGAATTTTGAGCATAGAAACAAACAGCTGTTTCCTTGCTCACCCTTCCCATATTTACTAGAATAAAAATCCTAATTGCTGTGGGTTTTTCACAGAATCACTGGGTTGGAAGAGACTTTTAAAATTGTTGAGTCCAGCCCATGCCCTTACACCTCAACTAAACCACGGCACTGAGTACCACATCCAATCTTTTCCTAAACAAATCCAGAGATGGTAACTCCACCACCTCCCCAGGCAGACAATTCCAGTACTTGATCACTCTTTCTGTAAAAAAACTTTTTCCTAATATCCAATCTATATTTTCTTTGATACAGCTTAAGGTTGTGTCCTCATGTTCACTTATGTTTCTCTGCCAGGAGAAAGAGACCAATCTCCACCTGACTACAACCATCTTTCAGGAAGTTGTAGAGAGTGATAAGGTCACCTCTGAGTCTCCTTTTCTACAAAACACAAGAATGAAAGGACACAGGCAGAAAACATAAAATTCGTATAGATCTATTATTTCTGTTACAGAAAATCCAATTCCCTAATTATTATAAATTTCAGGATCATTCTGATGTGCTATCAATGTCAGTTCCCAGAGAAAACTGTGACTTTAGGAAAGTAGAAAGTGAATGGTTTATGCAGGCTGGAAAGCAGATTTGTATATGACTTGTTTCCAATGGCCTTTAGTTTGGCTGAAGAGAACATTTTTAATAGATGTGCAGAAACACAGTAATCTATCTCTGCAGGATATCTCAACCAACAGAGTGATGTTGTCATTTAAAATGTTCTTTCAAAATTATTATTATACTAATAAGTTACATCAGTACAAGGCAATATTGTACTAGTACTGGTAATTATCTGGAGATTTGGTGGAGACAGCAGCCTAGCTCTTCTCTGCCATAAATTGGTTTAAAACATCAATAGCACATCAAAATATAGGAACTTGTAGTGGTGTATAAGTGGTATAAACAGTATGTAAGAATGTGCAGTCACTACCAGGAGCCCAAAAGAAATCCATTTTGTTCAAGACTGTCATTTAAGGGCAGGAAAAATAGAGTGGAACAGAACATTATAAGCAAAATTGTTAAGATAATCACTCTGTGATAACAGAAAATATCTCCAGCAAAGAATGAACACTAACTAATCCTACTTCAATACCTTTGCAATTTAAGAACTTCCACTTCTGAGGGCAGATGTGACAGGCCCCTTCTTCTTGCAGGACTATCCTCACTTTGCTCATCAGGAGCCTGCCTGTAGCAGCAGACCTCTCATTAGGGGTAGTAATGAGCCAAGACACAGACTCTTATTAAACAACATAAAAAGGGTCCCAGTTTATTCTTCTTTACAGCTCAGCCATCCTGACTGACTACAGCCAGCTCCCACTGCAGGGTCCAGCTGCAGGCTCTGACTGTGGCTGTTTCCTGCTCAACTGCAAGTATTGGTCTGCAGACTGTGGCCACAGCTTTCACCCAGCTCAGCTGTGACTGCAGGCTCCAGCAGCAGGCTGCGACTCCATCAGACCCAGACTGACCTCACAGCAGATCTTTTACTGCAGCAACTCTTTTCCTTGTTTTGTTCTTCTTAGTGTCTCTCTGGATCATTTCTCCTTCCTCAGGGCTCCTCTACCTCCTCAAGTCCCCTTTCTCCAGACCCTCTGCCTCCAAAATCCTTTTAATCACCAAGATCATTCCTTTTATCACACTTATCTCTATTAGTCACAGCTGACACCCATTAAGGGTAAGGCTCTTCCTTGGTAATTAGTACAACTGTGACTTACCAGGGGCAAGATCGCCTGTAATCACTTCTTCTGTAGCTACACCTGCCTTCACCAGTGCCTGGGGCAAAGCATGGTGGCAGCTGACCACTGGTGGGAAGCCTTCTGGAAGCCTTTACTGGAAGGAGACCCTGCAGCAGATGTGGATGGGTACAGAGGTTTCTGTGCAGAGGCTGTCTCCAAAGGCAGCAGCCACCCACCATCAGCCTTTGACAAACTTGGGATGGGGTTAAGTGGGAAAGGCAGGAAGGAGAAGCAGGGTCTGTGAAGGTGAAATAAGGAAGTGTGGAAGCTGCCATTGGGTGTCTTGCAGTGGGGGAAGTGCCCACCAAGGCAGCAGTGCACAGGCTGGTTGATTTTCTCTCAGAAATTCAGAGAGGTGCAAGAAATGTATTAACATAAGTCTGAGTTGGGAGAAGAACTGACAGCCAGGTGGAGAAAACAGCCCTGGAGGGAAATCCCCAAACAGCTGCATTGGAAAGGCTTCATGCTCTGGAGTAATCCAGCCTACAGCAGCACTAAAGGAACTGGAGAGAGAAAATTATCAGTGGGACACAGTGGTGTGCAATGCAACTCCTACCTCCATCAGGTGGAGCCTGGGTCTGACTGTGACACCAAAGAAGTGCACTGCAGGAAAAGAGTTGGCAGGAAGGCAGAATTAAGTCTCTGATGCATAGGGAGATGAGGTGATGAAGACAATCAGGCTTGAACAAACTTATCCCTGAAAAAGTTCACACAAAGGGAAGGGCTCAATATTTAAAACATTGCCAGGATGCACTTCCTGGCACTGGAGTTGGAGGCTGTGGAAGTTAGGGATTCCCACGGCTCAGAGGTGTTTGTGCTGTTCACAGGGATCCTGATGGTGCCAGCTGCAATGTGGACTGTGGGTGCCCTAATGCACCTAGGGTCACCATGACAAGCTGCAAGCAAAGGGAACACCATGTGTGTGACACATGCTAAGGAACAAAGCAATGGCAAGGTCTTATGTACCTCCTCCAGTTTTGCAAGTCTGTGAAGAAATGTGGGAAGAACAAAGCCAGATGTGTTTTCCAAGCAAATGAATATTGTGTGAAGCAATGTGTGATGCAATGTGTGACTTCCAAATTGGAATTAGGATGGTATATAGTTGATTTTTTGTCAGTTTTTCTGGGCTTAAGCTACTTTAATTTTATACTTGTTTTCTGCTTTCTGAAGTACTGCTAAAGGATACCATGATTCAAACTAAATAGTTTATCTGCCTTCAGCATCTGCATTTCTGTGGTTCTGTGCTCTTCACAGTAACACAGAGTTATCAGCACACATTGGGTGTACATCCTGTGACCACAAAACCACCCTGTTCTGTTCCCCATGCAGAATGGCAGAATGCCCATACAGCCTGCACACACTTGTGTGTCTCGCAGTAGAGCATCAGGATGTGGAAGGCAGAAACACTTGCTGGAGCCTAAGTAAGAGCATTAGAGCAGACACTGGACATCAGCCTATGACTCTGGAGGAATCATGGCACTAGAATAGCTACTAGACTTCAAATTGTAGCCAACACTGGATTTAGATAAAACCACAGGCATTGATTTACTGTATAATAGAGGGAAAAGCTGGCATAAATGTATACTATGTATTATTGCTTTCTTAACATGGTTACACCAACATTGAATAAAATATCAATCCACTCATCTGAACAAGCAAAACAGCAAACCATCAAAAGAGGGAATCTAGCCTAATTCTTCTTTGTGAAAAAATGTTCCCTCCCCCTCAGCCCCTTACATGTCCCACTGAGCAAGAACAAAACTTTTCAAAACAATGATGGTCAAAGAATTTCAAGTCCTGTATCTGTTTTCATTTAGCAAGTACTTACCAAGCTATTTGAGATGTTTTAAAGAGGCATTTTTGCCCCCCTTTTTAGTAGACAACTTGCAGAACCTACTAGTACAAATGTAGTGACCATTAATTTGATATATCTGAAAAGAGTAGTTGTAGCTTAAATTGAAACATAGTCATTTGCATAGAACCTTATTCTATTCTATTCTATTCTATTCTATTCTATTCTATTCTATTCTATTCTATTCTATTCTATTCTATTCTATTCTATTCTATTCTATTCTATTCTATTCTATTCTATTCTATTCTATTCTATTCTATTCTATTCTATTCTACTCTATTCTATTCTATTCTACTCTATTCTATTCCACAGAACTGATGCAATTGTCTTAATAAAATCTAAATAAGTATCAATACTGTTTTATCTTTATCAGAAGAAATGAAACTGGCACCCACAGGTGAGAAGAACCATGTATGTTTTATACAAGGCAGTATTCTAAGCTTTCTATTCTGACTTCTAAGCCAAAACACTATATTTCTGGTGGTACGCCATGGGCTCCATAGTTCAAGTTGTTAAAAAAGTACTTCCAGAGAGTATCACTATGTGTACCAAAACCATTCTGACAGCAAAGCTGATGGCTGTATTGATGTTTTGCTGCACCTGTGAAGGAAATTCAGAGATATCCTTTGAAAAACCAAGGAACAGAAATTGTAACAAACTATATTTCATTTGTATATTGTGGACTCATTTTGTCACAAAGGGAGGAATAAGGTTGCCTTGTGCAGGCATAGATAGATTCTGAACTCTCTTCCGAAGACATTTTTCCTCTACTGAGGATATAAATCCTAATTTACAATTACAGCACACAGAACAATTTATTACAGTTAGCATTTTTTCCTGCAAGTTACTCAGTTGCTGATTTAATATATTAATTCGTTTTCCAGAACTCTTCTGGGGCAGAGCCATGACTGTTCTTAAGTAATTCTTGGCAAGCCCAAGCAGTAATTACCACACATGCTGTGGCCTCAATGTGTTATAATCTCTACTTTTAATATAAAAGTTCTTAATTTTCTGTTCACAAAAGCCATGATATTGTTTTCATGTCCCAGTGAACACTGCTCTAAAGATATTATTTCAGGAGGTATGCACAAGCATGTTGCTAAAATAAGACTGGATTCAGAGTCATGACAAAAATACACATTTGCACGTTCAAAACATGTTACATATGACTATTCTCAAATTTGTTTAGAATGCATTCTTTCTGTTGCACTGCTGCCAGCAAACATATTTTATTAGAATATTCCAGTGGGATTACACAGAATGAAGGCAAACACAACCAAAACAAGTCTATTTTTATGAGATCAAATATTCACAGAAATTCTTTGCCATGTTAATGAAAACCTTTTTATTCTATTCTGAGAGGATTTTCTAGATCCACATGTATTGTTTCTGCCAAGACGTTGTGTAAACCTGTAATGAGGTAGTGTGGAAGAAGCAAAGTCATGTTTATTTGCACTTGTGGTGTGACTCAGCCAGGTTTACAAGGCAAGGTACCATTCCTCTATAGAGCAGCTTTGTTCATGTAATAAATGTTTACAATCACAAATTATGACAGACCTTACATGTCTTAATAATTTTTAATAAATGAATTTAATTAATTAATTTAATTATTTAATTTCATTTTATTTAAATTTAATTTTAATAAATTATTAGAAATTATTAATTTTTTTAAAATGCTGCAAAAGGTGTTCTAGACATCAACAGCACCCGGGATAAATCTGTGTAGTAAATCATTTAAATTGGAGATCATGAAAAATAACAAATTTACTATAAATTTGCAAAAATAGCTGGTTTTAAAGGATGAATGATGGCAATGAAGAAGGTTTGACGAGTAACTGTGCTGGAGTTCCTTGAGGATCTTGGCATCACTTTTGTTTTAAATTATTTAGCAGACTGTAGAAAGGAAACCTGAACGTGATGTCGATGCAACAAGGTATGCTGTTATGATGATAGAGCTGGAAGGAATTGCCAAGGCAATTCCAGCTGAAACCTGGTGTACCATAGAGAAAAGACTGTGAGGGGAAAAGGAAAATTATAAAAGCAGTATGAAATTCAGTACTGAAAATAGGATGACACATACAAGGGATTAATCATGGTATCCTGATACAAGGAAAAGACCTTTTGCTGCAAGTGATTCTGGCAAAGAAAAATGTAAGTACCTCTCAGCCCATGGGAGGTTTGCTGTGTATCACAGGCATAACACAGACACAGACAAAGGCTTGAAGGTGGCATCAGTGTATGCTAAATGTAGTATTTCCACTAGAAATGGGGAAGGTCATACCCGTTTAAAATTCTTTAACTGTAGTACAGTGCATATCTGAATCATTCATGCTCAGAGGTACTGAAATGTAAAATGAAATAATGAGGCAAATTAGGATTCTGTTATCAGAAAAAGAGAAAAGATTCACTTTGCATCTTTGTGAAATAGAAGTTGGAGGTGGTTCTCTACACTGTACTGTGCAAATACATCAGAAGGAATACACCTGAAATGGGGAGCATGTTATAAATCTTCAGACCCACAGTCTTCTGGAACAACCTAACAGCTCCATCAGCACTAGGGTCTCTCTTACCCAGAGGCTTTCTATCTTCCTATCTGCATAGTGACAAATATTGTACTCTGATAAAATGTTCACAGAAATAGTTACTCACAGGTTCAATGGTCAGGTGGCACAGACACGCCAGCTGTGCACTGGATCCCTTGGGCATTTCCTGGTGGTTTATGAGGAGTAGTTGTTTTAGTTAGAGGTCATAGCTTGCACAGATGTTCTGTTTTACTGGTGAACAGGAAGATGCAGGTTGGATGGATGGATGGATCCAGCCCATGGGACATGTTGGGTTACAGGGCTATCAGAATACCATTAATACATAACCACTTCCTACCCTTTACTATGGCATTCATTTGCACAAACAGAGCAGAAAGCTAAGAAGAAAGTATACAAAGAGTAGTTACTATCTAAGAAATAGAAGAGAAGAAGTACAGTCAATTAGACAACAGCAGGTCTAGTGAGTCAGTGGCAGTACCACAAAGTAGCATCTGCTGATCACTACTGTATGACACCACAGCAGTGAGCAATCTTGCCTGTTACAGCCATCCTGGCATCAATGGCACAGACACCTCTGCCTTCCTCCAGCCTCATCCCCCCACCTCACATCTCTGTGTAGCATTAACAATATTTTTCCAGGAGCCTGGAGGCTCCTGAGCCTTCCCTTTTCCCACAACACAGAAAAGTCAGGCAACAAAACCAGAAGAGCAGTTCTCCAGTGGAGGGGAGTGTGACTATGCTTGCTGATCATGAAGCCAGGTAAGAGGTGCAACAGAGCATGGGCAGGGTCTCAGGAGGACACAGTGCTGCACAGGCACCTCTGCATACTTGTGCTCTTCACTGCTCTGTGGCTCACAGTTTCTTTTACCAGGAGACACATTTTATCAGAGCTGCTTTATTTTTCAAGAGGCCATACTCTGCAAGCGTCCATGTATTCAAGAGAAAAATAAATTGCCTTGTCTTTTGCCACATATTTTAAGTTGTCTAAAACATGACAACAAGATTCTGAAAATCCACAATCAGGACACGGTCAGAACATAGGACATTTTTTGAAAGAGAGGTATGTGAAATGTCATTAGTCACTGGGATGTCACTATGTCAGTGGAGCTGTCAGCTCTCTTTTACAGAACAAACTAACAAGCATAGGTCTAAAAGGTGACATTCTGCACTAGGATACACAAATATGATCTTTATGGGTTTTTTTTAAAGATGACAATTCATGCACTCTAGGTCACAAAAAGCTCATGTTGCAAAGTAGCTCAAGAATACCAAGTAGCTGGCAGCAGGTTTATTCTTCAGAGGTAGGAGAGTGAGAGATGGGGATAATGATTCACTGTAAATAGTTACAACAGGTGGGGAATTGCTAACAGCCTTTGCATGCTGGCAGGGATGACATGTAAGCATTTACACCTCCAATCAATATTTACACCCAGTTCTTGCCCTCGGCCATGAAGAAATGGAGTCACAGCCAGCTCAGAACTCCCTACATAAACCAAAATGTATTTTGAAAAATTTTGAGAAGCAATAATTCTCAGAACTCCTTCTCTAAGCTGCCTTACCTGCTACCTTATTTCTAATCACCTAAGGAAGATGGTGCTGCCTATATTTTTAGATTTACCATCTTAGCCTCACAAAGCACTTGAATGTTTTCCCATTTATACAACACATTACATATAGTTTTTGCTTAACAGCAGGGTTGAAGCTTTTTCCAGTCCAATTTTCAACCTCTTCTGTGAGAAGAGTGAGAAAAGTCCTGAAAGGCAAATTTTCAGTTTTACCTCAACATTTCACTTTAAAAAGCCCTCAAGATTTGTAAGTATAAGCAAGGAAATCTTGGAGCATTTGGCTTTAAAGATGCATATTACACAATGTTAAGTATTACCATCAGTGCTGTTTATACAACTACCATTTACAAATCAGACTAGGCATCACCCAGATTTTTAGATATAGTTTTTGGACCCTTGGCCTAAAAAAGAGCTAATCTGTAAAAGATTTCCAGAAAGCAGGGCTCATCTGAAGCTTCCTCCAAGATGTTAGGGCATCCATGTTAGGGAATTTTGTCACAGATTTTTCTAAAATTATGTCCTAGAAAGCTCATTGAAAAACCTACTTTCTCCCTTTTTTTCTCAGGCCTTCATATATATTTTATCCAAATATACTTAAAGATAGGCTTTTTTGTTAATATAGAGTGCTATTGCAAACTTCTATCAACACTGATTATCAGTGAATTTTTTTTTCCAACACTAGGATGTTATTTCCACAGAGAAGGAGGCTGGTAGAAAGCATGTGATTGAACTGTTTAATCAAAAACTGGAAGCACAACTAATATAAAAAATCTCAAAAATCATTCTAAACTCTTCTTCTCAGGCAAGCTTCAGCAGTTTCTACAGCTCCCCTTACTACAACCTTCACAAAAACCCCTCTTCAGGTGATTTGCAAACACATAAAACAAGATGAACTGGGTCATATTTGGCAGCTCACAGTGCTGCCATACTCTCTTTATATCTAGGCACTCAAGTACCACACCTAACTTCTCTCTACTACAAGAATTCATTTACATAAAGTAAACAAACTGTATCTCTACCAGTGGTACCCATGGAGCTGTGCCATTCATAGATGCTTGTGACATGGAGAAGTTGGCATGTTTGCTTGAGAATAAGCATCATATTAATTAAAAATATTCTCAGGGGAACAAAATATAAGCCACAGCAATTGAACTGTGTGGCCTCTGACCTGTTGTTCAGAAATCTCTGGGACAAAGCCAAATGAAGTATAATTAATATGCCTGGGAACCCATAAACAAACAAAAAGGGCAGGGTGGGAAATGGGATTTCAAAGTCCTTTACATGTAGGTTTATCTGAGTTGATAGCTAATAAATACCTTCGGAATTGCTTATCTGTTGAAAATTATTTCCCTTCTGGAAGCAGTGTTTCTCTAGAGACAAGTTGTGTTATGCATGAAGCAGAAAAATATATTTTTTTCTTAAAAGTAGGAGTGCCAAAAATTTTTAAGCTGAAGTCAGTGAAGATTTTTGACTAAAATTGCATGCATCTGAAGTGGAGATGCACTTTGTACTGAAGTCTTCCCAAGGGTGATTGCAGCTTCAGTCAGAGTGGGGATCATGGGGACATACTAAAGAGCAGAGTACCACACACATGACACTCCATAGCTGAACTGGAGCCTAACCAAGCCAAATACCTTTAATTCTTTTCCCCATTACTTTATGCAACAGACAAAGCTAGAAACAAGTAGGTGTTAATTTGGAGTAGCTTCTTGTCTAGCTGTCATTTAGCCCAGGAAAATCTGTCATTCCATCCAGGTGAGTAAGAGCTATCTTGAGTAACAGTATGAGATTTTCCTAATTTCACCTCTGCATTTCCTTCCTCAAAACATGCTTCATTCCACACTCTACGGAGATCTGCTACCAATTCAGCATCTCTTGGCAATGTAATGAGGATCCTGATTCCATATGGAATTAAGTTGGCAAATGCTATTAAATAAAGTCATAACTTCAAACCCAGGAAAGTGCAGTGGAAGAGCAGTGGAAGTGCTAAATATATACAATTCTGTGCATAATTATAAGTCTGGTCAGATAGGCAAAGAGATCAAGATGAGCAAGGAATTCCTATCTGGTCTCTCACCTTGCATTTCAAAATAAAGCAGCCCTCTCAAAAAAATAGTAAAAACTAACAAAAACTAGGTGGTGGAAAAAGTACCTGCTTTCAACTTTAATGTGTGGCCACTTGCCTTTAAATCACAGCATCTAATTAGCAGATTGGCAGTTAATACTATTGTCATGTCACTGAAACATTAACTGAATATAGGGAAATAGTACAGCATCCTTTTATCCTGTTGACTGAAAATAGTCTTATCCATTAAATAATTTGCCTGGCAGAAGATTTGTTTTTACAGTCTGAGCTACTATCAAATACAAAAGAAAAATATGTTTAAGTTGAATGGCAGGCATTGGTAGTGGAAGAGGGAAGAAATGTGGGAATAAAACACAGCTGACTATGTTCTCCATTTTTAGTGTACATAATTGTTCCAAATATTCTTTTTAAGTTTGAGATCAGGTGTGTTGGTTGGCCTAAAAGGCATTCTCACCACAACTGAAACATAAAAAAATTTTATCTTTCAGTGTTACCTTTTCCAACTTTAATTAAACTTCATTCAGCTTAAATCCCCTGTGACTCAGCTCTGACAATACAGTCACAAAAAATATCATTATGTCAGCATCATGCTGAAGACAAGCAGCATCAAAGTTTCAAAACAAATGAATAAGCAACTCCACACTGTTGTATTTATCAGAATTGGTCCTGCATCTACTCTGATTTACTCTGGTTTAGTATCAGACAGATGAAGGAAAAAAGCTCATGGAAGATGGAAAACCACTGTGGGACCTTACCTATATTGTATGTCTGGACTAAAAACCTAAAGCACATAAGTGTTCTGTGACTGGGAGTACAGTAAGATTGGGTAAGATTGCTGGCATGCATGCCAAAATACTCCACTGCCCAAATCTTCCAATAGAGTAGGAAATATTAAATTTTATATTCAAAGAAAATGTGGTCAAAATAAATTTTCTTTATAGCAGCACTATTAGAAAATTATGGAGAAATGTTCTGTATCTGCACCTTCCCTTTTTAATTTAAACAATGTGATTTTTAATGAACTATATAAATACTAAAAGTATTTATATAAGTTTAAAGAATAAAAAGAAACTCAGAAAATTATGTGCAAAAGCAAAGAAAATAGAAGAAAAATCCTACAATAATGAAAAATATTTTCGAAAACTACCAACGGAAAACAAGCAATTTACATTTACAGTGTCTGTATGTAAAGAGATGATGTGGTAACAAAGGCAGAATAATGATTGCAGAATAATTACAAGCATCTTTGTTTCAAAAGCAGAAAGGTAAGGTCAGTCCCACATTTTGGGTATTCTGGAAGACATGCCTAGCTGTGTAAAGCAGCAGTTTTGCCTGAGAAAATGTCTGAATGAATTTTTTTTTCAGCATTCATTCTGGATGTCTTAGTCAAAGAAGAAAGAGCAGAATCCTTCACACTACAAAGGACAATGCCATTTTAAGATGCTGATGTGTTTGTGATGCACAGCATGCTGATGACATCTGACCTAAAATTCAAAGGCCTATTTCAGAAGTACAGGTTATTTCATAGAATCATAAAATAATGGAAAAGACTTCAAGATCATAGTGTCCAAGACTAGCACTATCAAGTCCACCACCAAATCACATCCTTAGGTAGCACATCTACATGTCTTTTAAATATCTGCAGGGATGGTGGTTCCATCACATCCCTGGGCAACCTGATCCAGTGCTTCACAATCCTTTCAGTGAAGAAATGTTACCTTTTGTCCAATCTCAACATCCTCTGGTACAACTTGAAGCTATTTCCTCTCTCTTCCTATCCCTTCCTGCTTGGCAGAAGGGACTGACCTTATTACTATGTTCTTTCAGGTCAAGGGTGATAATGTAGCTGTAGAGAATGATAAAGTTTCCTCCTGAGTCTTTTTTTTTCTGCAGGTAAAACAACCTCAGTTCCCCCAGCTGCTCCTCACAGGACTTGTGTTCCAGAACCTGCATGAGCTCCATTGCTCTACTCTAAACATACTCGAACACTTCAACATATTCCCTGTAGTGAGGAATCCAGAGCTGGACACAGGATTTGAGGGGACAATGCCTAGTACAAAGGGGCAGTCTCTGACCTAGTTCTGCTATGCTAACATTATTGCTGCTACAGGCCAGGATTGGACTTCCTGACCACCTGGACACAGCTGGCTCCTGTTCAGCCTCTGTTGATCAGCACTCCCAGCATCTTTTCTGTCAGGCAGCTGTAGTTCTGTAGTTCTGCTCTTGTGTATGGGGTTGCACAGAGGGTTATGACATATGGATCATCCTGAAAGAGCCTGAAGTTATCCTTCCTACATTAGTTTCAGCAAACCTCTAATGAGCTTGCTGGGCTTTGAGAATTCCTTTCTGTGGTACCCAGCTTTTCCTGCACATGACCAAGTTCCATCACCATTTTTCTTTTCGCACATTCAGTTACCTTGTATCATGCTCTGATAATTTGGGGGGAAACTCTCCCAACTGGAACAATAAGACGATAATTTGGAGATTATGAAAAATTTTACTGTCCTGCAGACTCCAGCACTTACTTTTGAATCAATGTCCCCAGAAAACTTTTTTAGTTGTAAATTGTAACGTATTAAAGAAAGGGTATCATATGTTCTTTCCTTTGACTTTCATACCTTCAGTAGAATAAAGAATAGGAAATTCATCAAAAGTTTCTTCTTGTGAACTACTAATTCAACTATTTGTACACACACACACACACCACCATTTCTTTACCATGACTAATGTAACTGTCAAGCACCAAGTTACGTCATTTAACATTTGATAAAGTGTACTTCAAGAGAATTGCAACAATACTTTTTCATAAGAATTAAAGCTAATACATTGTCTTTATGTTCTAATATTTTTCTCTAATGTAAACTCTTTTATTAGTAAATAGACTAGCATAGTTCATGCTGTGCTTAGATGTTGTGCCAACGTCACCAGACTCTGCAGAGAGGACTGTGTGAAAACAGCAATGCTGCTTCTAGATCTGAGATAGCTTTGTACAACCACAAAGATTTTTTCATCCCACCAGTAGCTCTGATATCATAAAAGGACTCAGATCTACATGCAAAACCAGCTGCAGAGTGTTTGCTTTTTCCATACTGATACCCTAATGCAAATAGGAAGGAAAACATGTCACAAGGGACAAAATTTTAATCCCGAAAACCTAGTACTTTTCCCAATCCTGGTTGTGTTAATCTGTTTGATTCAAAATTCCCCAGGTACCGAATGCATCTGAGGAGAAAATCTACTGTGAGCAGCTTTGTGTCTATTTCCTGTTCAACTGCAATAAAGAGCCAAACCCATGGGAAGCCATTCTTTCAGCACACCTCCCACCTATCAACCTTGACTCTTCAGAAAATGACTAAAATTTTACAGAAAAGAATTAAGATGATGGGATTCTGGTTTTATAATTAAGATTACTTGCCAAACTCCCTTGCCTCAGATGGATGGGCTAACCACTGAGATAAATAATCATGCTTTCAGTTTGCTATGTTACTTACTCTTTTGTTCTTCCTTCAGAAGGACACTATGTCAGCAGGAAGGATTCTTCCAAACAAAAAGATCCCATCAGCTGCTAGATCAAACATTTTTCTGGAGAGAAGATCTGTGTGTTTTTTAAATCCTTTGATTGGAAAGAGGAAACTAACTCAGGTCTCCTACTCCTAAACCCAGAGGGTTTTTTTATTATAGGCTATTCTATAAATATTGACTAATGCTTTCCCACCATTTTTCTCTACAAAGGAACAGTGAACTCCCTGCTCAGATGATTAACAGATAAAGGTGACTACCTAGAGAAGGAAGCTCAGATTTGTGGAAGCCAAACACTAACTAGCTTCAGGAAGATTCAGGCTACCCATTCTTCAGTAGCTTTACTAAATACCTAATGAGTTTGCTGGACTTTGAGAATCTCCTTCTGAAGTATCCAGTTTTGCCCATGCATGGCCTACTTCAGAACAAAATTCCTTCATGTTTTCTTATATACTTCTACTAACACACTCTGACTAGTCAGTGAGGAAGTTAAAGTTTCTGTTAATTTAGGGGTGCAATTGTGTCACTGCACATGAAGCTAGAAGTGATCACAGGCAACAACTGGTCTTTGACAACAGTCAGAAGAAGGAGATTGTGGGGAATAAAGCATGCACAGAACTTGCCCAACATGATTTCCCAGCCTCTAACACCATGTGCCTGGACCATTTATTGAAATAGACATGTTCTCAGTGTATTTAGTAATCTTCAGTGGATTCCCATTCCAAGAAGATAACCAGCACCCTTTTGGTAAGGATATCATACAATATAAACCAAAGTGTTATACAGTAAGTGAAGTACATTCACATAGTCTAAAGACTTCAGAGAGCCTTGTTCTTCAAGTCTGGAGTGATGATATGCTCATGCCAAGGCACAGCAGTCCAGTCTCCTAACTCTGGACCAAACAAAACCTCATATCTTCATTATACTTTAAGCCAGTGGAAGTCTGGTGGACTTATAATAAAACTCAAGTGTGTAAGTGGTGGAGACTGTTTCACAAAGTCCAAAAATGAAACCACTTCTTTTGCCCTCTTCATCTGAAAATTGTTTACTTTTACAGCCATCTCTTGCCTTTGGGATTATATTTGCTTCCTTTAATCTGCAGTGATCTAGCTATAGATAAAACATATAGACCTCGACTGAAACTATGATTGATTTGACATGGTGGTCTATATTCCCAGCACAAAAAGCCATCACCTTTGACTTCTTCTTGTATTTTTCTAAACTTTTTTTTTAATAACAGAACTCAAGTAAAGCTCAGCTGAAAGTTTCCATCTTTCCGGAGACAGCTATCCATTTACCATTTCATTTCATTCATGGTTTGTACAAATAAACACAGGTCTTAAACCAGAATTCACTTCATGGAATTCCCTCTGATGTTTAGTATGGACACAAAATTGTATTACTTAAACTGCAGTCCATGTAGTTATCACTGTAGGCAGACTATCAGAAGAGATATTTGTTTAAGAAAGATATCCATCCTTTCTTCTGGAAGAAGTCTTCACACTGAAAATATTACCCTTGTTTGTGAAACATCAGTGGAGATGCCAAAGTAAAGAAGAATTAAATACACCCTTAAAAGTTAGCTGAACTGCTCTGGAAAAATATATACTAAATCCTATATATCAAATCATAGTAACTTTCATGTGTTGGAGGTTTGGAATCTTTTTCTATAAAATTAAACCTTAGAATTGCACAGTCTTTTAAAATGTGCTTTCCTAGCAAACCAGCAGCATAACACAATAGTACCATTCATATCTGTCTGGTACGTTTAGCTTAAGCCTTATATGCAATTGCCTTATTAAATTACCTGGTACTTTCTGGTATTTTGCTTAGTTTTGCCATAATAGAGAACCAATGCAGCTGTTCTTTCAGTTTTGAAATTTGTTCCTGGTTTTTTTTTTGCTCTTTTTTAAGCTTTGCTGGCTGCAAGCCAGTGAGTGACATGAAACAGTTCAAACATTGACTACAATTTTAATAAACAAGTGCCTGCAAATTAGGTCTACATTTTCATCTGTATGTTGAATCTCACTTTTCAAATGTCAAGGAGCAAAAGTTCTTGTATTTTTTTTTCTTGGAACAACAAGATAAATCTAGGAAGCTGATGGCTCTAGCCAAATACAAATACAAACACAAATATATTGTGTTTTCTTAAAAAAAAAACACAAGCTTTTTTCTCTTAAAACATATAAAGGTTTGAAGAATTATTATAGAAAAATAGTAGCTATAGTTAACAAACACTGCTTATATTATCTAGTAAGGGCTTGAATATATTGTCTGTTTTCTTTAGACTAATACACATCTCAGCTATAAGCTGATAACAAGAAGCCAAGAAATCATCCAGCAAATTAGTTAGCAGGAGAAGCAGGGTAGAGGCAAAGGAATGAACTGTTACTAGGTAAGCAAGCTTACATCTGAACTATATTAATTATTGCAGGAAAACTTAGTGATGTATTGTCACAAGGCCTCACATTTCCTGCTGCACCTCACACCTCAGTTTGTAGTCGCACACACACAGGTGTGTTGGGGATGTGTGGTGATGCTAGGACTCATGTTTGCCTGGCTCCACTAAACCTAGGCTGTAAGGGTATCGTGACCCATCTGCAATCCCTCTGCTAGCACAACAATCAATCTCACAAGCAGAAAGGGAACACTTCTGACATGCCTTCTACAATGCAGATGTATCCTTCACCCCCAAGACTCATATATTTATTTTCCATTTTGCTCTATGGCAGGCACAAATTACTTTTTAGGTTTATGTGAATTCCCGGCTGACCAGTCACAGAAGGCTTTTGTGGATTTCAGCTGTACGTCCCTTTCTGTGACTCATTTTGTTCGTAAACTACACGGCTCTCTCACTGCAAGACTGGTATTTGCCTACGGGCTGTGTTCTGGCACACTAAGATGCTCTTAAAACAATCACTGTTGTTGGCAGCCAGACACATGTGCAAATTTCTCCCTTCCCCTGATGCAGTGGCCAAAATAACAGAGCCCTACATTAGACCCACAGAACCTCTTGGAGAACAGATGTCCCATGCAGAACTATCCTGGCTGCCCATAAAAGGCACCTCTTGGCCTGGTGTTTGCCCCCTGCAGGGAGGAGCACAACAAGTTTGGGTGTTATCCAAACACAAGGAAAGTTGGTTAATGCCACTATTATTTCAACAGATGGGCATAACTCTGAGCTGATCACAGGCTGTGTTTTGACATAGTTGCCAGCAGTAGTATGCCCAACTGGGTGAGTCAAAAGGGTCTGTCAGTTTTGAGCTTTCTTGCTCCTAGTTAAAGACATGCCCTGCTGCTAATCTTGCTTTCCTCAAACTAGATTAGCTTTAAGGCATTCAAATGCCTATCCCATGGCTTCACAAAAGCATTCCTTATCTCAGGCCTTAAACATCAGGCACAGTACTGCCAGGCCAGTGTGTGGTCACAGCCCCTGGCCCATATCTTTGTTCTTGTCTCCCCACAGTATCTTGGCTGGATAAGTAGCTGGGATGAGCCTCCTCTTCTCTAGTGATGGGAACCGTATGCCAATTAGGCTAATACTTACATGGATGTAAGCACAGAATTCTTGTTGGCAGTCAAATGCTAGGATGAGTCACACCTCCACAGCTGACTAGAAGGTGAGCTGTCAGGGGCTACCATGACAGCAAAATGCTAGACACACTAATGCCTGTTAATTGCTGTGCTGCTTAAAAACAGACTAATAAGATGTGTGTGATTCAAACCCCTGCAGTGTCCAGTTGTCTGCCTGCCTTGCTCGAGGTCTCATTCTTCAGTCATAACACTGCCACATGTCGACCTGACTTCTGACATCCAAGGCTGGTTCTGGCAGTCATTTCTGCTAGCCTCAATGCCACTTGCTCAGAAAGCAGCTCCCAGCAGAAAGAAAATTTATGTCACTTGACAGTGCATATTGCTGGGAGACATAATTTTCTTTCTCTCTTAGTTGTTTTGTCCATTACTGCTGTTTTTATGCATTATTGGGTTTTACCTTTTACCTGTAGCCACTGCCCTTAGAGATGATTCATTGATGAAAATCTCCCAGAAGTAAATGTCACTCTTGTTCCTGCCACACGGCAAAAAACACTGATTAGTCATAGAAGCCCCAGTTTACCCCCACACCCCTCAATCCCAAACAACAATTCTAGGAGTGTGTCATTTTATCGTTGTTCCCAGTTGTTTATTCCTGGATGGCTATTTCCCTGAAATGTTCATCTTTTCTGTGAAGCAGAGTTTCTTTTTAAACTCACATTAATGATGTGTACATTAGGCAATTTTGCTGCTCTCAAGCTATACTAGTTGCATTTCAAATTAATTTCCACTAACACAAACAATCAAGTTCTTTCAAAATAAAATCAACAAAAGCTGAATCTAGTAATTATCCCTAGAAAAAAGCAGACAAAAAATGGAAAGAAAAAAAAAAAAAAAGCATTTTACTTGTGCCCACTACTGTCTTGGGGTTTTTGTGATATACTATTAAATTGCTGCATGGGGAAACTGAACAAAGACATTATTAAAACCAAGATTTTATTTCCTTAGGACAGGTCATAAAAGGAAATTAGTAAAAGAGTAATACAGAATCTGCATGGGAGTTGAGATAAAGCCTTAGAGAAAATGACAGCAAAAAGAAAATTAAAATTTTCAGGTAGAATAATCAGTGTGTTTAAAAAATAAGCAAACAGCCATGGAAACATGCTTTCACCTTTTCTAAGTATCAATAAACAAATACTGGGAACTATTTTTTGTATGATTAATTAATGTTCTGCATTACAAACATCTGATCTCCTGTTTGTGGCTGTGCTTTATGAATGCCCACTAGTCACTCATTTTATTTCACAAAGGGAAGGAAAATGTTGAATTTTGATCTCTGACAGCTGCATACAAGTCATTTCAGGAGAGATTGCAAGCACCCAGGAAACTGGAGTAGGGGTAAAAAAGCTTCAGAGGATCACAAAGGCTATTTGCTGTTATTTCTGCAGAGCAGTGCTGCAGCATGCCCTTGTTCACACCATCTGTCAGACTAGGGGCATGTCAGAACGTCCTGCACCTTCCACTCAGTCCATAAACCCAGTTGTCTCAGCAGAGGAATCAGGGGATGGCAGTAGTGCCCAGTGTATAAGCAAGTCTCAAAAAACTGTCACAGCACCCAGTTATACCCATATAGTCCAAAAAATGGCCATCTTATTTCTAGTGGTAATTGAATCGCACACAATTATTTTCTTTTGAGAGCATTTAGCTAATGCATTGCTTTATTTTGATCAGCAATTATGTAAACATTAACAGAAATATAACAATGGAGTCATTTTTTTCAGACTTAAAAACTGGAACTATAAATATTGAACCATTAAAACACCATAGTGTTAAAGACCAGCTACATATTAAATACTTTTAAAAGAATTTGAATTTACCTGTTATGTTTTTATTTCTATTTTGCAATTATGGTGTTTATATACAAAGAGGTATTCATTGTTCTTTCAAAAATTGTTCTCAATTACACTGACCTAAAATTTTACTAGAATAATACAGAAAATCATAATGAACCACAGGAAAGTGAGTTGCTTTACATACTGTATCTCAATAAAATCCTCCAATCTCCTTTCCCTGGAAATGAGACATAAATGCTGTGAAATTCATTCTAAGAACAGGAAACTCCTCTCTAGGTAGATTCATACATGCAGGAAACCTGCCTCAGAGGTATGGAAATACAAATGGCATGGAAAATAATACCTATTAAGAGAGGCCTGGTATTATGCTTTCTGCAACTGTGGGAAGAGTCAGGTAGTTGAATTAATCTGCAGCTAACAAATTTCCAGTTAATAAAAAATTTTCACTGCTTCTTCTCACATTAACACTTGACACTGTCCCCCAAGAGATACACCACTTTCATTCAACTACAGGTCGCATCCGTACTCTTCTCTCCCTGCTGCAAAAACAAACAGAACCTGCTTTATCCCCGTCCTGCTAAATAGAGATGTTGAAACAGATTGCTTATGTCCATTTTTATTAATTAAGAGCTAGTTTTAGAGGTCATACCCTTTTCCCCCAAATGCTAATCCCCTGAGCTCTTATCACCTTGTTAAATGTTTAATGTTGTGAGCATACACTGGTGAAAGCTGGGTCAGGTCAGTGACCTCCCTGATGGGGGAAGAGGCCAATATTGGAGATGTAATGTACATCCCCCAAGGGCTGAGGGGGAGGAGGAGGCAAAACAGCTGCTAATCTGCCATAAAAGAGTGACAGCACATGTTCATCTTAATTTTTGCAATTCCTCTCTCTTTATTTTCTCGTGTGTATGTATACCATTTCTCAATTTAGTGTGGCCCTAGAAAACTAGACAGCTCTACGAAAATAATTAATCTCCTTTTCTCTAAAGAGACATGTAAAATATGATCAGAATTTTGACCAATAAACGGGCAAAGAATTCACTGGAACATTGTCAGCACAACCTGGTTTTTACACTGAAAACGACAGAGGATCTTTCAAAGAGTGGAGTTATGCCAGTTTGCATGTTCAGTTTTGGGTATTTTGCCTGCAGGAAATAGACACATGGAAGCTAAAGCCAACTACAGAGATATTCTCATTAGCTCAGAGAAACTGTCCTTATATCCAGACAATAATCCACTTTCATCAAAGAAACAGATTTACTGAACAAAGCTGTTCTCAACCTTCTTTAACTAGGACATTGTATAGGAAGATAGGGATGAGGTGAAAGGATTTTTTTATTGTAATTTAGATTTTTCTGCCATTTTACATTATTTTATGGCAAAGCAGAGAAATTATTATTTGTGCAAGTTAAAAACTGAGGATCTCGTGCATTAAGGTTTAAGGATATATGCAATTAAATGATCCAAAAACTTAGACAAACGTGAAACAAAATGACAATGAACTCATGAACTTTAAGAATATTTTGTTCTGACAAACAGCATCGTGAGAAAAATTTGTCCTCTTCTAACAAATAAAACTTTTTTTTTTTTCCTGTGCAGTCCTGATCAACCAAAGGAATGAGAATATTTGGATATGGTTGTTGGAAGAGACAAATCTCTATTTGTCATCTTGCATCTCACACAAATTGATTTTCCCTGACTTTCACTTTTGAGTTTTCCCAGATTTCTTATGAGAAGTTGTTTACCTTCTTTATGCCCTTTGCTCATTTAAGTCCCTCTGCATCAGGATGATGGCATGTCACTTTCATAAGACACAGAGATTCAGAGAATAACTCAGGCTGGGAAGCATTTTTGGAGGTCACCTGATCAGATCTCTGCTCAGGCCATCACTTTCAGTTGAATTTCAAGTACCCCCAAGGATGGAGAGTCCATAGCCTCTCTGGGTAACATTTGCCAGTGTCTGATCACCTCATGCGGGGAAAGCCCTCAACATTTGATCAGAATTTTGTGTCCGTGTTGTGACTTGTGTCTGTCTCCCTACCCTCACACCTCGGTTAACACAAGAGAAAACAAAAAACCCTTGGCCACATTGTGAGTGTGACTGAGACAAGGCAGCCAAAGAATTTTTGAGCTGCAGAAGGAATGCTCTGATGAGGAATTTCCAGTCTGGGTAAACCTGTCTGAGGCTCATCTGAAGGTTATGGCTTCATTTGCCTTCTCTTACTAGTTTCCCAGGGAGTTGTTTACTATTTTTTTATTAGCCCAACTGCACCTCTTTCTCTGACCTTCTGAGAAAAAATTATTTGCAACCTTCCTGACACAATGAAAAATGAAGCTACATTAACCAGAGGCAGCCACTGCATGATGATCACAACATTTACATTGGATTCTTTTTCTGACCCTAGTGTTCACTTCGTCAAAGGTACATTAATTACTCAAAACTTGCATCATATAAGTCAACATGAACATTCAGGTCAAGATAAAGCCTTGAGAATGTTTTCCTTCTTTTGTTTTGCAATGTATTTTCATTCTTGGGAATTAGTTTACAACACATGGTAGGGAAAAGAGCAAAGCAGCAGAAATGCACAAGGGCAGTAACAGAGTGGTTTATGTTTAGGGAAGCAAAGTACCTTAGGAGCAAAGAACTCTAATGCTATTTTCAAATAGATCTTCAAGAAAACAATAAAAGAGGTATTTTATATGAAGTCTGTGAATCAGTGAGCAGTTTAATCTTTGATTTCAGAAATTCAGTTGAAACATTAGTGTTAAAAAAAACCTCATGTTTAATCTTTCCTTCACATTTAAGATGTAGGTAGGAATGAGCATGTTTGTTTAAATGAAGACCATGTTTGGTGCAATAGCTTCTTAACACAGTCGAGAGATTACCTGGACATGCAACCAGTCATACCTTCATTCACAAGAGCATGATAATGACTATGTGATCAGGTAATGTGACACAAGCTGACACTATTTGTGTTTTACATCCAACTTCACTGAAAAACACCAGAGAGAGGTTTCATGTTTTGATGCTCAGAGATTAGTTAGTCTCTAATCACAGTCAGAGTCTGTAGCAATCCCACAGAACAGCCTATCATTAGTCTGCACATGCTTTAAATGAGAAATCTCAGCCCCTGCCAGTGCAGAATCCCTTGTACCATGGCCCTCGGGAAGCACACTGCTATAAGGAGAGGAGACCTAGGCCCAGAGTAGGGTGGGAGCTGAGGAGAGGGCTGAGGGGGAGCCCATGGTGGTCTGAGGGGGAGCCCATGGGGGTCTGAGGAGAGGGCTGAGGGGGAGCCCATGGGTGTCTGAGGAGAGGGCTGAGGGGCAGACCATAGGGGTCTGAGGAGAGGGCTGAGGGGGAGCCCATGGGTGTCTGAGGAGAGGGCTGAGGGGGAGCCCATGGGGGTCTGAGGAGAGGGCTGAGGGGGAGCCCATGGGTGTCTGAGGAGAGGGCTGAGGGGGAGCCCATGGGGGTCTGAGGAGAGGGCTGAGGGGCAGACCATGGGTGTCTGAGGAGAGGGCTGAGGGGGAGCCCATGGGTGTCTGAGGAGAGGGCTGAGGGGCAGACCATGGGTGTCTGAGGAGAGGGCTGAGGGGGAGCCTCACAGAGGCCTGCTGGACCCGAACACAGCCTGCGGGAGAACTGCTGAGAGACTGCAACAGGGCAAGAGTCAAAGGAGTCAAGGTGAAAGAAGATGGCTTCAGATTACATACAGGGAGGAAATTCTTCACTGTGAGGGTGGTGAGGCTGCTCCTTCCCCCTCTAATTTGATGGTAGGTAGTTACTGGCTATGGTAGCCCATAGAGCACTAGGAAGGTGAGACATTCCCTTACTCCAAACTTTAACCTTCAGAGCAGGCTGCATGAGGAGGGAGAAGCACAATTTACATTCTACCAGAAAAGTTGGAAACCAAGAGACAGATGATTCAAGCCCAATGTTACTATTCTTTTAAGTCCCTAATCACCAAATTTCTTCATTGCCTTTGCTTAAGAAAGCTTTCAGATGCCACAGCAGGTCATTGCTGTGCTACACAGACATAGAATAACAGAGTGTTAAGACTGGGAAAGACCTCTTAGATCAACAGGTCCAGCCATTAGCCGAGCACTGCCAGCTTTACCACTACACCGTGTCCCTAAGCACCACATCTGCATCAAAAAATTATTAAAAACTTTGGGGATCATGATTCCACCACAACTCTGGGCAGCCTGTTTCCATGCCTGACCATCCTTTTCTGACAAAGATAAACACCAAGTATTTAAATGAAAAGAAGAAACAAGTAGGGATAAAGAAAAGAGGAGTGCAAAGCAATATGCAATAAAATTGAGGTTGAGAACTCAAAGAAGCTGGCTAAGCACAACAGAAATCACAGCCTGAGGCACAACAAGCAAAAGCAGTGATAATTTTACAGAAGGAGCCAGATCAATTCAGGAGAGGGTCACATTTAGCTGTGGCAGAGGAACTGAACTTTAGGACCAGTGAGAATTTTTTCCAATGCTCTGTACCCATGTAGTGTCACCAGCTTAAAAAAAAAATAAAAAAGTACAAATGCACATTTGCAAAGGTATCTTCTACTTGTGGGATGCTGCATTGTAAAAGAATGTTCTGTGTACAGGCTTTAATCATGCTTGTTAAATACCATAACAGTGAATGTGACCCTTTAAAACCAAGACTTACTGGAACCCAGCATCTGTGGTTTTTTTCCCTTCTAGCCACCTCCTGCTAAGTTCTTCTTGGAAGTGCCCACTTATGTACTTAGGTACCTGTCAGCAATCATAACCTGGCTTCCAATCACATAAAAGAAAACTTTGCAATTATCAAGGGTTTCTGATAAGCTACAATATACGAGGGCAAAACAAATGGCAATAGAACCAGAACAAGCACTTTTTGTGAGTGACCTGTACTGTTACTACTAACATTATAACATTTTGTACCAGCTAGTACATTACTGAAACCAGTCCAAGTTCCCCACTTGTTCTGAGAGAAATTTAAGTAGGAAGTCAGTACTTTAGGTGTACTGTGAAGAAGGAAAATGTTACATCCAGAAGCTTACAGCATGAGATGACAGCCAGGGTTTTAAGTGTTGACAGCACAACTGTCTATCTGAAGGACATAAAAGTGCAAGGCAGTGCAATCTATTCTTAAAGAGGAGGAAAATCTTACAAATTGAGATAGATCATGAACAATCAGTGGAAGTCATGCCACTGTTTTCCGACAGTCCGTATCTACCCTAAAAAGTATGCCAGATGTTTCTTGAAGAATCATCTTTGTGAAACACACACACCATGGATGAGTGTTTACTGGAGGCAGTAGAGGGGGATGCTGAGGGGCTGCAACTATATCCTGCTGTTTAGTAGATCTGATGTCATACTCAGCATGGTTATCTCCAGAGAAGTGCCCGGTGTGGGAGCCTTTTGGAAGGGGGTGTTGGAGGGCCCTGGAGCTCTGCTTACCTCTGTGTGCTGTGACTGCCTCTGGGTGCTGTTACTCCCCATATGCCTCATTTTGGCAGCTGAAGAGTGGTTTTTAGTGGATGATCTGTGCAGGTTGTAGTGCAGCTGTAGGGACGAGCTGCAGGCCCTCTCCATGGCAATCCTGCTGTGCAGGAGGGCAAACAAGACAACTACATACTCCTCATAATAGCTGACCCCTCCCACTGAGTATGGCAGCTTCCCCAAAGACTGGTTGCAGGCATCCCTCCCTCTGGCCCATCCCCAGAAAAAGGCAAAGCAGAATTTGTGCATGTAATAGGACGCATTGACTTCCTTTCTGATATCTCCCAGGCAGACAGGGAGTATACTGCTGCCTTTGCTGGCCCTACCTGAAGTGGCTGGCTCAGGCTGACATCCTTTACAGCAGAGTCACCTTTCCCCACAGCTTCCTTGACACCCAGTGCTTTGCCCTGACAAGAGTCACATGCAAACTGCTGGAACTTGTGTGGCAGAAGGGGCACACAGACTTGTTCTGTGCCCACAGAGGATGCATGGGGGGCAGAACAGGTGGAGTCAATGCATCCTATAGTTGGCCTTCTCCCATCCGTCCAGAAAGATGGGACAGTAGCTGTACAGCTCCAAGGCCACGCTCTCCACTCACTGCACTGGCCTGCAGGGAGCTGGTGAGGAGTGGCTCCCTCTCACTGCTGCTGCAGTAGTGGGTCTCACACTAGCAAGGGAAGAGGCACCACAGCCATCAGATGACCTGGAGAGGTGTGATGGAAATGCCCAGGTTGTACAGGAAGAAAACCCTCACAGCCTCCCAGACTACACTACCCCTTCCAACTAACCTCTGCTGTTGTGACTGCACCTCCTGGGTGTCCTGGATGCTTGAACCTGACAGGGAGGGGAAAAATCCTCCAGCAGCTCTGGGACTGGGCATGGAGAGCTGCTACAAACAATTCTCCTCACTCAATGTCAGTACCAATGGCCTCATTCAGCACTCCAAATCTCGCCAAATGCTCAGCTTTTGGGCATGAGTCTGGGCATGAGCTGGGTGAGTGGAACTTGGCACTGAATGTAAGCAGCAAGGAAGCCTAATATCAAATTTGAGCTTCCTCTGATGCAGCTTTGCACCATTCCTATGTGGCCTGTCACTGGATCCCAGTGAAAAGCACCTCCTTCATGCAGCCAGGCAGACGATGGAGGAGGACTTGAAGGTGCTGCCTTTGCTCAGTGCCCAGACCTCCTGCTCTCCCCATGCCAGAGTTGCTGGAGCAAGATGAGGGTCCCTCTGGAGCCTGCATGCCTTGCATTTGTGCCCACTGGAGTCCATGCACAGAGGTTGTGGCTGCTGAAAAGCAGCAAGATCAGGGGTTGTTTTAAACTCAGGCTTATTGGGTCCTCTGATAGAAACCTGGTGCCCCAGCAGACAGGCTTGGCAATAGGCAGCCTTGCAATGCAGAGGGGAAGATCTGGAGAACTCAGTGCCAACAGGGCATCTCAACACAGCTCCAGCAAGGGCCTTCAGAGGAGTAGAAGGCACCCATCATTGCTGGAGGGAAAGTCCATGAGCTTTCATGACAGAGCAATTCAAGCTGGAAGAGACTGCAGAGGTCACTTTGTCAAATGTTCATGCTCAAGGAGGCATAAAGCATATTATCCAGGACCTCTTCCAGACAGCTTTGAATATCTCCAGCAGCTTTCTGGGAAACCTGTGCCACTGTTTGGTCATCCTCAGATAAAGAAGTATTTCCTGATATTGAGGAGGAACCTCCCCTGCATGTTTTAATTTGTCCCCAGTTCCCCTAGTCCTGTCACTGGGTGCCACTGGAAATAGCCTTTTTCCCTGCCTTCACACCCTTCCTTCAGACATCTACACACCTTGACAACATCTATCCATAGCCTTCTCTTCTACAGGCAGATGAGTCTGAGCTCTCTCCACCTTTCCCTTTCAGAAGACACTCCAGTTTCTTTGTTATCTAAATGCAGCCTTTGGCTATACTGTCTCCAATAGCTCTGTTTCTCTCCTGTAGTGGAGAGCCCGGAACTAGGTATTGTGCTTCAACTGTGGTCTTGCCAGTGCTGAGCAGAGGAAAAGGACTACCTGCACATTGTTGATCAAAGTTGAAAAAAGTTGATCAAAGGTCTACATGGACCAGAGTCTCATAATTTGCAATAACACTCTGATCTTGTATCCTGGCTTGAGATAGCATAGTTAACTTCTTTTCAGAAGATGGGATTGAGACTGTCTGTATTGTGCTTCATCTCCAACTGGGCTTAAAACCACATCTTAATCAAAACTGATCTTCACAACTATTAAGAACAGTAAGCTTTGAGTGAAGTAGTAGGATCAGCACTGAAAAATGAATGGAATCAGTTTTTCACAAAACATGGTCAAATTCCTATTAGCGTAAATTATAACAATTAGAACAAATTCTGTCAAAAATAGCATCTGATATGTATATTGTGTCTGTAGGAGAAGGATAGAAGGAATGAAAAAGAGCAACACAACAAATTTCCAATTAGGTTTTCTAGATTGCACTCATTCTTCCCAGCTGTCTGCCTCTGTGTAGTCATAATTAAGCACAAAGGTCTTCATGGAGCAAATAATTGGCATTTAAATAATTTTGCCATTACAGATAGCCTCTAACTTTAGTAAAAACATCCTTCACTGTCATCCCCTAGTTCTCTCTTGCAATAACAAGGACACAAATGTACCATAGCTTGGAAAAAATCTTGCTTCCCTGCCCTCCCAATCCTTTTCCAGCTAGCTTGGAAAGCTGTAAGTGGAGCTGTCAATGTCAGTTTACCTTAAGCATAGTTGGCAGGAAACACTTTCTGTAATTCCCTCAGGGAAAGAAAATGAGATTTCAGAGATCATTTGCCCAGTGATCACGCTCAACTAGGATAGATTTTCTCACCAACACTCTCCTACTACAGCTATTAAAGTAAGAGTCTAATCTGATGATAAAAACTCTGAACAATACACAAACTTGAAAAATGCGATAACAATTATTCCAGTTCCTTAAGATTGGAGGACATATTTTTCCTGTTCATATTTTAAATAAAAAACAACTTTAAAATTTTGCTCTAGTCACTGCAGATTTTTCGCAAATTCTGTTAGGGTCACAACTTCACCTTTGGAAATAGAGTTAGGGGAATTCACAGGACAAAAAGGTAGAAACAGAAGGCAAAAGCCAGGATTTAGATTATGCTTTCTGTGTAGGACAGAGAAAAGCACTATTCTTAAGTATTTCCAACCATGGCAACAATGAGAATTATTTAAGGAAAGGGATAAGGAAAAACAGGCACAAACTGAAGGAAGTTGCTATCTGAATAGAGGAAAATCTTCACTTTGAGGGTGACTGAGCTTTAGAACAGAGAGAATATGAAGTCTCTTTCTCTGAAAATACCCAAAGCAACCTGTTGCAGCAAAAGGTGCTTTAACTTGGGGGTTGGACTAGATGATCTCCAGAGGTCCCTTCCAGCCCCAGCCATTCTGTGGTTCTGTGGTAGAAATGAGTTTGTATGGTAGTGGTATCATATGAGATTCCCATTCTTGGAACCTGGGTTAAATTCCCAGCAGGTGCACCAAAAAGCTTGTAGTGGGTTGACCCTGGCTGGATTCCAGGCACCCACCAAACTGCTTTGTAACCCCCTTCTGCAGATGGACGGGGGAGAGAAACTATAATGAAGGGTCCATGAGTTGAGATAAGGGCTGAGAGAGATCACTCATCAAGTATTGTCAAGGGCAAAATGGATTTGAACTGGGGCCATTAATTGAAATAAATACTAAAAAAATCAGACCAGGATAATGAAAAGAAAAATAAATCTACAAACCCTTTCTCCTCACCCTTCCCTCCTTCACAAGCTCTCCCTCCTCCCCCCAAAGTGTGCAGGGAGACAGGGAGTGAGGATTACCGTCACTTCATTGCTCATTTCTGCCTCTGCTCAGGAAAAAGGGTCTTTCCCCCACTCCAGCATGGGGTCCCTCCAACAGGGAGGGGATTTTTCCTATGTGAGTCCATCCCACAGACATAGCTCTCCACAAACTGCTTTAACATGAGTCACTGTTCCATAGGGTGCAGTCCTTCAGGCACAGCCTGCTCCTGAGAGTCCCCCAGAGGGTCACAAGTCTGGCCAGGAGATCTGTTCCAGGCTGGGCTCCTCTGTCCACAGATCTTCAGGCCCCTGCCAGGGGTTGTTCTCCCATGTTCCAGCATGGGCCTTCCATGAGGTCACAACCTCCTCTCAGGCATCTCCCTTCTCCAGCCTGGACTCCTCCATGGGCTGTGGTGGGTCTCTGCATCCCCATGAATCTTCATGGCTGCAGGGGCACAGCTGCTTCTCCAGGAGCTGCAGGGGAATCTCAGCTCCTGTGTCTGGAGCAGCTCCTGCCCCTCCTTCTGCGCTGACCATGGTCTCTGCAGGGCTGTTCCTCTCACATGCTCTCACTTCACTCTTGTCTTTCTGCAATTACATCTGTGCAATAACTTTTCTTTTCCTTAAATATGTTATCCCCAAAGAATGAAGGAAGCTTCTGGCAGCTTCTCAAAGAATCCAGCTCTGTAGCACACCCCCCACCAAAATCTGGCACATACCCAACACATTTTGATACTGAAGACAATAATGCCAATTGTATGTAATATATGCCAGTGTCTATTGATTAGACTTTAACCATTTAAAAAGAGAGAGAGAGAGAAAGAGGGGGGGGAGAGAGAGAGAGAGAGAACAATTATGGGAAAAAAATTACAATTTTAACAGCTATATTTTAGTTTTGTTGCAAACAATTTTAATTTCATTGTCTGTAAATAAACTGTGTTTTAAGGATGCATGAAGAACAAGCTACTATCCTCTAAATGTTGGTCTTTATACATTACAGTTCCTGCACTTATATCTTACTGGCTTTATAGCGTTTCAAAGCTATGAGGTCCTAATTTCCTTTTAGGATAATAGACTACAGTAAAGGAATACCAGCAGCAATTACACTATATTCTACAATGCATACTTTTTTAAATGTGGTGTTGATCTCTGAGAAAGTATTTTATAGGCAATCGACTGTCCATTCCAAATCCACAGTACTTCTGTTAAAACGGTCTTTTGCTTAAATGTTTTTCCTAAAATTATTATGAGACCTGTTATCCACTGATGTATAATTTTAAAAGAACATCACAATATCTTTTAGGCAAAACTTCACAAAAGGCTTTTTCTCTGATTATTGACAAAATTCGTCAAATTAGTAAATCAGTCTAAAAGACAGATAAAATAAGTTCAGTCTCTTCTGGAACTTCCTTTTGTTCCCAGCTCAGCATATTGTCAGGGTATAAGGTTGTGCCCCAGAGAAGGGCAAATTCGAACTGGGGTTATAAATTGAAATAATTATTTAAAAAGTCAGAGCAGGAAGATTAAAAGCAAAATAAATCTTATGAAGGTCACTAGGCACACCACCTAAGATCTTCTCTTCAATTTCAGACTTTTCCTCAGTCAAACATAGCCTAGAATTTACTATAACACTTGGCAGCATAGTTTGGGACAGGTATGTCTGAAAAAATGTCCTGAGAAAACATGGTCCAGCCTGCAAAAGATTACATTTAGGGAGGAAAATAAATAATTTTTGTGTTCACTACAAAGAAGTCCAGTATGTTCAGTTCTCCAAGAGAGAACTGTGTATTCAGAAACAAGATGTATTTCATGGGGGGAAAAAATTCACTATAGAGGCAATTTATCTAAGAGACTTCTATACACAGGTCAAAATGATTGCAAGATCTTCCTGCCTTTTTGCACCATTTAAGGATGACCCTGCATCATTTTTCTCCTGTGCTTGTCCTTCCAAACTGCTGTTTACTTTCTCTGTATTTCAGTCCTCATTGGTTTCCATACCAATCCTGAGTTTCAAATGGATGTTCTATTTCCTAAAAACCCTCTCTCTTTGACGTTGCTCCTCATAAAGCCCCTCAGCTGGGTGAGATGAAATGCAAGCAGAGGAGGCAGACACCTTGGGCTGCCTCTTTTCCCCTCCCAGCCCGGAGAGGGGCCCTGCCACCCGAGCAGCATGATTGTGAGTGCAGGATGGAGGAGCCCAGCCCCGATGTTTGCTCCCACAATCTCAAGTTCTGTACCACTTTGTCAAGGCACAGGATGCCAGGACACACATGAAGCCCAGTGACTGTCCTGGTTTTTGTGTCACGGCTCCCTGTAGCATGGACACCTTGTCCCATACCAGCCCAGCACTTCCTGTTTCCTTTCCCAGTCAGCACTCGCAGAAGCTGCCCAGGAGGTTCAGGGAGTCAAGAGGTCATGGAACACCTGTGGAAGACCAAGGTGGTAAGCAGATATAGGAGAAGAGCAATTTCCAAGGGATTTGGGAAGGGTGACTGTGTGATCTGGAAGAGAAATCTTGTAAGGATTTACACTCTCTTGCATGCAGTATGGGCACTTCAGCCTATACTGACCCTGTCTACTTCCTCCCTCGTGATGTGGCAAAGCTACCTTTGCTGCTCTGCCGAAGGTATCAGATCAAGTTATTTTGTGCTCTTCCCCAAGAAGCAAGATTGTCTGTTCCTGCATTGCTAGGAAGCCCTGTCCCAGGGCCAGCCACTGTGTTAATCCTCCACCTCGTGGCATCCCAACCCAGAACTTTTTGGTACCTGAAAATAAATTAGGTCCTAAGAGCAGGATTTTTAGATAAGTTATTATCATTTTCTCCACCCTTCATTTCATGTTTCTCATTATATCTCTCCTTGCAAACAGACTGCCCTTTCAGTTAAGAAAGTGAAGTAATTTCATCAACCTTTCTGGTGACACATGACCTATCCAGCTATGGCTGGCTGGCTGTTGTAGACTTGGTTGCCACTCCATCAGTATTTCAATTCAAATCAAGCTACACAAATAGCTCAACTGATACAAAGAGGCAGGAAATAACAATAAAATATTCTTTGAAACATACTTAACAGACTTTGTCTGTGACAATATCTTTAGAATTAGAGTCCTAAAATAGTTATTTCCTTTTCTTTAGCTTCAATGCTCATCACCATTTACAAGCATTCACCATAACAAATTATTTTGCCTTATCACAATAATGTAATAATATGAGGAAAATTAAAGCCCAGGATGATTCTATATTCACACCAAGATAGAACAGTACAAAACATAGGAAAGAAGTAATTGAGTCAGTGTTTGCTTTTACCTATGGCATGAACTATTTTGAAAATACACCAAAAAATGACTAAACCATTTTCAGAAAAAAATCTTGATCATCAGCAAGACTTGCAGAATTCAAACTGTAGCCTGAGCCCACACAGTGTTTTTCCAAACTAGTGGTTCAGCCTTTAGCCAACATTTAAAAAGCCTGGCCCTTATTTTATTTTAAGTTTCTCTGGAGCTCTGAGGCTCCTGTGAGTTGATTTTGTCTCTTTGTTTTTTCTGACAGAGTCACCAGTCCCATCCCCCCACTGGTTTGCCAGGTTTATGATCCTGCTTTAGTGCAGAGATATGGCAGCTGCAGGAAAGAAATTGAATCCCCAGTGGCAGACCTACTGACCCACTGGACCTCATGGACACATTAAAACCTTGGGATGATTTTGGGTAGACTTTGGGATGTTACAGTCTTCTTTCGGGTGTCTTTGTCAGCAGTCAGAATTGGGGTGGAAGTATATCTCACATTTCATCACACTGGTAGCAGCTGCAATACCAGAAAGAAAACATGGGGTCTTTTTTCTTCAATCAGCTTCTATAACAGCTCTCCATCTGAGTGTCTTGTTACAGGAGAATTGTGGTTTGTCTCAACACAAAACTTTCAGAAATGGGGAAGCAGAGAAAACCTGATGCAGTTTACCCCACTTATTCTCAAAGATGTTTGTTCTGTGTTCTTTACATGTATCTAATATAAAGTGTATATAAGTAAAAATAGTTGTCTACCAGAACAACGAAAAACAAGAATAAAGAGATACTTCTGCTAATTAATAGCAGCCTGCAATTAACAGCCATTTACAGACTGCTTCCTTTCCCACAGCATCTCGCAGATTTTCTTCAATGTTCTTAAATATTTGACTGATACAGAGTATATGTTTTATCTGGTTTTGTTGCTCTGCACACACTGTTGTGTTCACTCCTCTATCTTTTCATTTCCAGCTCTTTGCATGGACAGAATCTGTTAAACATTTGCAAGAATAACATATTTATGTGGCTATAAGCTAAATGTCAGTGTCCCTTGCCCCTTGTTGTCTCAAGCACTGTCACATATTGTCACAGTTTTATCATTACTCTTTCTTAAGGCCTTTTTAAATGTAGGACAAAACTCAGTTGGTGAGTTGTGTTTCTAGGAGACAGCAAGAGATTATTATTTCATAATAAATGTGTTGCACTGCCTCTAGTTTTTCTATAAAATTCTTTTAGACTGTTCCTGACATATCCTAAAAGTTAGACCAAATTCTACCAAAAACACTTATAGCTAGACTTTGAAAGATTGAATTGGAAGATTCAATTTGCTCTAGGCAATTAACAGTAGAACTCTATACAGGAATCCTCTCCCATTATTTCTGGGCCAGGTTTTTTAAATGTTGGCTAAAGGCTGAACCACTAGTTTGGAAAAACACTGTCAAACACATGTTTTTTCTCTATCTGCCTATGTTTTAAAGCCAAATTAGAGTTTTGAAGCAACTCTTATCTGTTTGGGCAACAATGTACTTTTCATCTGAAGCCATGTTCCACCAAGTAGATCTAAACTTGAAATACCTAGATGCTCACATGTTATTGTGATTGGATCTTCAAAGTGATATGAAATTAGACATAAGTCCATTAATGATAGGACAAGAGGGACTTAGTCTTAAGTTGAAGGATGGTAAGTTTAGATATGATATCAGGAAGGAATTCCTTACTGTAAGGATGATGAGTCCCTGGAAAAGGGTGTCCAGGGAAGTTGTGGATGCTCCATCCCTGGAAGTGTTCAAGGCCAATTTGGACAGACTCTGAGCAACCTGGTCTAGTGGAAGGTGTCCTTGCCCATAGCAGTGGGGTTGGAACAAGGTGATCTGTAAGGTCCTTTCCAACCCAGACCATTCCATAATTCTGTGATTGAAAGGCATTGGCAGATGTTGGTGGAGTGCTTTCTTCAGTAGATAATACAAATATTTTCAATAGGCTTAGGGAGACAATGTACTTCTCATCTGAAGCCATTTCCCATTTCATGCTATAATGTATTTTACTGGTTGCAAATTCACAGAGCTTACTCCACATAGAGAACAAGCAAGTGAAGTAACAAAACTGATGTCCTCAAGACACAACTGAAAGCCTGTACACTGGGCTGATCCAGAAGTAAGCAGCCCTTAATGGAACAAAAAGTTGGACATGTCCTCCTTCATTCTGCCCCTCTGAGGCATTATCTGCTATATATTCAGGATCCTGGATTTGTCAGAGAATAGTACAGCAATAAGGAACTCCCACCAGCATACACCCCAAGCTATGTTAAGCATATTTCTTAGGCTAATATCACCAATGAAGAACAGCAACAAGTATGCTTCACCCATGGTTGAAAATTCCTCCTATGTATGTTAAAATTAGTCAAAGTTTAAGTTTTGCGTGCTGCAGAAATTCCCTAACAGTTTATCACCAAGTAGGACAGTTTATAATACAGTGTGTTTTGTTTCTGCATGGCTGTCTGTCAGGTAATCTTGCCATAGAATAAAGAATCCCTTCTGAGGGCACAAAGTATAGCTTCCCACCTTGGGAAGTGATGTTGAGTGCTCCCTGTGGCACTAAACAAGAAGATTCTGCATTTAGACAGTAGGGCAGTTGGTCTGACAAAAAATCATTGAACTCAGCTTGCAGTTACATTTCAAATGTAACATCTTTAGTTTGGTAAATACCAATATATTTATGAGCTGCAGATAAAAAAAAAGGCAAGAAAAATTACAATAGGGTTACTTAATTTTTCTTAATTCTCTCATCTTGTGTTGATAATCTCTATAAAGGTTCATTAGATTCGTTCAATCCCAATTTGAATAGATGCTTACTGTTAAATTTGTCAATGGAAAACAAATCTGTAATCCCACTATTCTAGTGATACTACAAGACCTTCAAAGGAACATAGCAAGGGCACACCTCTTGAGAGACAGAGCATTAAGCTTTCTGAGCAGGAACTGATGATCACTAGTGGGAGCTTTCAAAAGGTGAAAGTCAGTAGAACTACAAAAGCAAAGGACAGCCTAGCCTCCAGGGTAGACCATTCTGTAGCACTCTTCACCAGGCCAACCATTTTTTTCCAAATTGTAGGCAGTCCAAGTACCAGGCCAAATTCTCTGTGGGTGAGTGTAGATGAATAATCCCAGTCTGTATTTTCTGTAAATTTGGTAATTGAAATCTCTGATAAATCATTCCTTCAGAAATACTGTGTAAGATATTTTTTAATTGAGGAACTCAAAGTATCTTGACACTGAATCTTGATTCTGAAATCAAAACTTTCTGTGCATTTCATGACCACATTAAATACTGGCATATGGAAACAGATATTCTTATGACAGGATCCAGTCTGTCCTTATTTATTATCAAATTTTCTGCCCTGCTGCATATTTAAAATGCTGTTTTGTCTTAACTAGTTGGCTTTAAATATTTTTAAAGTATGTTCTTCCCCTCCTAACACTTTTTTTCTACTTAGCCTTTGTCTTAATTAGCCATTAACAGGATGACATTACAGCTGAGAATAGGTATGGGATTTATTTTGTTTTGTTTTGTTTTGTTTTGTTTTGTTTTGTTTTGTTTTGTTTTGTTTTGTTTTGTTTTGTTTTTAGTGTGTATGGAACAAACAACCCAGATATGGAAAGGAAAAAATAAAGCAGGGCAGGTTTGGATTCTGGGAACTCCATTCTGTACCCCGCCGTTACGTACTTAGAGAAAAGCGGAGAAGTAGGATACGGAGATAGAGAAGGAGGAAAACATGCACTATATAAATTGAATTGAGTTTGGGTTTATACATTCTGTCCTACTGAATGGCTCTCAGCCCTGGTAATTGCAATTCATTTCCTTTCTGCAGGGTGGAAATTGCCCAGTAACAGCAAGAGTGAAAAGATGGGTCATTTTTTCTACTGTTTCACAAAAGGCCTCTTGAGTGATTTGAAATTATTAGGCCACAGTCTCTGTGTTGAAATACTCCAAGTTACACATTCGTCTGTTTGGAACAGGAATTAAAACCTCAGACAGTGGTTAAATTGGGTGAACCTTGATCCCTTGACAGATCCCTTCCCTATTTCACTGTCACTACCACACACCACTCACAGTTTCATACCACAAAATTTCTACACAAAATAGGTGGAGAAGGGTCATGCACAAATAATCCTTAATTTGCATGAGTCCAGACTGCAGAAATAATACTTAAGATCTACTTGCATTTACTAAAGCCATAGAATCTGCGTGAAGACCATACACTGGGAGTAAAAATCATACTATTAACATTTTTGTTTATAGCCAAAGTAAATGGACTCCTGTGTCTTCTTCCAGCGTGTGAGTGTTGAGTGTTTTCAGGATGTATACTAAGGTCAAGAATGTTGCCTTCCTTTTGTTCAATTTTTTACCCAAAGCATACACCTTGAAGGCTAAATTCAGAACTGAAGTTCACATTCCATGTTCTTTGTAGATAACATTTTTTTTAAGCTATAAGTTAGGCAGAAATAGATACTTTTCTATTCCTGAAATGCAGTTTTTGGCTTTCTAAGTACTAGAAATTTTATTGCTTTCCACTGAAATGTCTGTAAAGCAAACCAGAAGGAAGAAGTATGTTTACCAGTCAATGGTTGATATGGATAGAAAGAAAGATAGAATTCCTTTAAACTTTAAGGTTATGAGTGGAAGCTCATAGACCATAGCATCAGGAACTGAATGAAGCTTCAAAATATATGTAGACTAGTTAATATTGCTAAAAAATCACTTTATATTATATACAGTTTGATGGGACATTGAAGAATCAAGGTTCAACTGCCCAGCTCCTTCATTCTTAAAAACAGGCAACAAAGGAAAAACCAAGGAGAATTTTAGTTGAAATGAGACAATTTTTGTAAATCAGAAGATGCACAAGATTGCTTCACTTATTTTGTAAGGTAAATCCTGAAAGGTATAAAAACCCCAGATCTTTCCGCTCCAGCAGTGTTAAACCCTAAGATGTTTTCAGACTTACGAAATGTCACTGTTAAACATTGTGAGCATTTGCAGACACACTACCAAGAAATTGCGGAGGAGACACGAGTACACTCATGCCAGCAGCAGCCAGGTTAGAAAGTTCTGCCCTCGTTTGTTCTATATTTGGATGACTCAGATCCCCAGGGAAACCACAGCAATGAAAACACAAAAAAAGAACATAAATGCCTGTGTTGATGGATGAATTTGATCAACACATGTTGGTCAAAACTTCCCAAAATATATTATTTCTACAGAGTAAAAGAAAATAGTTATTAAGAGACAAAACTGCTAGGGGTTTGGAGGAAAAGTAAGAATCAAATGGTTAGGCTTAGTGCTAACTTGCCATGGAGCAGGATAATATCAAGGACCAGGTTATTCAACATCTTCAGTAAAGACTTAGAAGAAGCACAAAAAAGGGTGTATTTTAAACAAGCTACTTAACTATTTGTAGTAGGGAAATTCCATGCCATTGGCAAAAACTCTGTAACTTCTTGATATTGCACATGACAAAATGTTAGTTATATTGCTTCATTTTAGCTTCATATTTGCTTCATTTTAACAAAGTACAGAAGACTTTCTATATTTACAAAGTGATCAAAAATGAAATCTGTTAGAAAAGAACTCCACAGTGCTCTTTAAGATTTTGGGAGATGTCAAGACAGTTACAGCAACCTCATAGGCATCGCTTTGCTTCCCTGTCTGGAATGGGCATAAGGAACAAGACTCTCACCATGCCTCTGTGGCTACATCTGTTGTAATGTGGAGAAGTTTAATTGACTGATTACTTTTCAATGCATCTCTTGGTGATGGTCTTTTATTATACCATGGCATTCTCTATATAAAGTCTGCTTGTTTTAACTCAATGTATTAAATATTTTTAATATGCCTATCAGATTTTAATTCCTTTGAGAAAGAAGCTGCTGAATAAACAAGTTGAAGAGTTTTAAGAGGTGCTCCCAGCTGAGCAACAGTGAGCACTTCCCATAATGCACATTTGCCTTGACTAGGTGATGCTGCCAGGTGAGCAACAGTGCTATTCGCTCTGGCTCCCACAGCAGCCTTCCTTTTATTTTATGTTTTTGCAGCACAGACTGTGAGAAGTTAATGCATTGACCCAAGGTTCAGAGATATTACAATAAAGCTAAAAGGCTACCTGCATCTGCTGACAACATAATTAGAAGAGGGAATTTCTTTTTAATACTGCTTTGTCCAAGTTTGTTTGACCCCCGACTAGTGTCCTCTAAGAACATACAATTTAGCCATTTTCCCCCAACTCTTTCAGTCAATTCAGGGTGCCTACTTCCTTGGCTGATAACAAGTCATTGTTCCTGACCTGCAGCAGTCTGCAATATGCAGGAAGTGAGTAAAGCAGATGTAAGCTTGCTAAGAACTGTGCTTTTCATTCCCTGTCTGGTAATCCTACCTGATAAGATCTGCTGTTTCTGAGCACATGCTGCACCATAGTTTCCAGCCTGAGGAAAAATTTATGGGTTCTGTAGTCGTAAATTTCATGTAACCATATATTCAGGGAGAAGCTTGTTGTAGACACATTTTGAAGTGTGTGCACACACAATCATTAGCACAAAATCTTGTTTTATAAATGTCATAAGAGGAATATGCACTTGAGCACTTGAACGCTGTAATGCAAATATGAGCCAACAAGAGAGCTCTACTGAATTGCTATCTGATATCCGATATGACACATTCAGTATCACCCTATATATATGGATGTGAAATTTTAGTTGGGATCAAAATTGTTTGGGGGTTCTTTTTTGAAAGGCAATATAATTACCAAGAGCCCAGATCTAGTTTAGTATTTTTTTTTTAACAAAAAGCTCATTTTCACAGTGCTGAAATTCAAAAATTGCTCCCACTGAGAGGTATCTTTTCAGCAAGTAGGTCTCTGCTAGCTATGATATGAATTCTTATACTCTCTGAAAAATCTATATTTTAGATTATTCAAATGGGGTAAACATACAGAAGCTCAAAACTTTTTCCGTATTCACCAGGCCTTTCCAAGACCCCACAATGTCTAATGATTTTGTACAAGATCACCTGGCCATAGATCTAATCTAGATTGGAAATATCTTAAAAATACCCAAAAGGAAAGGTAAAATAACAGCATTACTGACGGTCTTGACTTTATCAAGCTTCCTGTAAGAGCCCTAAATTTAAAACAATTTGAAAAATGCATGGAAGTGTTAAGCATTTCAGGTCCATGCAAACCTGCATATTTAACCTTCTCTATGCACGTGTGTTAAAAAAAATATTTCAGAAACCTTGAAGATTTTAAGGGTCTGAAGTAAACATCGCATGCTGCTAGATTAATGCTAAAAATACGTAACAACATCTGTGCTTATAATTGCTATCAGGGCAGGGTATCTTTCATATGCTTTCAAAGCAGCAAAATGCAACTGCGTGGGGTATATCTCATAAACAGTGAAATAGACACATCCCTAGCAATATTAGTATAAATGAAAGAGATTTTTACAAATCTACACAAAAATATTTTTGAAGCCTTTCCAATACTGGCAAAACTTCTGCCAAATTTAACCAGTGAAAAATGCAAATATGTCTAAATCTGGCTTTATAATAAGATAATGTGATACAATATCCAGCCCAGAAAAGCTAGATGGCTCACCAAGATAACTGCAAATTCCCATTTTGCTGCCCTCAGAACCCTTCACACTACTGTCATGTCCTACTAACCCACCAAGCCACCATCCTGCTACCACCTCTTGGCTCATTTTGCTTAAATTGCTGGTAAGCTTGACACAGTTCTTGTCACTGACTTTGAAAATGGATAAGCAGCCATATGCACATGAACAAGAGAAAAAACTAAACCATTCAAGGAGTTTGAACCCCATGTGAAATCCCCCCACAGAAAATTGCTATTTTATCACCACTGTAGTGCTTTCACAAATCTTCCTTATTCTAAGTCAGGAGGGGTTTAAATTATTTTTTCACTTTATACTCTTATATACATGTGCATATACATATACCATGTGTATACAAAATTTGGGTATTCCATACTGGATATTCTCTATATTTGGATATTCTCCATATTAGCTGCTTACTACAGACCAATCACATTGACGTAGAGGAATAAATCTCTTTTTTTTTGCTCTGCTCTGCTTTTGCATCATTGTACACCGAGCCTATAAATAAGAATGGTAAGCCAATATTACTACAAGGGCTGATGGACATCTGACAGACAGTGAGGTTCACAGTCAGTCTTAAATTAAGAAGTTGAACTCATCATCATTTATTTCTGTGTGAAAAGTCAGCTCATTATAACTCACTTTTATCTTTTTATACATTATCAGGTATTAACTACATTAAGAATATTAACAAGTCTTGAGGTCCAGGACTTCCTTACCAACTTTTCCAACAGAGGTTGTAGACAATTTTATGGGGAAGCCATTTGCAACATGTAATAAGAGGCAAGTTCCCTCGCAGGCAATAAATGAAAGATCCTGCTTCAACTTCACACTGTTAGCAGGTCACGTCAGTTTGAGAGCTTGTTCATTCACTAGGGCTACAGCATATTTCATGCATGTGCTGCTGTTTTCACAGCATTTCCTAAAGCTGAGGTGAGGGCTTCAATTATGGCACTGAGATCACATTTGGCTCAAGATGTTAACACGTGCCCCTGTGAGATTACTGTGCACTTACAAGGCAGACTTTTGGTGTGCAGCAGACTTAATTAAGCTCTCTGCCCAGTTGCTGACCAACATAAGGAGAAAGTTCACTTCAGACCATGGGAACATTTTGTTTTATCCATACTGGGACTGCCTTTTGGAGTGTAGGTTCTGCCAGCCTTCACTCAGCAGCCGCAGTCCTCGGGGAACATTAACCTTTTGTAGACTGTAAACACAAACTCTGTACACATGCCTTCCAAAGAATTCATTTGGCTTACAGGCTGGAAAATGCCATTGTATTTAAATCATTGGCACTTATCTCATACAATCTAGGTCTATACTGTCAGTTTGGGTTAATCCTTCTACGGATTGATTTATGCTTTTTACATTCACATTAGTTTGCCTACAAGCACATTCTTGAATATGAAATACCACTTTTTGGGGTAATCAGTCCAGTACACAAAAGCTTCCAAAGAAGTAAAAACAGAATTTTGAAAAATGGAGAGTGATTCTAAAGACAGGTTTATATCTTACTATTTGTCTTTTATTTATTTTGAATTTATTTTCCACATTATTATTTGATTAACATGAAACATTTTATGAAGGCACAGAAGATAATTGTTCTACATAAGCAAGAACCAATAATAGAATAGGATCTGACAATTATAATAACTGGAAAATAACTGAAGCATTTTTCTTCTGCCTAAGAGCACAGAGGAAAAGTAGCTGGGAACATGTTGGACTTAAAATCTGAGTTACAATCATTATGTAAAATGAGGTTAGGTAATGAGTTAAAGAAACTTGGACCTTTAGATATATAGAAACAATAAATGACCTTAAATATAATAAAACTTTCTTTCAAGTTGCAGATTCTGTACTCTTCTAAAAGACCATGCTTTAGCTCTTTATAGTTAAGGATCTGAAGTGTGAGAACAGAAAACCAAGTGGACATCTGGACAAATGTCATGAATCTCTATAGTGATCTTCTTGTAAAATAGGGACACAGGAATCAAGCTTGTGGTAGCATCATGAAATATCCAACTGGCAACACGTAGTCAGGTGGAAAATGATATGTAATTTTTGATTTTTGCTAGTAGGATTACAGAGCTCAGAGCAATCATGTGGCATTTAGCAGCATGCCCTGAAAAACGTGCCTATTGAAATGTTGCTGTCTGTTTTAAAATTATCTCTGGTGCCTGCAAAACCAAACACTACATTGGAATATGTTATCTGTATCCCTGAGAGCAATGAAAGGTTTTATTTGTATGAAGTAAGGCTGAGCAGAGTTATTATAAGGAAATAGCACTTACAAGACCCTCAAAGCATAATGAAGATTTTTTTCATGATGAAGGAGGGCAAGATCAGAAAGGCAAACATAGAATGCTGCTTTATGTAATTTTATCAACTCCATTATATTAAAAGATAAGAAGTTTCAAATTACAAAGTTTGCATGTGAAGTCCTTATAAAAAGCTGCAATAAATATGAGAAATTGAACATTAAAACCTCATCCCATGAGATTTGCAGTCAACTTTCTCAACAAAATTAATCTATGGCATAAATAGATATACTCAAATTTCTCATTGATATCTGAATGCATGACCCAGGCTCTTGATATTCAAGGTCTTGCAAACTCATTCTACTAGGACTAGCTGAATGATACATTTGATATTGTTGCAGTCTTACTTATTTTAAAAGAAGGTAGGCAATGTACAATTTTTTCAGGGCACTAGAAATCCAAAAATTGACAGTACTTTCCTTGTCCAGAGATCAAGTGCTCTTCCAGAGCCTCAAACGTTTTTCAGTCTGGTAGCACATCCAAAGCTTTTAGCTTTTACTCACTGCCTTCTCTTTCTGTGTGTACTTTTGTTGTTTCTCTTTTGGCTGTGCTTTACTCTCAGACATAGCCAAACATACACGCAGACATGTACATGTGTCCACATAAGATTCATCTGATGGTTCCAAATGTGCATGTTCATGCAGGGGTCCAGATGACTTTCTTCCCCAGCCTACTCACAATCTGTGTGCAGGACCATTAGTGTATCCTGAGCCAGAAGGGACTGACAAGGAACACTGAAGTGACCCTGAGATTACTTCAGTTGGTTGGAGAACAGTGCTAATAACATCAGTGTTGTGAATTTGATCTCTGTATAGGCCATTCACTTCATCTGTACCTGATAACCCTTGTGAATCCCTTCCAATTTAGAATATTCTGTTATCTTCCTCTTGCTGTTCTGTACACCATTAGCATGTGCAGTATGCATGCTGTCTTGGGTGAGTGAGCCTGGAGCACTCAGGTGCACAGGAGCTGTTAGACACAGAATAAGAGTAGTTTCCGATGAGCTGACATAGCAAATAATTACTGGAAATCAAAAGTGCTCCTAGACAACTCTTTTATAGGCTTTGAGTGATTCTTACTTTGAGCATCATTAAGACCATTGCCTGGCCAATAATGTAACTCCAAATCCAGACAAGCTCCAGAGTGTAATTGCGTAGTTATACAGGACTGCTTTCTATTAACAATACTTTGTTAAAGCAACTAGTTAAATTGAAACAGCACTTTATGCCCAATTATATTGCACTGTTAATGCTACTGACTGACAGTTAAACTTCACTTTCCTTATAAAACTATGGATTTCTTCTCAAAACATTTAACAAAGAAAAGACGAGGTATTATTTGGCTTGTCTAACAAAGCTACACAAATGCTGTAAGCTGAACAACAGTAACACTACTTGAAATATGTCAAGTGAATCAAAATCCAGAGATACATCAAGTTTCTTCAAAGAAAAATAAAATTATAACTTCACTTTATTACTATTCTCATTCTGTGAAACTGCCTTTGTTCTATGAATACAGTAGAAAATGATTAGGAAAACCAAAAGAAAAAAACCTTGACACTGACACACTTAAAAGGCTAGATTTCCTAAGAGAGGAAAGAAAACAGTGTATCGTCCCTCCACTGAATACTCATTATTCCCATGTACCTTTTTCAGGACAGGACTGGAGGGATGCTGAATTTCTGAATTGCTGCAAAACCGCTGTCATCACTGCAGCTGCCTTCCTATTGCTCCAGCCCTGACCGTGCCCCCTCAACTGCCATGGTACCACGTATGTTCTTACACAGCTCACTGCACTCTGTGCATAGAACAGCCTACCCAAGAGGTAGCCTGGCAAGCAAATGGATGCAGAGACTGATTTCTGACATGCAGTCCCACAAATGTTTATTTGTTGCAATGCTCATACTACTATTTAGCATCAAAAGTGGTTAAAGCTGGGCAACAGCGCAATCCTTACAAAACAAAGCAGTGACCATATTTAGCAATGAGAAAACTGAGCTGCATCTTGTGGATCATAACTCTTCTTCTTAAAACACTTGTATCTTATCAGTGCAGTCTTATTTCAACTGTTATGAATGCTTCAGATTCATAATTTTACTTTATAGTGTGTCAATATCCACTGAGCTATGTTCCCTGAGACTACAAACCATTGCATTAATAAAAATATTTAATTTGTTTATTTCTACCTTCAGGAGTAAGAAATTTTCACATCATTACCCCTGGGTCACTAGCGGTCAGACTACTTTAACACTACCCAAACCATTATCTCCCTTGAGTATATTCTTCCTCCTTCTATCTTGCTAGCACTGATTGAACTTACTGTACTAACAGATCTCCAGATTTTATTTCCAGACACATCAACCTATCCTAGTCAATAGAAAATAGATCTTTTGCACATCCTTGGAAAAACTAGTCAGTGACAAAAAGTTACATGCAATTTAAAGAGGATGCAATGAGTGAGGTGGGGCAAGAAGAATAAGAAGGACTCTTTCCCAGCCCTCCTGCTTTCTCTTTTCAAATGGAATAATAAATCTTGGAGTAAATAGAGAGCACAGGTTATTCAACACACTGGAAGGTGACTGTCTGTTGGCAGAGGTTATGCCTTGATGTCTGTGGGGGTAACATGTCATCATTCACCTGGAGGATGAATCCGATTTGCTGGCAGAAGATATCAGTCCTGTTCTTAAAAGAACAACCTGGCAAAGAGCCTGCAATGCTTACTGAACACAGTGCATCCACCAATGTCTCAGAGGAAAGCAAACTCACAGACAACAGTACTGCTTGGTTTCTCTAGGCATTCATATAAAGAACAGTACCACAACACTCTGAGCAAGTGTCCATGCACCTTTGTTGCATATGCATGTGGCACATTGCTGTGTTGTAGGATGGTGGCCAGTGAAATCACTTCACTTCTCATTTAGGAAGAAGTTCTTCACTGTGAGGGTGATGAAGCGCTTGAGAGATTGTACAGAGAAGTTGTGGAAGTCCCATCCCTGGCAGTGTCCAAGGCCAGGCTGGATGGTGCTTTGTGTAACCTGATCTAATGGAAGGTGCCCTTGCAATGGCAGGGGAATTGAAATGGGGTGATCTTTAAGACAATTCTATGATTCTGTGATTCCTCTCTGGAGTAAATCAGCCAGGTTTTTGGGTTTTTTCTGCTTTGAATTCCACATAGCTCTGTGAAATGTTACCAGGGAAGTCAACAGCTTTAGTGGACATTTTGCCTTTAACAATGATAAGGTATCAGGAAAGCAGTGAAGGAAGACAGCCAAGTCAGTACTGTACAACAGAGACAATTCATAAACACATACATGAATACAACTGTGATTTTGAATACATGAATTTAAGGTGGTTTAACTATAGCAAATTTATAAATATGAGGAAGCAGAATACAGCTGAAGCAGTATCTTTCAATCATCCCAGGAGGTTTTTGGAAAAGTCCATGGAACTCCATGTAGGTTTCATATCTGAGCTACACACAGTTCTGTTAGCACACATGGTGCATTGCCCTCTTCCCTCTGTGGATATCATTCTTGAGGGACAAATACAGCTGACCAGCCATTAAGAATGTTTGAGTTTTCGTGCAAGACAAAGGCAATGGTGTAGGTTCAAGTTTGTCAGTTGTTTGATGCCAAAGCTTACATAATGCTTATTTTTCAGTATATTTACCAGGACTCTAGTTACCAGTGGATAACGTGGGATTAGTAAAAATGAGAGAGAACCTTCCATGAGTAAATGCAGTCAAAATAAAACTTCAGAATCTTGGTTTTCATCAGGCATTACCTATCCCCTACTGCACCCACAAGTAACTATGAAGTAATCATTATAATTAAAGTGTGTAAGTACTTTGCCTGCAGGGACAATCACATATTTAAATGTCTTTTGCTTTTCAAAATTCCTGATACCCACATTGCAGCTGAGAAAAAAAAAAAAAAAAAAAAAAAAGAAACCGTTGTTTGAAATCTGATCCTTAACGTATAGTCCTCAATAGAAGACCACATCTGCTCATTGCATGTGTCACTGTCAGACAAACATGGAGGTTACAGACAGATCTGTACCCATTTCTGCAGATTGAGGCAGAATATGAACACTTGAAATACTGACCTGCTTCCACGATTATTTTTTTCTTTCTTTCAATGTTCAAAACAGTTTTAACTACAGACTGTCTGTGTCCAAAAGGATTTGACACAGTATTTGAAGAGGATCTGAAAAGACAGACTTTTGCTGTTTACCCTTTGCTCAGGGCTTGCTGAAACTGTGAAACCGTTCACTGGGCATTTCCCTTTTTATCTTCTAAATAAATATTATTTGGCCAAACAGTTCACAAAATATGTTTCAGTTGAACAATGTCTATCAAGAGCATAGGATTCCAACTTAATGATCCTCTTGGATCCCTTCCAAATCAGGATATTCTAAAATTCACTCATATTTTTGCTATTAATTTTCTTGGTCATCCTCATTCCACATCTTTTTCTTCAATTAAACACCTTATAACTAGAAGAGAAATTGGAGTGAAGCAGGAGATGACCAGCAGCATGTGCCCAGAAGTGGGTAAAGCCAGTGTCCAGAAAAGCAGCAGCCCCAAGTACTGTCTCAAGAAGTATGGCAAGAGATGACAGAACTCTCAGAGGGGCCCAAGGATACAGCTAATGCTAGTGGATAAGTCAGCAACAACTGCAGGAGGAAAGAAATCACCCAGTTCTGCAAAACACACTGTATATCAAATGGACTTAAATTTCAAACAAAAGTGCCCACACCATGATGTATTCATGTGGTCACCTGGTTCTCCAAGGGCTCGTGTGGAGAAGCCTGCCAGTAGTAGCACCAGGAGCTCCCACACCACCATGAGATTGCATACAGGCGTTCCTAAAGTGTTATAAGGGATTACACACCCAATGAAAACCATGGACGTTAAATATCTACACAGCCTGCGCAGCAGCTTTTGGTGTCAGCAAAGTAAGACAAGGCCATTGGAAATTCAAGAATCCTGGCAGATGTGCTATTTGATGTATCATCTGAAAATTACTCTAATGATAATTACATTAATTAACACAGTGAAAAAGCAATAAGCCCAGAGAGATATAAATGATAACACACTGCCTGCTACAGGTTTTATTTATTTTATTTACAGGTTCCTGCCTAATGCCAAGTAAATGGAGGAGAAAAATGGGGTCATTTTTCCCACCTGTAACCAGGAGATGGGTTTGCTTAATCCATGTGAATAGATGACAATGTTCAGTTTATACATGGGACATAGAAATATTTCCAGTTAATGTCAGGGTGAACATGTCTGAATTAAGAGAGGCAGGTGAAAGTGTTCAAACCTGCTAGTGGAACACTGAATGTGGATAACAGTGTAAAACAATGCAGCACCCAAAAACATCAGCAGGACCGAGGTGGGATTTCCCCCTTCAGAGAAGTAAACAGATGACTGTTTGGGTTTACCAAGACACAGCCTCAAACAAAACTGTACAAGATTAAGAGGCAGTGAGAAAGAAGGGGGAAAAAGAGGCTGTGAGTAAAGACTGAAAGTGCCTGGAGGGATAACTAGTGTACACAGGCAAGAATTCTATTTTCAAGTGAAAATGTAGTTTTGAGAAAATCAAAAACATTCATAAACATCAACCACAGTGGGACAGAAGGTCTCATGCTGCCTAGAGAAATGCAGCTTTACAGAAAATCCAGCTCGTGGGAGAAATTAGGGCACAAGACAAGTGAAGGGCAACTGCTGAGAGAAATCTCTTAGGAAGCGTAGTTTAATTTTTGAAATTATTCTAAATGTGTTGTTACACTTTCAACAGATTTAAGTGAAGTATTTTAATTATGACTCACTCATTCAGACTTTTTTGCTCCACAGTAACATTTTTTTCTGCTTTTTCATAGAATCATGGAATAGTCTGGCATGAAAGGGACCTTAAATGTGATCTAGTTCCAATTCCCCTGCTGAAGTTAGGGATACCTTTCACTGGACCAAGTCACTCAGGACACCATCCAACCTGAACTTGATCACTTCCAGGGATGGGTCATCTGCAGCTTCTCTGGGCAACCTGTTCTAGCATGTCACCACCCTCACAGTAAAGAACTTTTTCCTAATATCTAACTGAAAGCTACACTCCTTCAACTTAAGGCCATTACCCCTTATCCTGTCACTATATCCTCCTGTAGAAAGTGCCACTCTATGTTCGTTTTAGGCTCCCTTCTTGCAATTATACCATCCCAAAGATTTCTCTTTTCCAGGCTGAACAATGCCAACTCTCTCAGCCTTTTCTTATAGCTGCTCCAGCCCTCTGATCAACTTGGTTTCCCTCCAGGTGTGTCAAACAGCACCACTCGTGCATTTGTAGATTTGCTCAGGCTGCACTTGTTCCCCTTTGTTTTGTATGGAAATGAAATCCTGCTTCATAGAAGAGAGAGATTTTGATTTTCACTATGCTTTATGCAGGCGTTAAGTCCCAATTTTTGAAAAATGCCCTCAGGGGGGAGTCTAGCAGTATGACTTACATGAGTATTTAATCAAGAAGGAAAGACTAATGCTAAGAGAGGACTAAGGAGTTAAGAGTTGGCATGCAGGGGTATAGCAGTGCTTCCTTATTTAGGAACAGTGCCCTCTTAAAGAAATATTTAAATTATTTTAGGGGGTTTTCAATGAGATTTGAGCTACTAAAGATTTATCTTTGGTTGAGTGGGAGAGGAAAGCTGGCAGCTGCACACCAGGCAACACAGTGGGAGAAAGAGCCACAGTAGTCCTATATCCTGTCTCAAGGCTGCTGTCATAAGAAGCACAGTGGAGTTAAATGTTTTGCAAGATAAGCAGCTGGACAAGAAGTGGAAAGAGTATTTGGGATAGATAGGTATCGACACATAATTTGGGGCTGTAATATGTCAGGGAAGATTTTATGAGAGCAAGATGAATAAGGACTTTCAAACAGGCATGGTTATGCTGAGAGGAGAAAGTAACATACGTATTCCTAATACACCTGTTTACACCTATTTGAAGCAAGCTCACAAACAATGGTAATTCTCATATTATTCTATCAAAGCCTGGCCTAAATACAGGCTGCCTGAACTTCCTGTGGCACGGAAGTCCTGTGACTCCCTGCCTGAACTGAATCCCTGTATGTACCAGTCTGACTCTGCAATCTCTGGCCCTGAAATGGATCTTTGTGGGATGCCTGTGTATTATATACCACTGACTCTTGAGACTTAGTTATGTAACTTGTGGTTTTCTTCTATGTAGCATGTTTGAGAACTCCACAAACATAAGTGGCTCCACAAGTTACTAAAAATATCAGGCTGTAATATAACCTTTGAAAGAAAGGTATGCAGCCCTGACACTCCTGAGGCTACACGTCACAAACTGCACACACAACACTAATTTAGCCTTTATATTATAATTTAACGTCATATTTCCTTCCCCAGCTGAGTAAGTGAATCCCAAAATAGAATTTTCCAGAAAAAAAGCACTGGAATTAACTTCTATCAGTACTTTTATGAAGTACCTGGGTCACTGGTATTGCAAATTGTGAAAAGTAGCACCTCACATGATGTGTGACTGAATACCTTTCCTCTTTATTGAGGCATGGAAAGACAGCAGTAGTCACAGTGGTACTGATCTCTCAACACTACTCGATAAAGCATTTCTCTGCTTCAGTCTGGCAATTATGAATGCATAATTGCCCAGTCAGCCCAATGTCATAATTTCCCATGTCTTACAGCTTTGTCATCACAACGTCTAGATCTCTGTTCTCTGCCAACCAACACAAATGTGGAATAAAAAAGGAAGATTCTTTCTGCTACAGTATCTCACCATTCAGAAACACGTGTTTCCTCTTGTTTAACTTTCAGCATATGCCAGCAGAATTACATAAGGCTGCATCAGCTGTGTAATGTGACATGAAGTTGCATAAGACAAAATGCTTCATGCAATATGCTGCATCATCCAGGAAATACGAAGAACTTTAGTCAGGAAAACAAGTAATTCTCAAGCAGAATATTTAATTCAACACAGGCTATGCATAATTTTCAATAATAACTGTCATTCCCTCTTCATGTGGTCCATTCCAGCAAAATAAAAACTCCTGTAACCAGTAGCTTTTTCCACAGTCATGATCTGGACTTCACTCTGTTACTCGCACTGAGTAATTCTAATTCATGGGGCAACATCTCCAAATCTGGCATTATGCTGGATGAGTAGTATGGTAATAACATGTGTTATTTGTTATGCCACATACATATCTATCCCAAATGCTCTTTTGCTTTTGCATCCAGGGCCATATATAGCTGTGGTGTGGATGAATAGGCCACTCAGCTTCTGTTGAATTCTGAGACTTTGTGCCTTTCCTCATATTTAATGCAGGGATAGGATTTTATTTTATATTGCAGTACTGCAAATGTTATTTATTCCATGTTATGCATTTTGCCAGAACTTAACAAATTACATACTATAGTGAATGGATTTTTTTTAAAATTAATTATCTATCAGGTTACACATCAACTTGCATGATCTCTAGAGGGTTTTTCTAGCCTTGCACTTTTTGCTTCAACAGATTTGACTCCTCCAGCTAGGGAAATTTATTTCTGTGTGAGCTGCAATTTGGAGGGCATGCCTTGGCAAAACCAGTGGATCACAACTGAGTCTAAGATAGAGCAAAGAGACTGTGGTACAGAGCCCTGTGGCTTCTGTCTTTATTTAGCATGCATGGGAACTTCATTTTCCCCTATTTGGAACCTGAAGTCTCTCCAGCTATTACAGTGTGATCCTCTATTTCCTGCATATTAATGGGACCTGGTCTAAGAAGGAAGGAGAGCATTACTAAAAGTGAAGGTGATCAGTTAGCAAATTAAGACTCAATAGTAACTGGACAAGATCCTGCAATATCGGCTGTGATAGCAGCTCTCAGTAGCTTCACTAGCCCAAAACTTGGCCTTGGTTCATGCTGCTGCCTGGCAACACTATTCACTAAATGTAAGGTGCTTCACCCATTTCTCTGAGCCATTCATTCCTGAGCAATTACCATGTTGCAGGAACATATACAGAAGCAGCTTGCAAGGAGTAGCTGGCAGACTGTGAATGTGCACCTTAATTTACTATGCAGTGGCACAATTATCCCACCTCTAACTCCATAGCATATACATTTTTTAAAAGGGACGAACAAAGATCAAATAATCTTGAAATGCAGTTACACAGAGAATCTATGGATGCCCCATCCCTGGCAGTGTGTAAGGCCAGGTTAGATGGAGCTCTGAGTGTCCTGGTCTAGTCAAAATGTCCCAGCCCATGGCAAGCAGTTGGAATGAGACAATCTTTAAGGTCCCTTCTAGTCCAACCAATTCTGTGATTCTGTGATGCTCTATAAGAAAAAGTTATTCAGTGATACCTATTAATCTTATACTTGGAGTTGTTTAATGTTCCTTTCAAAGTGCTGAACTGAGAGCTCTGGTACAGAAGTTCCTAGGTGTAAATAAATATTCCCAAATTCAGTATTTCGTTGCTAAGGTTTATCCCCTAATAAGCAAAGGAACTATCATTTTCAAATATATTTGAAAAAATAAAAATCAGTAAAAATAAAATCCTTTTACAGGTCAAAGAATTAAAATTCTGATAGAGAATTTAAAATAGTGATTTTTATTTCTAGCGCTTTACCTCATCGCATGAACAGTATTCTCATGAATGAAACACTGAGCACTAGACTGTGTCAAATTCTTTCCTCTTGTCCTGCCTTACATGCACAAGTTACTTTCCTTCTTCCTAAACTTGGACATTTGGAAACCTAGCACTTCTAGGAACAGAATCTTTTTTTCCAAAAATAAGTGTCATAGCCTAGCTGTGGTGCAAGTCCATTTGGTTTATTCCAAGGCATATAATGCTGCATCCCTGCACACTGGTATATTGCACACTGGTTCAGCTTTCAGAGAAGCTCTGTAGGAGAGCCCTTAGCAGCATGGCCTGGATACTGGACATCCCCAGGTGCTTCCCAACGGAGCACTGTGCCATCACAGTGCTCAGAGGCAGGACAGTCTCTTCCCACTGCCACCACTCACCTCAGGATGAGACTCTGCCTTGAGCCCCTTCCTTGGTTACAGCACCAGCTGCAGTGCTTCACGGGCTTGTGAGGGATGACATATTCTGGAAGCACATGCCACCAGGAATGAAAGTGGTACATGGATATGTCACAGACATGGCTTAGCTCTGATAGTTGTGAACCACTTGACCAGTCTCCATTTAGAGACTTTTATTGTTTAAGGCCCAAATAAAGGAGTCATAAATTCTTTTGCCCATGACAGACTTCTAGCTGTTTCAGAAATTCTCAGATAAATATATATATATATATATATATATATATATATATATATATATATATATATGTGCAATAATAATAATAATAATAATAATAAAATAGGCACTGAAACTCCTCCCTCTGAGCAGCAATGTAGTTACACAATGCAGCAGCATACTACAGGGACACAGCTCTGAGCTTACTCATTTGAATCTCAGTATCCCACAGAAGAAAGAAAGGACAAATGCAAGGGGAATTAATTCCAACAAGTAAAAGCTACACAAGACAATTCATTACTTATGGAAAGGTCCTGGTTGTTACATTATGCCATACTGGTGTGGCGGAGGATATTTCTTAAGACTATCTTTTTTTCAGACTTCTCTGAAAAAGTGTCATGGTTTATGATGGCTGGGATGAAGAAACCAAAAGCAGATAGTTGGGCATGTTGGACATAATAGACCAGACACAAGTCTAAGGGTATGAACAAGTGCATACCATTCAGGGAGATGTAGGATAATATAGACAGCAAATAATTTGGGTCAGATAATATTCATTGCAAAGAAACTGAACACAAATGCTCAATGCCTCCCATTTCTTCTGTTAATTTGAGGTAGTTTTGTTTTCTGCTCCCTGTAACATCCAATTCCTAGGAAACACAACTTCTTAAGACGCTCTGGGGTCTTAAAGACCCAAAGGCAGTGTTCTGGATTTCAAAGGCCAAAGTAAAGGGTTAATATGCAGGCACGACCTATGCTCTGATTTCATCCCTCTGCTACTTGTCCCATGGCTGTTTTCTGTATCACTTTCTGGATCAAAATGCTTATTGCTTTAGAGAAGAACCAGAGTTTCTTTTGTGAGAACCTTAACAAAAAACAGAATCCTTTAATTTTGATGAAAGCCAAAATGTTTAGCATGAGCCTTTTTCAAGAATCTGCTCTTCTGAGACTGACAAGAAGAGGAAAAAAAATGAAAACAATGAAAAAAAGAAAAACAATGTTAACAAGTTTCTGAACCATAAACATACCTGTTTATGCCAGTCATTTGCCACCAGTAATATATCTGGTAATGCAGCAAACCCTGAACTTTCCTCATACCAAGAAATCCCAAATGCAAACTAGCTGTGCCACAGACAGGCCGTGCAGTCCTGGATGTCTCTCTGGCCCTCTCAGCCTCATTACCCTTGTCTGTGGAATGAAAGTTGTGATCAGAGTTTTGTAATGTGAATAGGATTACATAAAATGTTGCTTATGTAAAACTGAAAGTTTCTTAAAATAATTATCAATTTGTGGTTTATTATTCTTCTTCACTTCTAGCAGGTATACCTAGAGCTTTTGCAATACAGCAGATAGCCAAGAGGGTACAGAGAGAAAGAGAATTAGTAAGGAAGCATGTTTGGGTACTGAAAAAATGTGTGCAGACAAGAGAAAATTAAATTGTGAGTGTAAGAAGGACAATTTCAAAAACAGGTTAACAGAGCAAGATGTATAGATATCACAATTCAATTTTAAAGCAAAAATGTAAATCCTGAACAGAAAATAGAGAAAAACTCCTTGCCTCACAGTTCCAAGCCACTCTGAAATTAATTCTGCCAGACTTACAGTCCTTACCTTACAAACAGCTATTTGTTTTCAGTAGCTCTAAGAGGTTTCTAGGTAAAAATGACAGAAATAAGTATGGATCATACAATTAGAGAGTGCATTTTAGCTTTTAAGAATATGAATGCAGCCTTGGAGCATCTGAAATCACAGCATGATGTGATAACAATCTCATTTGATGTTGCTGATTGCTTGAATTTCCAAGAAGAGAATAGTATTTTCAGGAAACTGTAATTAATCAGAGGGAGAAGAAAAGGGGCATAAAAGAACAATCTAATTGAGAACCAGAACACTCTGTTATCCATTAATCATTAAAGGAAGTTCTGATTCACCTCTTGGCTTCTTAATGTGAACTGAGAACTTGAAAATGAACCTATGTTGTGCTCAGTTTGGGCCTCTTCTTAAAAACCTGGTGGAAACTGCATTATATTTTAACACTGCCAAATGATTTTGGTAATTGATGAAGCAGTTGCTCTTCCTCCAATTTTATAATGATGGATCACTTGTAGATAATGCATAACCACCAACTTGTTACACCAGGTTCATTTTTGAAGAAAGATGAATTCACAGGTGTTCCATACTTGCAAAACAAATACCAAAAAAAAACCCCCAAAAAAACCCCCCCAAAAAAACCCAAAAAAACCCCAAACCCCCCCCCAAAGAATAGCAAGTTAATTAAAAGAGTTTTTAACATTTTATAACATGTAAATCCTTATTTTTCCTAAAAGAAATATTAGGTTAATTCCTTCTCCAGTTTCACTTTCTTCCCCTCCACATTAAAATTCCAGTACATTTACTGGGATGATTCCCTTGTGATAAATAACATCATATCATAGTTACAATCCCAGCGAAGGAGCACTTTCTTGTTCAGGTCATAGAACCATAGAGTGTTTTGGCCTGGAAGGGATCTTAAAGATCATCTCATTCCAATGCCATGGCATCCCTTCACTCCAGCATGTGGATTGCCCCACACAACTTGGTGCCATCAGCAAACCTGATGAGGGTGCCCTTGATCCCATGGGCTGTGTTGCCAACAAAGAAGTGAAACAGAGCTGGTCCCAGTACTGACCCCTGAAGACACAGCTCATCACTGCTCTCCACTAGGACATCGAGCCACAAGTCTTTGAGTACGACCTTCCAGCCAATTTCTTACCCACTGAGTGGGCCACCTATCAAATATATGTCTCTCTAATTTAGAGAAAGTCATGTCTCACAAGCTAATGTTAAATGGTTTGCACAAGTCCTGATAGATGATGCAGATTAGAGATAACAAAGATGGCAATATGAAATTAGTAGCCAAAGCATTTGAACCAACATTTTTCTTACAGATGTTGAAGAAAGCCACATTTTGCATTATGGAGGACAAATGCATGTCTCTCTGATGATCTCCACAAACACCAAACAATCCATGTGCTGCTACTGTGTTGGATAATTTTGCTGCTAAGATGAGCATCCATATTTATTCATAACATATACAGCTCATAAAAGAATGTGCTTTACAGTGTAATACACTGCCTCCCATCTACTCTGTTTCTGAGCCAAGACTGTGTACACAAACTGCAATACATGACAGGTGAGTAAAATTTTTGCATTTCTTATGAGTGTGTAGGAGTGGGAGAAAGCTTCAGATTAATCAACCTATTAATAACAAAATGTCTTGAAAATTAGGTTAATTTATAAGTACTATTGTATATTAAAATGCCTTGAAAAAACATCTTTTATAAGATGTAGAAAAATGCCCATGTCACTAGGCCTGGAAATGGTTAAAAGCTATTAATTTTCTTTGAATTCACAAAAACAGTTTAGCTCCATGTATATGTGAATTGCAGAAAGGTATTTTAAGGCTTCAGCTAATTGCCACTAGCAAGAGACTAGCAGGTTGGAAACTCAGGCGATATCAGTGGCATCTGAAGGAAAGCATGGAAAGCATGGAAAGCATGGACAAATGCATGGTACGGAAACTTGGCTCCTTCTACCATAGATGTAAGCCATCACAGGGCAAGATGGAAAAACATAAAGTTTCTGCTACTGGTAAGGAGATTAAAGGAAAGAACCCTTTACTTTTTACTTGCATGCAGCACTGACTCTGATTGCTTTTAAAATAATCTGTTAAATTCTCCACCATGCAGCAAAGGAAAATAAGTTAACTGATTCTTGTCCAATGTTACCACAATCTGCTTTGCTTTTTTTTCTTCCTTCTTTTTCTGTGAATGGGCAGCACAAACATTAGTAACTGTAAGTAAATAAAGCAATTGTATCCAGAAATATTGTTAATTTTTTTGCATTACTCTTCCAGTTTTAGCTCAGAATAGTGGTATGACCTGTCTTCTACTTGTACGCACCCAACTTGGCACCTGATTGAGTCTGCAGGAGAGCTGAATCTGCAGGAAAACACATCCCGCAGAGTTCAATCCCCTCTAAAGGAACAGGTGGCCTGGTTTATTGTAACAATGTTCCTACTCTTCCTTACTAAACCCTCCCTCATCCTATACGGAAAGAGTGTGTGTCTGAAAGCCCCAGTTCACTTTTTGAGGGACTTGTGTAACTACCAGCTGAAGATAATTGTTTTATGGGTTTGAAGTGCTGCTCAAGACTCAGTCTTATGACCTGTGTCAGAGTTTATAATAAATTAGGTGTAGGTCATTTTTTCTTCTGCCACTGATCTTGTAGGTCTCTGCACAGTATAAAAGGCTAATAGTAAAGAGCTGCACCATAGAAAAATCAGCTAATACTATTGTTAGAGCTCAATGAATGGGTATCTGCTTCATGGAGGCTTGATGAATTTTGTTCAGAGTCAAACCTCCCCTTTGGATCATTTACCTTTTTCGAAGGATACGTCTCTTAATGACTGTTCTTCCTGGGCTAAAATCAACTCTTCTGAGCTGTTTTCATATGAGGGAGGCATTCCACTCATCCCACTGTAGATATTCTCCAGAGCTACTTCATCAGACCTTTATCTCCCAAATCACATCCAAGTGTCATTTCCACAGCTGGTTTCTTTGATCATTTACTAGAAGGAGGAGACCAGAAAGCAGCACCTCATATCAGTAAATGCTTATAAACAATCTCAGCGTGGAGAGCTGGAGTTATTACATGATGTACTGGTAACAACATGTTCATTATCTTAGGAAGATTAAGCTGTTTTTCTGACTCCTGAGGGCAGTCCTGGGGAGTTGTAGAGCCCATGACAACAGAGAAACAAAACAGCTGAAGGGGAAGCTTGGACTGGCTGATGTTACTCAGGACAAAACTGAGAAAATCGCCATGTAGTGATAATTTTCCATTGTAAAACTTTTCTTAAAGGAGCAGGGAGCTATAGACTCCACAATTCCAGACTCTTTCCCTGACCCTATAAATTAATTAAATTACTCCTGTTCAAGTTGAAAGAAACATGGTAATCAAAGAGGAAGATGTGTATGGAAAGAAGAGAAAATTGGTAGACTCATGATACCTTTGATCTTTGGATCCATGTTTTGTTTTGTTTCCAAAGTTCAGGGCCTTGGGATAAAAGAAGGTTTTAAGTCGAAGCAAACAAATTTATTTTCAGGATATTCCCTAAGCTTGACCACATAATATTTCTAGGTAGAAATACAAAGTAAGGAAATCTCAAATTTGCTCTACCTATCAGGACGCCACTGCTCCCCACACAGAAATGAGCGCAGTTGCAAAGGCACAAATATAAACTATTTTATTATTACTACATGAAATTAATAATGATGCGTACTTTCCAAGGACTTTTAGCTTGTCATGTGATTCAACTAAAATCTATATTCAGAAGTGACAGAGTTATGTACATGCTATCTGTATAGACATTAAGGATGATGTAAATATTGTGCTGAAGTTATGAGGAAGGCAGTGAATGGCCACAACAGGGATTTTTAAACTCAGCACTCAATCTAGTCCAAATATACTAGCATAACACTTTTTGGTTTTGTGCAATCAATAGATTTGATCCCTAAACATCCTTAAGTTTTGGCAATGTCCTTAGCATCATTGGTTCACGTAGCTTGTCAGAGCACTTAATTAATGTGAGTTCAATACACATTTCAGGCACATCAATTTTTCCTGGAAAAGTACATGTGTCAGAGATGTTGAAACTCATAAAGATGAGCAACTGCCTGCTAAGTTTCAACTAGCCTTTTCCTGTATTATCAAGGGAAAACTCTGTAAAACATCATACTGGAGCTTGTGTATTTGCAAATTAACTTTATTCCTGAATTCAGTCTCATCTTAGGTACAGCATGATATTATTTCTGTTCATCATGTGCTGTTCTTCCCAAAATGTCCTCTCTTTCAGTAATGAAATGTAAAGCACTGAAGAGCCTCTTACTACAAGGATGTATTTATATTAAATAATTATTTTCATGGAAATCCAGTTATTACTGGTTCTTTCAGTGGAAAGCCTAGCATGTTATTTGGTTAGAGAAATAAACATTTTTAACTCACTGAGTTTCACAGAACTGCAATTTAAAAAAAAAAAACATTCTTCGGTAATGGTAAATTTTACCCTTACACTTTTATTTCTCTGACTTTAAATGCTGTGCTGCAATTAGGAAACTGAAAAACAACAAAATGATAGGAGACTATCAAAGAAACAACGCTTGAAATACAACATGAATGCAGCACTTTAATTAAGTGTAGAGAGAAAAAAACTCTACACCATAGAAAATATCAAACAATTATTTAAATATCCAGAGAAGGCAAATGTCTCTGACCCATGCAAGTGGAGAGAAATCACACTGATGGCTTTCACTGCACATATCTTCCCAGCGTGACACCAAGCAGCAGAGAGAGGAGAGGAGAGCTGCTGGGGATTCTTTAAATGGGACAGGAAGCACTGAGACATCACCATGGGGAAGGCCTGTCCCCACGGCAGGGAGCACACATAGAGCTCTCAAAGCTGCACCAGCCACTGCCCTTCCCTAACAGGTCCTGGTTTCAGTCACCATCTATGTGCAGGCTGGGAGGTGCAGAGCAACCCCAGAGCAGCCTTCACACTGAGACAAACCTTAGTGCTTTCTTCTGTTGCTTTTTAGTGTCATTTCTAGTAACAAAACCAATAAAAAATGGTGTAGCCAGCAATATCTATATTTCACCAATAAGGCTTATATTTTACTAGAAAATTTCTGCTTCTATCAGCACTATCCTGGACATGCTAAAAGGATATCAACAGAGCAAAAATAGCAAGCAAGAAAAAATTTAAAATTAATTAAGGCAAGAAAACCAAAGAAGCCCTTGATGTCCAGCTGCAATACTAGCAGGGGAAGGAAAAATCACAGAGAGGTATAAACCAGCACTGAAGGAAATTACATTAAGTGTTTGACAAATTTCCACCACATGCAGTAAACCTAATGACAAGCAGGAATCAAAGCAAATGCAGTGCTAGAATAAAAGTGAGAATTTTCTTTCCACATACATCTTGGAGATTCAATTGCAGGAGCTGGAGTTCTGCCAGAGTGTTGGGCAGTAAACCAGGTGTCTCATAAAACCACTTCCTCCAAAAGTCCTGGACAGCACCCAGTAAGCCTCTGTTATCAGTGAAGAGAGAGAAAGCTTGCTCATACACATCAGAGTCTAAAAAGAGTGTTATGAATATTTAGACTCTGTATGTGTGATACGTACCCAGGTACTCCTGTGCGTACTTATTCATCCTGGATAAGTAAACAAAAGGAGGTAGAAAGAGCTTTTCTCTGGTTTTGTGTCTTTGTGCTTTAAAATACTTCACAAATCAGGAAGCTGTAAATGTTGTTGTAGATTTAAGCACTTAGTCACCAGGACCTAGACTTCAAATCTTGCTCTTCCCAATCCATCAATATTTGTCTTCTTAACTCTTGCTAATGATAGCTTATAGGTAAAGACCCTGGGAGTTGAAGGCATATTTGAAATCGTTACAGCGAAACAGCAAGAAACAGTATTTAAATAGAAGTACTAGCACATCTTCCTCTTAAATACTGTTTTTAACTGATAGAATCGCATTTCATTATGAAAACTTGGTGGCCCAGGTGACATTGCTTCAAATATTCTTTTCCTTTTTCAGTAGAGTGTTGCAATAGCTACAAAAGGTCTGTATAGATTTGGCAAAAGTGACATGGCACACAACAATGTGGGTGCACGCTTAACATTTCTGGGTTAAGAATTTTATATTGTGCACAACCTGGAACATGTTGGACAAGAGCAAGGCTCACTCATCACCCATTTGGTAGAGAAATGAGGTAGAGAAAATGTAAAAGAAACCTAAGTGGGTGTTGTTGAGAACACAGTAATAAAGTTTTCATTTCCCACAGGAGTGAATTTGTTCTAAAAGGCTAAAGGTGACATCAAGCTTTTAAGTGCAAAGAGAATTTGCATTAATGGCAAAATAAAATAAATTCACCTGTACATGGATGCAACAGTTCCTGGGCCTGTGGCTTTCTCAAGGAAAGGACAAAGTCAGCTCATCCAGAAGAACTTGAGAACTCACACTAACTCATAAGACAAAAGGTAGTTTTCAGATGTTACCTTTAACACAAAATTCTGTAATGCTGTAAGTCCTGTGAAGTATTTTAAATGCCTCTGTGTCCTGCAGCTCCCTGGCTCAGTAGACAGTGGTATATTTTCATTCAAGTTACCTAAGAAGAAGTTATGACCAGAGGCTGCATTAAAGGTTGGATTAATTTTCACCTCCTTTCTTTCATCTCTGAAATTCCAGATTACAGAGATATCTCAAGACCATTTCCTTCATAAATATAGCTTTTTGGTCCTAATTTTTTTTGTAAGCTCATATATTACAGATTTATCTCATTGAACTATATGTTTTTTCTCACTTCCTAAAACTTACAGTCTGACAAGCAACTTGGATCCACAAGCTGTTTAAAAATCTTGCAATCTGCTTGGAAGAGAAGTTTCCAAGCATCTTACAGACAGGTAGACTGTGCTGGAGCTGTGCAAAATCACCCATCTCAGCATGGATATTACCTTTATGTTACTGTATTCATTTCATAAATGATGACAAATGATGACAAAAAACCCCTCGGACAACACTTCCACTTGCACACTGACTCTTGACTCACCAAGCCACATCACTATGTGGTATCTGCTCAACAGTCTCTGCATTCTAGTAGAGTGTTCAACAAAGCCATCAGCCTTTCCCATTCAATTAGCTCCTAAGGAAAGGCTTAATAAAATGAACCCTGCAGACTCCAGCTCTCTCTCAGAACAGGCATTTTGTAAGAACCAAAACAGATTGAGATAAGAGACAATTGCGTACATCATTCTCACTAACTAGTAAAAGGGATTATAAAACAAGTCCTTCTTAACTTCATGTGTCTCTGCTGCCATGAACTCACTCCCACTGCTCTGCTCTGCTCTGGCACATGACAGGCCCAGAACTGCACCCTCATCCAGCAAGACAAGGACAGCTATATAACACTAACTTAGCAACTTAGATGAAACAAAAAGGTGAACCCTTGTGATGCCAGGCATGGTATTTCAAAGTAAAGGGAAGAAACCTGCATGACAAATTGATGGTAGGACAAGCAGAGACCCCCTCTCAGGCTGTTGCTGAGTGCTTACCAGTACTTTTGGTGCAGGAAAGCTCAGGAGATTGCTCCAGGTAAGAAAATACCCAGCAAAAATTGTAATCCCCTCTGTAATACCTGCTATTTCAGCATTGTCATGATTTAGACAAAATGTTGGTGTGTCACATACTTAGAGGAGTCCAGACCCAGAATGATGTTTTAGAATAAATATCTGGATGCCTAGACCACTTCTTGGGCATTTTTCATTGCTCTGCAGACAACACAGTCAGGTCCTGCAATTGCATGGCCATGTTTACACACCAGTGTGTATCTGGCTCTCATCTTGATTACAGAGAGAATCTGTTTCTAGCACTAAAAATTCATAAATCCTGAATAATCAATCTTGTGTGTTTTCTTAGTTTTTGCTGAGTTATCAGAGCTTTCAGAATGAAACAAAGTTTTGCACAAACCCAATAATTTCAAGTAAGAAGGCAGAATATTCCTTTTGATCAGAACATAATATAAAATTTGACTGAAAAACAGCAGGAGAAAATGGGTCTTCACAATATCTAATCCCTTCTTCTTTGGCAATAGACAGATGCAATAGTACACATGCCTTTATGCAGGCACATATACTGCTTTAGAAAATCCAATTCACTTGTATTTTTTTACTTTGAAACCTAACTGAATGAACAGTTTTCTCTGCAATGGTATGAAAGACCAAATAGTGAGTTTTGGTCCAGGTCTTCTGTTCAGCAGTGGCAATGAATGATTACGTTAATGTCATCATGGCTTATTTCTTTAAAATTTATGTGTTCCCTGCATGAGCAATACCTCCTTCTTAATATTGAAAAATGAAAAATTTGTAATCTTAATCTCTCTTAAAATTGTAGAGGATATATTTTTATTTGGCAAGAAATATTGAGACCTTAGGCAAGTGATTTATGGCAAGCAAATTACCAGCTTGAAGGAAATGCCTTTCTTGTGAACCATGCCACAGCATTAAAAAATTGGTTCTCCTCAAAGGCAAGCAAGAAAAACCCTAGGAGGAGTATTTGCAGTCACAACAAATGCAGCAGTTTGTACATGTAGAAGTGAAGTCAAGCATTTTTATCTCTATTCACTTGAGTCATCGAGACCCTACAAAAAGTCATCATCATCTAAACACAGCTAAGAAAAAATTTCAATTAATTAAAAGATCTTTTTGTTTCATAGCTCATATGGCTTTTCTCCAACTTCATTTGCAATACATTTGTTCCCATTAATAGTTGCAGAAGGCCTATGGATAACACTGTTAAAACATTTTAACAACACATCCTAGTTGTCCTTGTTTTGCATACCAAACTGAAAAAGTAGCAGCAACACCCAGGAAATAAATTGGTTTGAAAATTATTAAGCCAATGTTTGTGGGCATTGGCTATTGAGTGTGCAGTATCTCTTCAGGAGCTCCTATTCACTCACCACACAGCAATATCCTATTCTCAAAACCTTAGTGGGCAAGTGTTGTTAACATCAAGGACTAATGCACTTACCTGAGGGGGAAATTTTTCATTAGCTAGTGTAATAATTTTTTCAGCTGTTTTATATATGGAAGGAGAGTTAAATACATTTGTTATGTGAAATTTACAGAAGCCTCATAGAAGAAGAAAGAAGTATGTTGCAGGTGAAAGAAATGGGATATACCTGAAAAGACAAAAAAAATTCATTATGCAGCCAAAGTTTCTTTCCTCCTGAAGAAGTGGTGAGAAGATATCCTGTACTGTGACAGTGGAGAAGGGAGTCCCATATGGAGCTGTGCACCAGTGTACAGCAGATTCTTGTTGATAAACCCACATCAGTCCCTCCTTGGCCTATTCATGCTGTCCATCCTCAATCCCCAGTATGTCCACTCAGACACAAAGCAAAAGACTCAACTACAAATTCTGAGTTCTTCAACCTGAGTGAAAAAAGGCCACAAAAATTACCAAATGGCTTTTCTATGTATGTATGATGTCAACTCTGCCCTTCAACTGTCATTCCCCTGACACCTCTCCGACAGACAAAAATATATTATTTCTCCTAGGGTCCACAGCCAAGAGAGGGATCTATGGATAGAACACCAAACTTAAACTGCAGAAGTTTTTACATCAGATATTAGAAAGGATTATCAATTATTGTAATAGGCTGCTCAGAGAAGTGGTGGAGTCAAGATCCCTGGAATCATTCAAAAAACATGTGGATATGGAATGTAAGGACGTGGTTGAATTATTAACATGGTGGTGTTGCTAGGTGGATGATTGGACTAGATGATCTTAAAGATCTTTTCCAACTTTGATGATTCTAGGATTCTAGTGCCCCTCCAAGATCAGTAACATTTTGTGGAGGACGCAGCATCAGTTGAGAACTTAGTGATCCTATGGATTTCTACAGGCAAGATTTTCTTCACTGGTGGGTCTACAGTATGTATGGGACAGTCTTTAAAATTAACAGCAACTTGTCAACTGAAAAGATAGTTTTGGCTTCATTCCAGAAGCAGGCTGGATTGAGTTGCAGTGTCTGTATTTTTAGGAGCATTTGGGTGCCAGAAGAACAAAGATGTGCTACACTGCAAATGTTTGTTAGCTCTTTCAGCCTGGAGCCTGTGATATAGCAGAGATTTTTTTTTCATTTTTATTTCAGCTGCAGCTGATTCATATGACCGTGTTATTTTTCTCAGCTTGTTGCAGAGGAACAAAAAATTCAGTGAAGTCAATGAATCCATGCAGATTCACTCCTGAAAAGCTAAATTAATGTTCCCCAATTTTCTTTTTGTATTCCCTAGGGTGTACACTACTGAATTATGTTAATGATCATACTCTCTAAGGAAGAGACTGAAAACCTAGCTAACAATATGACAGTCTGCCACTATTGCAAGTGGGGGAGCCTTTGATTGCCAAGGACTAGTTGACACAGCTGTCACTAGTGTATCTCAGTCTGAGTGACATCTGGGCTGCCAAGACTGAGACACTCAGGACAGGGACACAAGTTTGTGCATATTGCAGATTCTCTTCCTTCTTGTAGTCCTAGCAGAAGTTGCTGTCAGCAGAACTTGATGTGGATGAAAAAATTTTGAGGTGCCTCATGTGATCTCAGGGTACCCTAGGGCTGAAGCCATGGGCAGGGGTACATGAAAGATAAGCATCTTTCTGCAACAATTTTCTTCTCCAGAGCTCAGTCAGCACCTACAGAGGGTAAAGCTGCTTTTCCATCCAGTCACTTCAACAGAAAAAAAATCAAAAGCACTGCATTTCTACCATATTTCACAGTCTTATCAGACAGTTCTTACACAAACCAGTAGGAGTCTGACAATCACACAGTAGTCACTGATGTACAGGAAAGATTTGCTATATGGAAAAGGTCTAAACATGACTCCTTCAACACTATTGAAACAGTATATGTGACCTTTTGCCATTAATTAACAATGAGTAGAAGGCCTTGGTAAAAGAATTTATAAATGTCAAGGAAATTTTGCAACAGCAGAAACCACAAGTCTCATTTCAGTTTTGCATATATTTTACAAGAAGCTGATTAGAATAACTCTTAATTGACAGTTGAAAAGAGGATCAGGGCCAGCAATATCACAATCTGGTATACAGAGTTAGCAGAAAAGCTTATTTTAATTATAAACTTCTCAGACACAGGAGGTGATAAAAATAATTTCAGTTATGTGTCTCTGTGTCTTAGGAGGGAAATTTCAGAGTCCTCCTGTGCCTACAGATTCCTCTTTTATTCATTTGTTGTTCTTCAGATCTCTTAATTGAATCCCTTAGATACACTGCTGAACTTTTCTGCAGTTCTCTTAACAATAAGATATTTATGATTGCTAACATTCCAATTTTTTTTAAGTACTTATTCTAACATCGCATTTAATTTTCATTAAGGGAACTGTTCTCATTGAAGTAAATGACACAATTCCAGTGTGAGTAGCATAATTCCAAAATTGATGTTTTGATTTTTTATTTTTAAATGTTAAATAGAAATGTTTTGTACATCTCAAATATAAAAGAATTATGTAACTTCAGCTAATTTTAACTGTGAAGCTATTAGAAAGAAAATGACACCTCTGTTCATGCTGGGTCCTTCTCAAAAATGTCTACTGGAAATAAATGAAACCTCTTTCCTCTCTCCTTCCATTCAGTATGATGTCATGTCATTATTTCATTCTACATGAAGATTTTTAGTCAGCTTCTAAGATACAAGTTTGGTAACTGCTGAGGCAATTCCTGCATTTCTAAAATATCAATCTTGCTGTGGTCAGTTTTTCATTTCTATGAACCATCAGATGTATGGACCAGAGTTTTGGGTCTGGGACTGTCAGTCCTCACCTCATCACACATGAGCCTCAGCACCAAGGTGCAGATGTGGCCTGCACACCTGGATGGGCAGGGAGTCCTGGTGCTCTGCCTGCAGCAGGGATTTTTTACCTACTCTCATGAGCAGAATAGGGTCACCTATGAATTGCAACCTGAATTTTCAGAGCATGCAAGACATCACCATCAATGCAGGTCTGTGTGGGTTAAATCGCTCCTCACATCCCTTCACTTGTTTTCCTCCAATGAAGTGATTTTCTTTTAGCTTGTGCATTTCTTTTTTGGCTTTCCAGTGACTTTGGGAAGGTGAATATATAGATTGGTACTTTTGCTTCAATTTCTCTAGTTTATGGTTTCATTCAAGCTTACTAATTTGGAGAACCTATTAGTTAGACAAATTAAACTCCAAGGCTTTGACTCAGACCTGTCCTCAAATGACATCACAAAGCATCAAGCATTGAAAATATCATAGTCATAACACCAGATACTTCCTGGGGAGGTACACAGGAAGAAATTCCTGGTTTAGATGGCTCTCCAGTAGGCTTCCAACACACTTTTATCTCCTTCCTCTTCAATAAGATAATAAAATATTTTAATTCCTCCAGGCTTTGTGTCGGCCACTACCTTCAAGCAATACTTTGGAAATAGAGTGGGATGGGTAACCTCAGAGAAGGTATAAGTGCCACCTCATATTGTATTAAGGAAGGATAAATATTGCTCATATCAAAGTGCTGAACTATTTAAACTACCATCGGATACCAGAGTTTATATTTTTCCTAACTGGGTCACAGCATGATCTGTCAGTCATTTGTAAAGCTTAAATATGTTACAAATGGTGACCTGCTTGTACTGCTCAACAGGCATAAATAATTCTCCTAAGTAATTTCATAACAGACCATGTACTGCCTTAACAGAAATCACCCCTCTAAGAAACTGATCTTTTCCATTTGCTCTCATTTCCCCCAGTGACCTAATTTTGGAGTAGAACAGCACTTTTCCAAACTATGCCAATTTTTCTGAGCTAGCAAAATGAGTCCTTCTGAAGATGTCAACAGAAAATGCAAGACAACAGGTGAGACAGGCTATCAGAGCACAAGGCAGTATCCCAGCTGACATGCCTGGTTTTGGTGCCAGCCCACCCAGCAGCTGCATTTCACCAACTGTGGCAGCCACGCCAAAAACTCACCCTGGGGAAGGCAGTCCTGATTTCCAAGAATGCAGAGCTCATCCCTCCAACCCCCAGAAAACAGCAGCACAAAAGATCAGATAGGAATTGGTTCCAGACTCTGCAGTATGACTATTGTGCCTAGAATGGTTTCAGAATCGAGTGCTGGAGATGCTGTAATACCAACTCAGGGAGTGCCATACCTGTATTTTAAATAACCAGCATACACACAATGAACACGAAATCCTTGCAAGAACACGAAAATCTCTTGACTGTGTGGCAGACCTTCATTTCATGTGAGATGGCAGCCTTCTACCAGTTTGAGAGATGCTTTACAAGTTATGCAAGGTGTCAGTACAACACCAGTGCTATATGTAATGGAAATGTAAACTGGAAACAAGAAGTAATGCTCCTCTTGAAAATTTTTCATGGCTACCAGAAAACAGCATTTGTCTCCTAGTTTTCTGAGAAATTCACTGATCTCTCTATCTTTTTTTCACAGAAGGTGTTTACTAATTTTACACATATTTCCAAACTGGTAACCCTATCCATTACCCATAATGCCAAGCATTAGACTGCAGCAGCTGGTTGGAAAACAGTTTAATCTCTTTTAGACAGCTTTAAATCCATGGCTTATAATTATATAAAGGTAGAGCCAGGCTAGACATCATCAAAATGTTAACTTCAAGGCAAATGGGATGTCAGAAGCCATCAAGAACTCAAGTTTCCAGGACATGCTCCAAGGAAATCACTAGTTTCTTTGATGTCATTCCATACCAGAGTATATTGGCACTAGGAGACTTCACGTGGAATGTGGGGCCCCTCCAAAGCACTTCCTGGAAAAAGCTGTGCTGCTTCTCAAGCTGATAAGAGTATTGTACAACATATGCAGTGATTAATGGATTGATCACAAGAAGTCAATGTGGTCTGGCAGGAGAGAGACAGAGACCACACAAAGACAGAAGGACTGCTGCTGTTGCAGGAGGCCCAGACTGAAGGGCTGAATTACCACCAAAACTCCTGCTCCTTGGGCTGCTAAAGTAATCACACCATTTCAAAAGAAGTCTCCACAGTGAAACTGACTTTATGATATGTATTTTCTTTACTTGTTACAGGCAACTCTCAGCCTGATAGAGAAAAAGAGTCTATTCTATCCTTTTGGTGGCACCTATCAGCAGCAGCTTCAGAAGGGTGTGCAAGAATTCCCATCTGATAGCACATTTCTTATAGCAAAACTGTTCAGTGTCATGCACCTTATGCAGTTCATTTTTTGACAACAAGTCATGTTTGTGTGTTTTCCCACACAAACTTTCTCTCCAGTCTATCCAAAACTAAGCAGATTAAATATATATTTTTCCCTCATATTTGAATCTACAGATTCCCACTTTGTCTCCTCTCCCCTTGAAGAAATCTAAAATTTTGCATAGTGTAATTCTCCCATTCCCTGTTAAAATATTTCAAAGTGCACCAGTATTTCATGCTGTTATTAAAGGCAACAAAATTTTCTAGTAGCACAACTGTATGCCAATAGCTCTAAGATTTTGAGACATCAAGAAGTGCCCTGGCCAGGAATGGAAGCAGAAAATTAAAATCTTGAAAAGTTCTTGAACAGATAGTGTGGAAAACACACCAAACTAGAACAACTAAAATTAAAAGTAAAATCCTGACTTTTTTTTTAATTCACAAAGCATGTTTTATTTTTGACATTTAAATTTTTACTAATTTCTTAAGAAAAACTTCAAAATAGGTCATCTATAAAGTGTAAAGAACCATATGTTTTAAAAGGCTTTTAACCAAAAACTCCCCCCCACAAATAACCAACAAAAACAAAGCCAAAAAACAAACCCATCAAACCAACAAGCCCAAAGCCAGAGATATTAACAGCACAGAGATCTTTACAAATCTGTCCTTGAAAGAAATTTCATTTTCCTAAAAGGGCTCTCTATAGTAAGAAACATAGAAATAAAAGAATTAAAAAATAGTCAGGATTTCTTTATTTCATGTTTACCAAACTTGGCTCTCCCTTTTTTCATCTTGGCAAGATGCTAATGGCTTCAGAAATACTTAGCCTTTCCTGTTTACAAATGTTACAGCTATCACTTTATCTATCCTTTTAGGGCTTTCCAAGCCACTATGGCTTAGCTTTGCCCAGATGGATGATACCTATTGTGTTGAAACTTGTGTCCTCCATCCCTACCTTATGATTTACCTGCAGTTGCTATGGCTGAAATTTAGGTTGGAAGCTGTTTGCTGAGCCTTGCTCTTTGGGATTAACTCAGCCTCAGAGAAGGAGCTGCACAGGTTTGCTGTGGCCACCACCTCCTCACCCACATGCCAGTGCTACCGAGGTCTGGCCCACTCCTTTCACAGCCTTTGTAAATGTGTGTCTGGTGATTGTGTAAAATGCTGTTGATTTTATATCTCAGATCTGTAAAATTCCCAAATATTTTTCTCACAGTTAATAACAAATTCAATGCACTTTTTATGATTCCTTGAACTTTATTGTTGTGATTTCTTTTCCATCTCAAGAATTCACACTTCCTTTTTTCCCATTTTAATATCTCTTTCAGGAAATATGTTTCTTATACCTCCTTTCAGTCTGCATCCAGCCTATTCATTCCAGAGATTTAAGTCCTCCAATTTCTCAGTTACCTCCCTAGACTTCTCCAAACTCCTACAAGAACTATGATGCAAACTAACATGATAGAA